>NC_089035.1:2982500-3299285 GCF_034140825.1 Oryza sativa Japonica Group | reverse complement strand
TGTTAGAAAAGATGCCAGTGCGTTGCTACGAGTAAACTAAAATTATAGCAAATATAAAATATTAGATGATTAATTAGGTTTTAGTTTTTCATATTACGAGCCCATAAAAAATATATTGCTTACAAATAAAAAGGTTCTAAAAAAGGAAAAAAAAAACCCATTGGACCCTATCGGCCTGCTATTGCGCGTCCGGCCCATGAAGAGCGCGTGGCCCAACAGTGTTGTGGCCCGAGATGGAGGCCGGCCCGACACAGGATCGATCTAAGCCACTCGTTTTGATGGATGACTCGGATCGATTCTAAATCCATCAAAACCGTTGCTGCCTATAACCCTAACCCTAATCACACTTTCCCCTCCCACCCCCCACCACGAGCTCCACCTCCCCCTCCCTCCCGGCGGCGCCTCTCCCCCTCCCCTCCACTCTCATGACTGGCGATGCCGCTCCTCCTCTGTTGCCTTCTCTCCGCTGCTCCCCCTCCCCCACCATCGTCGCATGCCCCTCTCTCCATGGTCTGAGCTCAACGGGGGCGTTGGATCTGGTGCCCTCGGTCCTCCGCTCACCACGGAGATCCCATCCGCCGGTGGCTCATTCTCGTACCTCCATGTTGAGCTCAGCGACATCGCGGTGTTCCTCGCCACCGGGAACATACCACTAGAGGCCGTTGTCGGGGCGGTGCGCGCTGTGGCATGGCTGCTGCTCGCGGCGTACCTGCAGTTCACGTTTGGGTGGCGCCGTGAGGAGTGGTTCCCCGCGCCGCTGCAGCTCTGGTGGTCGCGCCGCCGCTTGCGGGTTGAATGCCTCGCCGGAGAAGAGAGAAGAGAGAAAGGAGGGAGAGAGAGGGGAAGAGAGGAGAGGAAGAGGAAGATGAAGAGGGGCAATTCGGTCATGATGTTTAACAAAGTGGGCCCCTTCTAGCCTCGTCAGCACAAAAATACTAATTTAATGGATACGGTGTCTCGTGGTAAATAACCATATTTACATAGTGTCTTCTCCCAAAAGTCACTTTACGTGGTGTCCTATAGCTAAAACCACAAAGTCGCAATGTCCTGTAGCAAAATTTGCATATATTTTACATACTCCCTCCATCCCATAAAAAACCAATCTAGTACCGGATATGACACTTTCTAGTACTATGAATCTTATATATATATATATATATATATATATATATATATATATATATATATATATATATGTCCAGATTCATCATAATAGAATATGTAACATCCCGTCCTAAATTCGTTTTTTATGGGACGGTAGGAGTAGGAAATGACATGCCCTACTCCTTTTCAGAGTACTGACATAAATATTGTAGCTCTATCGGCAAAAATCATCTGCCAGGGTGGAGAACCTGGTATTTCAGTGCCGTTAAGGGCTGCACGTTCCGACAAACCTGCGTATCTTCCTCCTGAATACTACGAACTCTTAACTAATCACCAGGCAGATCATGAGCATGCGATTTCTTCTATTCAAATTGCCTTACAGATCAATGATTACATGCTAGCATTTCTTTCGCGGGCTAATCATTATATATTGTCAGAATCGAATAACAAAAAATAAAATGTGATCTTCATCCAAAATCAAGACAGTTAATTTCCATCTACATGTCCGCACGTTAGTACATGGCATGCAGTATATAACCCACACGCCTCTTCGTTTCGACATAGCCAAAGCTTCAAAACAAAACATCTCATCAGTCGAGCACGGAGCACAGCAAGCTAGCTCAGAGCAATGGCTGCCCTGCATCCTCTCGCGATCCTCGTGTTCGTGTCCCTCCTGGCCGCCGGCGCCACCGCAAATTATGGTTACACCACACCATCACCATCGCCGCCACCGCCGCCGCAGCAGTACACCCCTCCGGCCCACAGCGACAAGCTGTTGGTGAGGTTGGAGGGTATGGTGTACTGCCAGAGCTGCGTGCAAAGAAACACACAGCCTCGAAGACGCGAAGCCGCTGTCTAAGGCGGAGGTGTCTGTCATATGCCACGACGCCAAGAATCGCGCAATGGTGAGGTGCCATCAGGCCGTCGCCGACGATAATGGCTACTTCCGCGCGGAGCTCGATGAGACTAAAGTCTCCGACTTCTACATGGGTGATCCGCGTAAGGCGTGCTATGTGCGTCTTCATGCCTCGCCGGATTTCGAATGCAACAACCCCACAAACATCAACTACTCTAGCATTGAGGGTGCGCCACTCCGTGACGAGGGCAAGCGGTGGTCCGACCATGACTACTATAATGTCATGTATGCCACTGGCCCGCTCGCTTTCCGGCCGGTGATGTGCCCTCCTAAGCACTAGGCACCCGATAAATGTGCGTGCATTTGTGACACTTACACTTGCGAGCTTGCGCGTTTCATCAATTCGGGAGGCATGGAATTCTACTTGGACAGTGTATACGTGGTTCTTTTGTGTTTCTGTTTTAATTGCTGTTGCTCGTGTGATAGTTTTTCATATTTCTTATGATTTTATTAGTTTGCCGCAAATGAAACTTGATGTAATTTTCGATTAAGAAAACTTGTTGTGGTTTCTCAGTCAATCATTTGTACCATCTTTCCCAAAAAAAAAATACAATGTGTGCACACATATTAATTCAACCCTAGTAATATCTGACAAACCATAAATCTAATATAATTTAAATTTTGTTTGATAAAAGTAATACCGTTGAACTGATCATTTGAATGTAATTTTCTATAATTATGGATTTGTTGTTACAAGCATCGTAATATATACGAGAAATTAAAAACCACTAACTAGTTTAGAACACCATGATAAATTTAACCATGCATTAAATTTTAAATTTTGAATACGTACGTAACAATTTGCTTGTTCAGATAATAGAGGTTACTCCCTACGATTGATAATACTTGTCGTTTTGAATAAGGACACGGTATAAAAAAACAACTTTGATCATTATTTTCTATTATAATATGTAAAAAGGTGTTAACAAATATATGATCTTATTAAAATACTTTTTAAGACGAATCTATAATGTAGTCATCATATTTAAGAGACAAATATTTTAAAAATGATACATAATTAAAGATTCTAAAGTTTAACCTTACCATTGCCCAAACGACAGGTATTATTGGTCCGACGGAGTACGTATTTCAGAAATTAGCGAATGAGTCGGACCCTTGTTGGGCCAGATGTCTGAGGCCCATACAAAATCTGTAATTTCGATGTACACCATATGTCCATATGCGGCGCAGGCGCCCGCACGCCGTCGTGGAGGGGTTGCGCCGCCGCCGCCGCCACTTGCGAGCCCCTCCTCACGTCGTCCTCTCCTCCGCGTGCATCCCACTCGGAGGACTCGGCGAACTCCCAATCCCATCCCCACCGCAGGCTGTACACCGGAATCCCCAACCACCGCCACCGGAATGGGGGCACGGGCACCGGGTTGAGGCGTTGAGCACAAGGTGGCCGTCATGGGATTTGGGAGCCCAAGTGGGGTGGGTGACCAGCTGACAACCAATGCGGTCACAATGGGGATGTCCATGTCCCACTCCCAGGAGGTTTGCATCGGCGGGCTCTTGTCGTCCGCCAGGTGTTTGATGGAATGGTCCTTCCGTGTTCATCGGCTGAATTGCACAGGTTTGTGTGTGAAATCCAGTATTTCTCGAATATTATGAACCGATTTTGGAATTACTACGATTCTACGGAATTACGTATGCAGCTTATTGCTGCTGCTGCTGCTGCTGCTGTGGTATTAGCCTATTAGGAATCTAGCAGTTCAATGTGCGACCTGATATATGACACCGTTTTAATTTTAGGTATAGATGTAGAGGTGATACTTAATAAACAGTCGGGTAAATTTAACATTGCTTTCTTGTTTCCATTTATTTTAAGCCTTGCTTGTGCATTGTTCTTGGATGACCTCATTTAGTTAGTTCATATATATATTTCTTACTACCTAATTTGGTGCATATACAAGATTCAGGTTAGTATTAGTGTGACTACTACTAGTAACATTATCAGTATAACGCTGATTACAATTGTATTGCAAGTGATCTTTTCACAGAAAGTTTTATTCCAACACATAATTAAGTGATCTTCAGTTCTTCACACAGAAATTTTGTGTTCCAGTATGGTTGTTTGGTACTTAAGTAAGTTCTGTGTAAGTATACATTTCAAACACAAAATCACGGCATATAGCTCACTGATCTATGCTACAAGTTAAACTGACCCTAATAATGCCACATTTGTGGTCATGCATTTCTATTCCTTTCTTGGTTCAGACATAACAATTTTCTGTTGGCTTGTATAAAATTTTCAATACTAATCTTATAGGATGCATGATGATGGAAAAAAATGTTGTACGTGCACATAGTACTATAAATCATACAGGCTAACTATAATGACAGCTAAATTTACAAGGGGAAGCAGACTGGCAAACTCCTGAACATATAAATATAAAAATGGGTGGATTTGATGAAGATTATTTGCCAATGCAAGGTTTCCTCACTACAATTGCAATAGCAAACCCAACACCAAAACCCAATCCAACAAAGAGAAATAGTATAATGTCTGCAGATTTCTCTTCGGAAAGGTGTGGCATCACATTTGATGTTGATTTGTTGCTGCATTCTTTCGACAATGGAGGCCCACACAAACCAGCATTTCGTATAAATGAACTATTGGGGAGTGTCAAGAAATGAGGTGACTCCGGTATTCTTCCCTCCAGCATATTATCGGATAGGTTCAATGTTGATAGGAAGTCCAAGGATGCTAATTTTTGAGGGATCTCCCCAGAAAGCTTATTTGATGAGAGGTCCAAAGACTCAAGTTGATGCAGACTAGCAAGCTGGTTGGGAATTGGTCCTGTAAGAGCATTATGTGACATGTTGAGACCATTGAGCATGCTTAGTGTGGCAATAGTTTCAGGAATGCTGCCATGGAATCTATTATTTGAGACATCAATTAGTACAAAGGTCTTTAAGATCTTAGGAAACATCATGTCCAGTCCTTTATATGTAAATCTAGCAGTAAAAAGATATGTTATATGGTTAAATGTGCTGTACATATCTCCATCTTTCATGACCAATGTTTCGTTAATGGAGACTGACATCATGGATTTTAGTTTCCTAAACCATTCATAAGGCAATACTCCCGAGAAGTTGTTTGAAGCTAGATCAAGAATTCGGAGATACTGTAGTTCACATTCATCATCTTTAGCAAGAGTAGGCCCCAACGGCCCGTAGAACTTATTGGACTTCAGGACAAGGACTTGGAGTTTAGGAAGAAGATGCATCCAACATGGAAAAGAGCCTCCAATTTGATTGTTCGCAACATTAAGTACCACCAAGTTTTTGCAAGTTACTAATGATTTAGGTAGTGTCCCTTCAATCCAATTATAGCTGACATCCAATGCCTCAAATGCACAGTCTTCCTTCATATTATGTGGCAACTCTCCGCGAAGTTCATTTCCCCTCAAATTTAATATTTTTAGTGTTGATGAATTCTCCATCAGACAGGAAGGAATTGAGCCATTTAAGATATTGTAGGAAAGGTCAAGGATTTGGAGACTCTTAACAGTACAAAATGTTGATGGGACTTCTCCAGAGACATTGTTCATAGAGACCTTTAGAGATAGTGTACCAGCAAGATATGGAATTAGATCAAACGGCATAGAAGAAAACCGATTATTCGAGTAATCCAACTGAGAGTCTGTACTCTCTTTAGGTATAGGTATGGGTCCTTCAAACATATTATAACTGAGATTGATATATCTTGTGTACAGGGGGAGCAACGTGTCATGTCCAAGACTGGTAAATTTGTTATTTGATAGGTCCAAGAAGAACGATTCTTTCCAAGTTTCCCATGCCCATGGAGGTATTGCCCCATTCATTTGGTTATTTGAAAGGTCAAGGAAGATTATCTTATCTTGATGTCTTAATGCATTGGGAAACTTTGATATGTTGCAGGAAGCTAGGCTCAAGAATTTTACTTTGGGAGAGGACACTGCTGAATCATTGACTAACCCGTCCACCACAGATAATTTATTATTTGAAAGATCAAGGTGTGATAAGTATGGTAGTCTCCAGAATGAGGTAAGTTCCACTGTCCCCACGAAGTTGTTTAGTGGAAGATGCAAGCTATGCAGTTGTGTCAAGTTAAAGATTTGCAATGGTATGTTTCCAGTGAAGTTGCTCTTGAATAAAGACATTCTTCTGAGATTCTTGAGATTGCCTATGGAAGATGGTAAAGATCCAGACAAACCACAATGAGAAATTTGGAGATCTGTCAAAGATGTTAGATTTGTTATCCAAGCTGGCATTGATCCTACTAGGCCGAGCCCCGAAACCTCAAATAAGTTCAAGGATTTAAGCATTCCTAGAGAAGACGGCAGTTCTGTAGGGAAATTATTTGCACTCAGACTCAGCTCCTTCAGATCCGTGAGATTAGAAATAGAGCTTGGTATGTAACCTGAGAACTTGGTGCCACTGACATGCAATTTGATCAAACTGCTATTAGGTGGAAAATTGGGCAAATCACCATAAACTTCATAGTTGTAGCTAATATCAATAGCTGTCAGTTTTCTGTTCTGGAAGATCCTTTGTGGAAACAAACCCTCAAACTTATTTCTTGAAAGCTGAAGAACACTAAGGGATGACAAATCAGCGAAGAATTCAGGTATGGCACCAGACAGGTCATTTCCTTGCAAGTCAACAACAGAAAGGGATCGCAAACTAAACAGAGATTGGCAAATGGGACCAGAGATCTGGCATAATGGTAGGCTCAGAACCTGAATCTTAGGAGTGGAATTAGCCAGAGCATTGCACCACCCTTCGCCTCCGTTGGACATGTACACCAATCCAAGATAGAGCTCCCTCAGATTACCAAGATTTGCAATCAACTTCTCGAAGTTTACCCTCGAGAAGCCCCAGGGGGGTAACAAATTTGACATGATACTGACATCGTCATCTCCTTGATTGACGATGTAGATGCTAGATGACAGATCAAGAGAAACCAAGTTGGTGAGGCTTCCAATACCTGCTGGTATCTGGCCTGCGAAGCTGGGTGGGGAGATGTTGAGATGGGTGAGCTCAGTGAGCCTCTCGAATCCGGTGGCCGGGAGCTGTGACGCGTTGAAGTCGTTGCCGCCGAGGTTGAGATACCTCAGCGACGTGAGGCTGAAGACGGCGGCGTCAAGGCCGCCGCTCTGCAGGCGTCGGCCGCCTAGATCGAGGAAAGTGACGCGGCCGCCGTCGCAGCGGACGCCCGCCCAGCGGCAGCAGTCGGTGCCGGCGCGCCATGACCGGAACGCGGTGGCGGACGCGGTGGTCGCCGAGAACGATCGCTTCAGCTGGAGCAGCGCCGCCGCCTGGTCCGGCAAGCATGGAAGCGAGCTCGCGATCAAGGTTTGTAGTAGGAGGAGGAGTACAAGTAACAACGGCTCGTACTCTCGTTGGGCTACCCGAGGTGACATCTTGGCGGGTGGCAGCTGAATGAATGACTATATTGTATGATGCTTGAAACTGATTTTTTTTTATACATGTAGAGCTAGAGAGAGCCTGTTCAGTACTCCAAGCCTGACTTGTATGACTGAATTGTGATAGTGTGATGGTGACATACTATATCAAGTCAATGCAAATGCAAATAATCAAAGATGCCGTTGGCATCGTAGTCGTATCGTACGTGGGACGTACTTAACAGATTTTGATCGTGTCATTATGTGAACAGGTGTACATGCGTGTAGACCTTTGTCATGATCAGACAAATCACAAACTGTAGCACTTATGGACGAAAACAGATTAATCCGAGAGCATATCCGCTCCTTGCAGATGGCTGTAGTGCCGCACACGTGACACGTCGCGTATCCGTAGATTCGTCAATTCACCTCGGACACTAATCGTGCTACGTTTGGAAATACTGTTATTTGAGAAGGAATAGTCTACTTTTATCTCCCTTAATCGCAAAATGGATGTGCCCTCACAATCTTTTAAAAGAACTTTTTTTAGAAATAATACAAATTTAATGAAAATTGTAAGTGGTTGTCTGAAATCACAAATTTAGCACCTTATAGAACACCAGGTTGTTCGACCAAGCTTAAAAAATTGGGAATTTGGGATGTGTGTGCATACATGTGAGTGGGTTGTGAGATTGTTAACGACCAAATTTGATAATATCAGCATCGGAAAGGGAGATTAGATCGAAGCGGAATCTAAGATGAGGATTGTCGCGGGAACAGAGCAAGAATTGGCTGGAGTCCGGATCGGCTACGATTGGATCGGCTAAGTTCGAGTCAGACTTGGTTAGGTAATGCAGCCGATTTCGATAATACGACTTGGTGTACAACATCAGGTTGGGTTGATATGCTTCAAGATGATTGCCACGCATGGATAGAGTCCTGAGAAGGCAATTGTATCTATTAATTAGGATATTTTATGTAATTTCCTTAGAGATATATTTGGGCAAAAGTCTGCCGCAAAGACTTATGATATCTTAGAGTTTGTTAGAGATAAGAGTCGTGTCCGGTATGGACATATTTTGTAATTCTCGGGTATAAATAGACCCGAACCCCATGTAATCAAACAACATACGTTCAATACAATCTCGGCACATCGCCACTCTTTTTGCTTTCGTTTTATTTCGACGAGTTCTTGCTTTCGGGTTGAGCTGTATCGGTTTCGATCTTCAACAAGAGGTAAAACTTGTTATGACGGCTTGCGTTCTCGGGATTAGTGCTTCCATCTTTATGACACTCTAATCTTGTTTATGTAATTTATCGAGTTATCATATATCTTACATAATCTTCGGTAATATCGTCATCTAACCTACAATCGGCTAACATCTGTTAATAGAAGGCGGCCGATTAGGTTAAATAGCGACGTTAGCTTGGATTATATAAGATATCCACCACTCTATGAAACATCCAACGACTTGATTGTCTAGATATTGTTCTTTTTTTCATACTTAATGTTGCAACAGTTGAGTTTGATCTATTAAATCGTGCTTAGAATTTCAATCTCTAGCCTGTCTTCCGGTTGCCGATTAGGATAGCATCGGGGTTTCAGCCGATCTTACCTGATTTAACTATAGTTATTCTATATGCTTGATCGACATGTTAAATCTGCCCTTTATGTTAAGATCTTGTTGCTTTTAAGTATATTAGGCTTCTGCTTGGTATGTTCTACTTGCTTTAATATCTTAATATTGAGCGGTATTGGAGTATTAGCCGATGCATGCTAGATCTATCTGATCGGCTATGCTATGAACATATATAATTTTGTTGTTAATATATATTTCGATTTAAGTGATTTATACTGTATCGGCATGGCGACCGATCTATCCCAATCACTTGATTTAAGTATATATCGACATAAGGATTATATATTGTTAATATCTACAGCCGATCGGGTAGATTTAGTTCTTTTTTACTTATCAATGACTGCCGATCAATGCTTATATGACATCGGCTCAAAGATAAATGATATGTCATCGGCACTTAGCCGATCGGCTATCATTTATGGGTTTAACCACGGCTTCTTTGTTTCTATTTCTTGTTGATTGCAGGATCAAATCAACTGGCACGCTAGCATACCCGAAGGCGAGTTTTAGACCTGCACTGGAGTTAAGCAGATCTCCTAGGCCTCGTGTTTTCCATCAATATAGACCTGCAGCATAGTACTTGCTTGCTCTCTTTTTTTATAATCAAGCCACCTAACCTGTCGAATGGCTGTTGTTCGTCAGGTATAAATTTATGTCTGTCAAACAATGGTTGTTTGATATAATGCTAAATTTGTGATTTTTATCAACCAATATCTGTATAGCTGAGATCTATATAAATAAACTTTACATATAGCAATCCTCATAATGTATAAATACAAGATATCATTAAGAGAAGAGAGAGAAGTCGAGATAGATAATATTATTTATTCCATATGGGTAGTCCATATGCATACAAGTATCTTTTGTTATTTTTTTTATATGGACCAGTTGCACAATGGTTGTAGGTGGCTAAATGTAATGTTTTATTGCTTATAAACTACTTTTGCACTGCATTGTAAATGCTCCTTGGTTCTTTGCTTAAAGACGACGGTTGCTGATGTTCTGGATGACTGGATCCTTTTGGTTTTAGGCTTTTGTTGCAAGTTAGGGGGTGTTTAGATTAAGAGGTGTAAAGTTTTGGCATGTCACATCAGGTGTTATATAGGGTGTCGCATGGGGTATTCGGGCAATAAAAAAAAACTAATTACAAAATCCGTTAGTAAACCGCGAGACGAATTTATTAAGCCTAATTAATCCGTTATTAGCAAATGTTTACTGTAGCACTATATTGTCAAATCACAGAGCAATTAGGCTTAAAAGATTCATCTTGCAAATTAGTCATAATCTGTGCAATTAGTTATTTTTTAGCCTATATTTAATACTTCATGCAGGTGTTTAAACGTTCGATGTGACAGGGTGAAAAATTTTAGGGTGGGATGTAGAGGCTGCGTTCGGTGGGACATGTTCCCAACTTCTCCTCCTCGTTTTCCGCGTGCACGTTTTTCAAACTACTAAATGGTGTGTTTTTTGCAAAAAGTTTCCATACGAAAGTTGCTTAAAAATCATATTAATTCAGTTTTGAAAAAAAATTAGCTAAAACTTAATTAATCATGCTAAATGCTGCTTCGTTTTGCATGACGGGGAATGAGGGTTCCCGAACACAGCCTTAGTTCCGATGGCAACATAGTTTTGTCGAAAGTCTGCAGATTTTTTGTGTTGCCTTAGGCCATCACCAATGCGGTGCTTCAGCCCGTGCCCCTAGCGACGGACATCCCCTTTTTCATCGGTGTCGTCCCCTGCGATGGAACGCGTCCCTCTGCTGGGGGATGCGGCTCTCTCTGTGCCTCACTAGCTTTTCGTGGGAAGACGCAGCCAGGCGCCGCGTTGTGCGCGTGTGGAGCTCGTGGGCACGGCGTCGTCCCCCCAAATTTCCCCTTACACCCTTGTCTCTCTCGCTCTCCCCTTGGTCTCGTCGCGCCGCGCCCGACACCGCTGGCGCCGCGCCTACCACCGCCGGGACCGCCACCGTCGGCCTTAGAGAGAGAGAGAAGAGAGAGGCGACGGTGATGACGATGGATCGGCGACGACCGGATCCGGCCACCGCGCGCCGCGGTAGCCATCGACCACCAGCTAGCGACGGGCGGAGATGGCTTGAGGCGCCTGTGCTCGCCGCCTCGCGCGCCTTGCCCGGCCTCCTCCGCCGGTGCCTTGCCCGCCACCGCCGGCGCCACGGGGGGCCTAGATCCACCCACTACGGCGCCGGATCTGGCGCTCCCGACTGACCACGACGCGAGGCGGAGGATGCCGGGGAGGACGCCGACGGGAGAGAGAGGAAGAGAGAGGGGCGGTGGTGGACGCCGGCAACAGGAGAGGCGGCCCTCCTCGTCGTCCTCGCCGTCGCTCCCGCTGCTCCTGTGACGCACCATGACGCCGCTCCCGGTCCGACGAGGCCGCCGCGGCCAAGGACCGCGCCATCGCCGAGCACGCCTCGAGTCTCCGGCGAGCGGCGGCAACGAGAGGGAGAAGGAGAGAGAGGTGAGCGGCGGAGGGGAGGAGGCGCGCCGGTAAATGAGAAGAGAGAGGGGGGGGGGGAGAACAGAGGGGTAGTATAGTAAAATACCTACGTGGGCTTTTTGGGCTAGGGGCACTCGTTAGGCTACTAGGGTATCTTTCATTGTGAGGGGGGGTTTCCCAGAGAGTACTCTCAGTTAGTGAGGGTAGTCTTAGAGTGTTCTGATTGTAGATGCCCTTAGACCGAGTTCTCCTTTATTCTTGAGGTTGCCCTTAGACCGAGTTCCCCTTTTTTCTTGAGGTTGCTGCGTTGAAATTCTGGATCTTTTGTTTTCTTTAGAGCCTGTTTAGATTGTAGCCAAAGTAAACCTTACCAAAGGCAAGATGGTAATATTGCCAAAATTTTGACATGATTTCTTATGTATTTACCAAATATGGTAACAATTAAACGTAGATATTTTTTTGACAACTTAATTAAAAAAAATTAGTATGGTTGAAAATGGTGAACAGGCGCTTAGTCCTTTTGTTTCCTTTAAGAATCTTGTACTCCCTCCGTCTTAAAAAAAGACAAATCTTAGATTTTTGTGTCCAACGTTTGACTGTCCGTCTCATATGAATTTTTTTTATAACTAGTATTTTCATTATTGTTAGATGATAAAACATGATTAATACTTTATGCTTGACTTATCTTTTTAATTTTTTTCATAATTTTTTAAAATGAAACGGACGGTCAAACGTTGCACACAGAAACCCAGGATTTTTCTTTTTTTTTTTTTTTTTACGAAGGGAGTACTAGCTTTACTATGATACTATCTCATCTCTGTCAATGGAAATTGGGGCCTCAAAAGCCCTTGAAAAAAAAAACTACTTCGACGGGGAGGCGTAGGGCAGGATGTTGCCCGGCGACGACGAGGATGGCCGGCGCCGCCGTTTACAACACCAGATGACCAGACGCGAGGCGGCCATGTACGCCTCCGGTTGCTTTGCCTCTCTGCGACGCCTCCGAATTGAGAGAAAGTGAAGATGTGCAGCGGCGGTTGGAGGCGGTATTGGCTGCAGGCGGGCGGGGTCTCTCCCGGCCATCCTCGTGGCGAGCTCGGGGCGATCTCCCTCTCCTGTACGCCGTGGCTGAAGCGCATGCCGCGCCCTGGAGTACTTCCACTCCTCGTCATCCTTCTACTCCACCTCATCCCACTCGAAGTACTCGGCGGAATGGGGGCGTGTGGTGGTAGAGGGGTGAGATTGAGGAGGCGACGAGGGAGAGAGATGGTATCCAAGGTTCCAGATCGTCGCAGTCGGCAATTAACGGGGTCTCCATGGCCATGGACATGTCCAAGGAAATGCGCGCAGTTCATCCTATTGCCATCGGTCTCGTCGTCCTCTCCTACCACCACGTGTTCGAGGAAATGCGCCTCTCAGCGGCTGCAATGTACAGGTGAGAGCACCTGAAGCGTTTCATTTTCCAAATTTGGTGTATGCGGTGCAGTATTTGGGTTTAGGATTCCTAGAATACTCTTCCATTGTTGATTGTGCTTAGCATCTATCGAAAACGAGCTCTTACTGGATGTTTGATGCCGTGGTATTAGGAATGGCAGTTTACTTGCATATGTGATTGTTCAGCACCTACAATGACGAACTCTTGGGTCACTTTCTGTTGGTATCATCGCCTACATGCTAACACGCACATGTCTATTTCAATTCTCACTGCATTTGGCCTATAAGAAAATAGTTTATCTCTAATACTGAAAATGTTGTCTTCTATTAGGTCATTGTCAATCTTTCTGAGAAATCATAAGGAACTTCACGGACAAATATGACATATAGCTCTTTTATTGATCATACAATAAAATCAATATTTTTAGAGTTATACCATTCCTCCAAAATATCAGGCATACTTTCCAATGACCATGCACAAAGATATAGGATGTATTTCATATTCCAATTATTCCCCTAGTAACCATCCAGCTTTACCTTTTCCATTCATGAATGCAATAGATATAGTCACTAGAGATAATAATTGTAGCTATTCTAGTCATTTTCAATGTCTCAATTGTCATGTACAAGGCAAGATACACCTTTTCTTTGGACAAAGGGAGTACTTGGTGCTTGGTAGATCCTTTTGTTTTTCAGCCTATTTTCGGCCTTGATTTTGCATTGTTCTTAGACGAGCCCAGCTTGGACTTTTGGCTTCTGTTTTTATTAAATGGAATTCATAACACTGGATCATATTTAGAATGCCTGTTAATTTCTTCTATGAAGCCATAAAAAGGGAAAATAAGAAACTGGAAACTAATAGCTTCTGTGGATGTGAGATAAAACTATAAAAGTTTAGCTGACTAGTTTGCTCTGTAGAAAAACAGTATGCAAGGTGTATGAGAGCTCACTTGGAGATTGTGCTATTTCTTAAAAAAATTGTTGTAGTTTGGACATTACAAAATTTAACTGGCTGCTCTGATTGGTACCCAGTAACAGTTTACTGTTTTCATAAGTTCTAATTCTTTGTTGGACTCATTTACCAATTAAGAAAACCATAACATTCTTTTAATAAGTAACATCTACAAGAAACCCAGACCTTAATTTCAACAAGCATTTTATATAGCACTCATAAGTGATACCTGGGAAATAAGGTCATTTCTAAGTTCACGCTATTATTTTAGGTAAGGACACACAGTGACGGGGCAAACTGCTTTTAAGTAATAACTACACTATTTTCCAAAGCCAAAGCAAAGTAGATTCAGTGATATTTCTAACAAATACAGTAGGTTCCCCCTTTGACCTGGCAAACCAGTTGAAATATGATTGTCAGCATAAAGCCAACCACAAACCCCAAGCCAGCAAAGACAAACATTAGGATGACCCCTACTTTATCTTGCCACAAACTGCTGTCTTCTGAAGAAGCTTCTGTATTTGGAGTTATTGAACCAGAACTATCACAATCTTTGGATAGTGGCCTTCCACAGAGGCCCAAATTACCTTCAAATGAACTGTTGGAAAACGACAAGAACTGGTTGCTCTGTGGTATTCTTCCAGTCAAGTTGTTATTCGAAAGATTCAGCCAAGAAAGAGAAGTTAGAAATGTTAACTCATGTGGTATTACCCCTGAGAGCTGGTTCCAAGAGAGATCCAAGGACTCTAGCTGAGCCAAGTTACCAAGCTGTTGCGGGATTGCTCCAGTGAAATTATTATGTGACATGTTAAGTCCATGAAGTGAAACAAGACTCCCTATCGTTCCAGGAATAACTCCAACAAATGAGTTATTTGAGAAATCAATTGCTTTAAAGGTAGTTAGCATTCTATTGAATGTCATATCAAACCCTTTGTATGTGATAGTGATGATGTCTCGATAGATAAATCCTTGTGAAAAGTTTGTTTGGTGCTCCAAAACTTGTCCATCATCGACATTTGCCATCATTGATTTCAGTTTCTCAAACCATTTTGGGGGCAACTGACCAGATAGAGTGTTATTGGCTAAATCAAGTATTTGCAAGCTTGAGAAGTGATCCCTTGTTAGATCACTATTATGGAGACCCTTAATTGTGCCATATAATTGGTTTGATCTCAGTACAAGAACTCGAAGCTTGGGAAGATTCCCCAGCCACAAAGGGAACAGATCGAGGATGTGATTGTTACTAACATCGAGGAGTTCCAGACTTTTGCAGTTTGATAGTGTTCTGGGCAGCCTCCCTTCAATTTGGTTGCTGTTCAAATCTATAGTCTCAAGCTTACATCCTTCTTTAATGCCCTTAGGCAACATCCCGTTGAATTTATTCCCCCTCAAATTCAGTACCCTTAAGCTTCTGCCTTCTACCAGACAAGATGGAACGAAACCACTAAAGTTGTTATCAGATAAGTACAGGAATTGGAGTTTCTTCATACTACAAATGGAAATGGGTACATAGCCTTTTAGTTTGTTTTTGGACAAGTTAATATAGGCTACTTTGTTAAGATACCTACCAAATGTACGTAGTATGGAAGAGAACCCATTGTTTGAGTAATCCAATACAACTACACCATAAGGCAATGATATGGCTGGTATGGGTATTTCTCCTTGAAGTCTATTGAAACTGAGATTTAGATGGCTTAGATGTGTAAATGTAACAAGAGAGGGAGAGTTCTCCAGGCTAGTAAATGCATTGTTCGAGAGGTCCAATGATCCAAGGGTGTCCTTCCAAATCTCCCATATCCATCCTGGTATAACTCCACCAATCTTATTACTTGAAAGGTCTAGCTCAAGAATGTCATATAGATGTCTCAGAATTCTTGGAAGTTTTGTGAGGTTGCAACATGCTAGTCCTAGGTGCTGAATCTTAGGGAGATATTGAGATGGAGAATCTTCTCCATCAATCACCGACAGCTTATTGTTAGAGAAACCCAGAAAATAAAGGCTTCTTAGTCTCCAGAAAGGCCTAAGTTCCACTATGCCGGTCAAGTGATTTGACTCAAGATTGAGATACTCAAGATTTGGAAGACAGAAAAATGATTTGGGAATGGGGCCATGAAGCCAATTGTTGCTTAAATCAATGTCATACACAGATGAAGATAATGGAACAGGGATGTCTTCTAAATGACCAGAAAGTTGATTAGAATCTAGATATAGTGATTGCAACGCAGGAAGTGCGAAGATGGACTTTGGAATTGTTCCTGCATACACATCTAGTTATAGTCAACAAGCTATAATTTGTAGGCTCTCTTATAAATATAAATAAAAGTAGCAGTGCAAATGGACTGGACTCACTGGAGTAGAAGCTAATTTTTAAGTTACTTGTGATCTAGGGCATTTCCTAGTCAATGCGGCAAAATACTAAAACATCAATAACCTTTTAAAGTAAGGAGTAGGTTCTATTCAGTATTACCACCTGTACTGTACTACTGTACCATTAGAAACTGTTGAGCTATGATTGAGATTTCAAATTCTTGTAGGGATCTCACCATTGAGGTTGTTGTTTCTGAAGTTCAAATTATTGAGTTGGATCAAGTTCCCAATCCAAGAAGGTATGGGCCCAGACATGCTGCAATTGTAGAGCGTTAAACTTGTCAGATTTGTAAGATTGATAATCGAAGAGGGCATCAATCCAGAGAAGTTGTAATTGCCAAGCTCCAGGTATGTCAAATGTTTAAGGCTGCCTATCCAAGAGAACGACACCAGCTTCCCTTGTCCTGATCCTCCATAGAGCCGGAGAACTTCCAGCCAGTGGAGTTCTCTGATCAAAAGGATATCAGAATTCATTGAAGCCTCTACTGTTGTAAGGCCCAAATGCTTTAGATACTTGAGATTGACCACTGATGCTGGTATGGCGTTAGAACGGTTGGTCAATATGAGATCCAACACTTCCAGACGACTACCAGGTAGGAATTCTGGCAACTGCACACAAAGCTTATTGTTCCAGTATAAATCAATAAACTGCAGCCTTTTTAGTTGGAAGATCTTTGTGGGGAACTGACCCTCAAAAGCATTGCCAGATAGCTCCAGAATTGTTAAGAAAGAGAAGTTGGCAAAGAACTCAGGAACCATGCCACTGATGACATTGAGTCTGACGTTGATCATTGTCAGTGAACGGAGTCGTGAGAAGGAGGGATCAATGAAACCAGACAAGCCACATGACATGAAGCTAAGTATCTGAATCTGTGGAGCAGAAGCTGCTACATCGCTTGACCAAGTTGCCCCGCTGCTAGAGAGGTCCATCTCATCAAGGTAGAGCTCTCTCAGATTGCTCAGGTTTGCTATGAAGGTCTGAAAACTTGGCTCCGTGAGGTACAAATTGGGGTTATGAGACAAGTCAAGAGCAAGCATGTTGCTCAGATTTCCAATGCCAATGGGGATCTGGCCAGCAAAGTTGGTCGCAGAGAGGTCAAGGCTGACAAGTTTCGAAAGCCGCTCAAACCCAGAATCTGGGAGTTGTGCTCCCATGAAGTCATTGCCACTGAGGGCGAGGTTTGTGAGCAAGGTGAGGTTGAACAGTGCAGGGTGCAGCCCATTGCTCTGAAGATAACCATCACTGAGGTCCAGCACAACGACATGCCCAGAAGCCATGCGGCAGGTGACGCCCTCCCATCGGCAGCAGTCGGTGTCCGGTTGCCAGGACGAGAGGCGGCTCGCGTCGTGGAAGGAGCTCTTCAGCTGGAGGAGGGCGGATGACTGAGATGTCAGGCATCTGATGGTGGTGTTGCTGCTGTTGGCAGCAGCATGGATGGAGTATGGCTGTATGAGTATGACGACGATGGCAATGAGGAGGATGAGAAGAGGGAGTTTGTGGCTGTGGAGGCATCTATGCGTGTAGTTCATCTTGCGAGTTCACTTGGTGCTTGCTTACTGAATCATGTGAAAACTTGACATCCTGGCTCCTGACCATGCATATATATCGCGAATTTCATTCCTCTCCGTGTGAAAACTTGACATCCCGTGTCATCCAGGCCTGTTTCTGTACAATCTATGGCCTATGGCCTGATTTAGTTCCCAATTTTTTCTTCAAACTTTTAACTTTTCTATCATATTAAAACTTTCCTACACATACAAACTTTTAACTTTTTCGTCACATCATTTCAATTTTAATCAAACTTCTAATTTTAACGTGAACTAAACGCACCCTATGTTGGCTAGTGAGATTACATAACATCTTGCTTCCTACGATCTGGTAAAGCAACCCATCAATGGACGTGGAGTTCACTCCGTCTCCGTGGGAATGGCGGGCGAAGTCAAGGTAAGCTCATTCATTTAAAGTCAAGAAGAAAAACCAATGACACTGTTCATGCAGTGTTGGAACCCCTTCATTTTTCTCCAATAAAAGTTAGATGAAGATTAAGATTTTTATGGCACGTTTTTTAAACTACTAAACGGTGTGTTTTGTGCGAAAACTTTCAGTATGAAAGTTGATCTTTTAAGTTTATAATAATTAAAACTTAAATTAATTATACGTTAATATCATCTTATTTTACATAAAAAAACTTAATTTTTATCATATTCTTTTCTTCTGAAGATGGTGTTGAACCGTTGATCCTTACATGTGAATTTTTCTGTTGTGAAATGACGCCTCTGTTTTAGTCCTGTCGTTGTCGATGACTGCATGGCTAGTCTTTAGAAAATGAAATATGAGCCCGTGTCGCGGTGTGGTAGCGTAAGCTTAACGTTCAACCCATGTACTGTCGCGGCCGTTGAATGGCTTTTTGCGTACAGACTGTTTGAATATCTGGAACGAAACGGACCTACTACCTCCATCGTAAAATAAGTATAGCCATGAGTTATCTTCATCGTAAAATAAGTGTAGCCATGAGTTTTCTATACTTAGATTATTTAGACTTGAGATGTACTCCCTCTGCCCTAAAATAACTTAACTTAGATGAGATATGATTCATCCTATATCAACGAATCTGGATATGTCTCTGTTGAAATTCATTGGTCGATCATTTTAGGGCAGAGAGAGTGCAATGGCATAGAAAGTTTAAACCGCATTATCAATTTATCCGAGCAGGTACAATTGCAGGATCAAAGTTAGCTTTAAACATATTTTAAGAAGATAAATAAGAAGAGAGAAGAGTAGCACGCTACAGATTTATAGCCAGCTGTAGCACGGACTTCAAAACGCGGTGTTTGCATAACAGGTGGGACCAATTATTAATAGTGTAATATATAAATATTGTATAAATAAGCTATTAGATTGACTATAGGTGAATTGGAGCTAGTAGTTAGCTATACTATTAAACTTGCTCTCCGGGTCAAGGAAAAAGGAGCATCTTCTCTGTGGCTCTTGTTTGTTGGCCTGACGAAGATGCAGAAAAGATTCGAGGACGTGTCCTGCCATGTACGCTAAGCTTTAGGGTGTATTTAGCTCACGCTAAAATTAGAAGTTTGATTAAAATTGAAACGATATGACAGAAAAGTTGAAAGTTTATGTGTGTATGAAAGTTTTGATATGATGAAAAAGTTGAAAGTTTGAAGAAAAAGTTAGGAAGTAGACCAGATCTAAAATGAGATGAAGACGGTGCAAGATGGTCAGGTAGGCCTGGTCCGGCAAGCATGGAAGCGAGCTCGCGATCAAGGTTTGTATGAGGAGGACGAGTACAAGTAACAATGGCTCGTTCTCTCGTTGGGCTACCCGAGGGGACATCTTGGCGGGTGGCGGCTGAGTGAGAATGAGTGAATGACTATTGTATACATGTAGAGCTAGAGAGAGCCTGTTCAATACTCCAAGCCTGACTTGTGTGACTGTGAATTGTGATAGTGTGATGGTGATATATACTAATATCAAATCAATCAAAGATGCCGTTGGCATCGTAGTCGTATCGTACATGGGACGTACTTAACATGTTTTGATCGTGTCATTATGTGAACAGGTGTACATGCGTGTAGACCTTTGTCATGATCAGACAAATCACAAACTGTAGCACTTACGGACGAAAACAGATTAATCCGAGAGCATATCCGCTCCTTGCAGATGGCTGTAGTGCCGCACACGTGACACGTCGCGTAGCCGTAGATCCGCCAATTCACCTCGGACACTAATCGTGCTACGTTTGGAAATAGTACACAACTACACTGAGACCGAGAGTGCTAGCTGGATAGTACTAAACAGAGACACCCTTCTTTTCAAAAAAAGCTACTAATACACTCAATATCTATATATTTTTTCTTCTTAAAGAAGTTTCTCTTAAATTACTCAAACGATTTATAATCCGATTACATCGTTGTGTTCGTAACAATTAAATCTTTACAACAAGATCTCACATGATTATATTTTGATGAAAAATCATAAATTACTTTTATGATATGTCTAAATTACTTTTAGATTTCACTAAGTTACTTCTTAGACATATAAAAGTAAATTTAGTAAAGCTTAAAAGTAATTTACATATATTATAGAAGTAATTTATAACAAAAAAGAAAGTAACTTTAATTTAGAACTATGTCTAGATTCATTAACATCTATATGAATATGGGCAATGCTAAAATGACTTACATTATGAAACGGAGGAAGTAACTCTCTATAGTAGAAATAATTATATTGTGAGTGAACTGAAATAAGAAACTATGTAGAGTAAATTCACGAGTAAAGTAGAGAAGATTTATAAAGTCCACAAAATATAGAATTAACTAAAAACAATAATAAAAATAATCAACTTAGAGTATTATGAATGTATAGAAGTAATTTAGTCAAATATAAAAGTAACTTATATATATATGATAAAAGTAACTTACGTATATAATAAAAGTAATTTATAAATATAAATATTTTTCATCGTAATATAATCATGTAAGATCTTGTTGTAAATATTTAATTGCAACGAAAGTAATGGTGTAATCAGATTGTAGATTGGATAATTAGTTTAAGAGAAAATTCTATAAGAAGAAAACAAGATATGCACTATTGGATATACTAATAGCAACCAAAACTCCTAAAGTACTAGCACGTGGGTGTCTCTGGTTAAGACTAATTGGAGAGGCCTCTCCAATTAGATTTACCGTTGGAAATACTGTTATTTGAGAAGGAATAAGTCTGTTTTATCTCCCTTAATCGCAAAATTGGATGTGCCCTCACAATCTTTTAAAAGAACTTTTTTAGAAATAATACAAATTTAACGAAAATTGTAAAATTAGATATTGGTTGTCTAAAATTACAAATTTAGCACACTGTCGAAGAACAGATTGTTCGATTGGGCTTAAAATATTGGGAATTTGGGATGTGTATGCATGCACATGCATCGAGTGGGTTGTGGAGTTCGGTAGGCTGCACATGCACATGTACTATTTTCTTTTTTAAAAAGTAAAAAGTACGAATTACCTCCCTGAACTATCGCGGTTGTATGATTTACCCCCCTAAACTCGAAAACCAGACATTGCTCACCCTGAACTTTCAATACCGGACAAATTACCCCCTTCGACCGAATCTAGAGCGGTTTTGTCCTACGTGGCGTACACGTGGCAATCCAGTCAGCATTTTATTTTTTAAAAAATAGTGGGACCCGCCTATCATACCTTATCTTCCCCTCTTCCTCATCCTTTTCCCCTCTCTCGGGCTCAGAGCGTGCAGCACGGTGAGTGGAGGCGCGTGGAGGCGGACGGGTAGTCGGTGCGCGGGGGCCGGTGATGAGCGGCGGGCGGCGGCGTGCTGGGGCGGACGGGTGGTCGGCGCGCGCGGGCTGGCGGCAGAACGCAGGGAGGACGTGGCAGGCAACGGGCGATGCCGAGGAGGCCAGGAGGGTGTTGGAGGCGGCGGAGAGAGGTGCGGAGCCTCTTCTCGGTTCCGACGGGGAGTCAGCGGGATGCACGGCCTCCCTCCCTCCCTCCCACTCTCTCTCTCTCTCTCTCTCTCTCTGCTCAGGCAGGCGGCCGGCGATGAATCATCCTCGGGGTGGCGCGGCGAGTGGCGCGCGTAGCGTGGAGGGCATGGTGGGAGGCGCCGAGGAGGGCATCGGAGGCGGTGCGCTACGGCGACGAGTTCGCCGTCCATCCATGTCATCCCCATCAACCGTCGTCGCCGTCAACCGGAGCCACACAGCCGCGCCAACGATTTCCTCTCCCCGGCCGTCGCGCCCGCCGCTGCTGTAGGATCGAGATGTCGACTAGAGGGGGGGGTGAATAGGCGATTTAAAAACCTAAATGACACTTAATCAAAACTAACCTAAGTTTCTAGGCTCGGTGAGGGTTAAGTCTAACTAAGCAACTAGGTTATGTTTTGCAAACCTATGGTGATAGTGGCTCAATTAATTCTCTAGGAAAGTAAATTACACTCCTATGTCAATGTTTTGCAATCCTAGGGTGATATGATCTCAAGTATGTCTCTAGGAATGTAATTGCACAAATGTAAATACGACAATCAAATGACACAAGGAGACAAGAGATTTTTCACCGAGGTTCGGAAACTCGCCAGTTTCCTACTCCCCGTTGAGGCGAGCCCAACTCCACCGCTCAACCACAAAGCCACCGCACGCCCCCTTCGTCAAGGGGTGGGTAAGGCGGGAGCCGGCCCACGGAGAGGACTACCCAAGCCTCGATCACTCGGGGTAGTTCTTCCTTCACTCCGAAGGTGGTGAACTCCAAACCACTCACAAACCGGCGCCGGGCCTCCTCCACAATCTTCTCGGAGAGGTCACCGGGCAACTCCTTCACAAGCCGTCTAGGAGGCGGCAACCTCCAAGAGTAACAAGCAATGACGCGGCTCGGAGATGATCAAGTGCCACACTAGCTCTACAATGGAAGCAAATGCACTTGACTCTTGGCTAGAACAACCCTCAAACACTTAGATGGAAGAACACAAAGCTCAAGTGGGTGTATGAGAGATGCAAGGGGTGTATGCAATTGAATTGGGTGCCAAGAAAGCCCCCTTGATGCTGGAGGGGGAGTATTTATACTCCCACCAACCAAAACTAACCGTTGGGGGCGAAATCCCCCAACTCTGTGTGCCGCCGGTCTGACCGGAGGTATGTGGCCGGTCAGACCGTGCTACTCTGCAACGGCTAGAAAACTAGCTGTTGTAGCCCTATCAGAGGGCCCCATCGGCCTGGCCGGTTAGACCGACGTTGAGTGGCCGGTCAGACCGGCCTCGGCTCGGTCAGACCGCCGTTAGCTCGGTCTGACCGAATACCACTCCGTCGGCTTTGTATCGGCCACCCCGAGCAACACCATCCCGGCCTCCAGGGGGCCGGTCTGACCGCACAAGTGCCTCCGGTCAGACTGGCCTTATGCACCGGTCAGACCGCGCACTTGGGGCCGGTCAGACCGGCCAGGGCACTCTGGTCAGACCGCCACTATGTGGCCGGTCTGACCGCCCCTGGTCAGGCCGAGACACAGTGAATACATATGTGTGTGTGTGTGTGATAAAATGTGAGCACAAGTCTACATGCAAATGACCTAATGTGGCAATTAAAATCATCTCTTTGCTAGGTCATTACCCCTCTTAATAGTACGGCGAAGCTAAAGATAAACTAGCAAATTTGATCGCCTTACACCTCGATCAATTTAAAACTAAAGCACTAGTTTTACCGTCTTCTTTTCCTTCGCTTTGCGCCGTCAATTTTAATCCTTCGGTGATCATCCATGCGTACATAATAAGTGAACCTAACTCACAATGAATATCTCAAAGATAACGGTTAGTCCACAATTAGCGCTTGTCATTAATTACCAAAATTCACAACGGGGGCCTAGATGCTTCAGCTGCTCGCCGCCGGCCGGAGCGACCTAGCCATGCGCACCGCCACTCGCCTCCCAGCTCCGCCCTCCGCCTCCGCGTTCGGCGGAGGAGCGGGAGGCTAGCGGTGGAGATGGCGAGGCGGCCGGAGAGCGTGGGGTTATTGACGAGCACGAGGTCCTGGACTGAAGCGTGGGAGGGAGCTGCCACTTGAGCGGCGGGAGCGGTCGCGTGTTATCGTCGCCAACGAAGCAGTCGTAGACGAAGAGGCTGCATAGGCGCGGGAAGGAGGCGGCGAGGAGGCCGGACGTGAGGAGTGTGGCGGTGACGGAGGCGGAGGGCGCCCGCGCAGCTCGGGTTGGCAGAGAAGTCAGAGACGTAGCCGAGCGAGATGCTGACAACATGGGACGCGTTGCCATCATCGTCGTCGTCGTCACAAAACACGCCATGCGGGCCGGCGAGGCAGAGGTCGTCGGGGAAGCCGGCAATTTTTCCCCTTCCCTTCTCTGCTTCTCTTGTTCACGAGGTGGAGGCGGCGAACGGTCCGTCGTCCTGGTCGTTGGCATCGTGGCCGTCCAACCACATCCGCCGGCGAACACAGAGCAAGCTCGGGCAACCGGCGATGGAGGCGGCGAGTTCGGGCGGTCGGTGGTGGAGGCGGAGGCAGAGCGCGTCACGTTCGCCGTAGCCGTGTGCTCTCTTCTCTGCGAATCGAGAGAGAGAGGCAGAGAAGGGAAGGGAAAAAAACGCTGACAAGTGGGTCCCACTTGTTTTTTATTTATCTTTGCTGACTGTATCGCCACGTGTGTGCCACGTAGGCTGAAAACCGCTTCGAACCATGTTAGGGTGGTAATTTGTCCGGTCTTAAGAGTTTAGGGTGTCAAATGTCCGATTTTCGAGTTTAGGGGGGTAAATCAAGCTAACTAACCTGTCGAACGGCCCAAGCTGTTGTTTGACAGGTATGCTTATTGAACAATGCTTGTTTGACAAGATGCTAAATTTGTAATTTTATCAACCAGCATTTACTTTTATAATTTTCCGAGATAATTTCACTTTGGGCCATATTTTATTGCCAAAGTTTCACTTTGTACCACCCTTTATCTAATCTTTTCACTTTGGACTAGTGCACAATGGACCACCCCAAAACACATTTTCATTTCTTCGATAACTTCGAGCAAATTGTTAACGGCATGCCAGCAAACTTTCATACCTATATGCATGACATACTTTTGTCTAAAGAGACGCTAGACATCACAAGCGAAAAGAGTTAGGGTAGTTCACTGTGCAACAAAGGCAAAGTTACCTAGTCCAAAGCGAAAAGATTACGTACAGGGTGGTCCAAAGTGAAACTTTGGTAATAAAACATGGCCCAAAGTGCAATTCACTCTAATTTTCCATTAAAGTTGTACTATTTCTAAAAAAAACTCCTTTTAAAACTAGTGGAAACCGACTCCTTCCATAATTTAAGTTTATTTTATCTCACTTAATTGCAAAATCAGATATACCCTCACAATCTTTTAGATTATTCTACTTTAGTTAATTATAACGGAATTGCTAACCTTCTGTCGACAAAAAATATATCCCCAAATCTTACAGATTTTGGACCATCGGATGAGCTGCGCGATTCGTGCTCCAGGCCTTCTCCTCTGACTCTGGTGACCTCCTCCTCTTCTCCAGCGCTGGCGACACCCTAGACTCCAGCAAAGGACCCTACGGGTTAGGGTCCTAGGACGTGGTGGAGGTGGGAGGGGTGGGAGGGGGAGGGAGAAGAGGGGGAGCTCACTGGCTTTAGAGGGAGGGCCGTGGGAGGCGGCAGCCTGGCGGTGGGTGGCGGATCGGGCGGGCGGCGAGGCGCCGGCGGCAGTGCCAGAGCCGCGGGGATGGAGGATGACGGTGGGCTGGCATTGGTGGCAGGGGAAAAGCAAGCGTGCGGTTAGGAGGCGGTGGACGATGGTTGCGGATCTAGTGGCGGGGAGCCACCAGATACGGGGAAGACAGCGAGGCGGGGGCACCTCACATCCTCGCCGTCGCGGTGTTGAGAAGAAAGAGAGGGGAGAAGGGGGAGAGGGGAGAGGGGAGAGGGGAAGGGGAGAGGGCTCACCAGGGGTCCTCGCCGGCGCCGTTGACTCTTTCCGGCCAGTCGGCGAGGCGGGCAAAGGTGCGGTGGGGTGGTGGCGGGGAATCGCGCGAGGGACGGGATGAGGAGTGGTGGCGGCGCGATCTGAACGGGGGAGGAGGAGAGGAGTTATGGTTAAGGGTTCTGCACGAATCTGAAAGCATATCCAATGGTCCAAAATTCGAAAGATAGAAGATGGGATTTTCTGTCAACAGATATATGATAGTCCCTTATTATAATCCAGCTTATTATCTGACTTAATAATCTAGATTATAATAATTTTAACCCGAAACAAAAAGGACTGAAAATCGACTCCTTCCATTATTTCGGGAGCAGTTTCGTTCTACATGACACTTCATAGTACCCACATATGCACAGGATGTAGCCGGTCGCCGTGTACGGCTGTACGCCTACGATGTACTCCCTCCTTCTAAAAGCCAAAGTCCTATTTCATTATTTGGTTTTTCCAAAAGTCTAAGTCCTATTTGTAGTCACTGTGCTATATTAAATTTTTGATCGAAACCCAAGAAGTCATTTTATTTGTAGTCACTATGTGCTATATTAATTTTTTTTATCGGAACCCAAGAAATCATTTTAGTACTTATTGGTTGCATGTTCATTGGTTTTGTCATATGATGAACTAGTTGGCACCCCACGTCTTGCCGCGGGATTTGCTAGTTTTATCGTCAAATAAAATCAATATTTTAAATGATTAGATGTAACTCTGTATATATACAAAATAAATGATAATGTGGCTTAATATATAGCCTATGCTATTACAATACCATTCATCTTTTATTTTTTTAAACGTTATTGTGATTTCTTATGATGCACGAAAGTTATTTTCATGCACAATCTGGATGTCGTCTATTAGAGTATCCTGCACCTCTTTGCTTTATATCAAGCTTGTTTCAAAAATAGGTTTATGTTAATGATGTCTAATTACCTTATGTTATCCAATTGTTTATAACAAAACAAAAATCGCATCTTATACAATAATTTAAGTTATATTAGAAAAAGATAAGTTTGCATTATCTCGGATGACTTGGGAGAAGAAAACATAGTATTATGCGCAAAATGGATAACAATGTCACGCGTGATTATGAGTTAAATGGAGGTGACTGGATGAGTAATCAATGATTAAATTAAATGGATGAGTAGCTTCTTTATCCAACGGCTGATAACTATGTACTAATACAACTCGATGGCTTAGAATTATTGATGATGTGGTTTCTTATATGCTTTGCTTTATACAAGTAAATGCTCCTTAGTGGGTACAACTATATAGGAAGATATGATGAGTTAACTACCCGAGAGAGAGAGAGAGAGAGGAGCGGCCACCACTTGCGAGCCCTTCCCCTCGTCGTCCCCTCCTCCGCTTCATCCCACTTTGGAGTTGGAGTACTCGGCGAACTCCCCTATCCCATTCCCACCACCGCAGCCCGTACACCGAAATCCCAACCAATTGGACCAACCAATGTGGTCACCATATGGCGATGTCCTCAGGAGCTCTGCACGCCAGGTGTTTGATGGAATGGTCCTGCCATCAGCTGCATTGCACAGGTTAGTGTGTGAAATCTAGGATTTCTCGAATATTATGAACCCATTTTGGAATTACTACGATTCTAGTACCAAATTACGAATGCAGCTTAGTGTTCCGGTGTTGATTTTCCTGCTCTGCTGTGGTATTGGCCTATTAGGAGACTAGCAGTTCAATGTGCGACCTGATATATGACGCCGTTTTAGTTTTAGATATAGATGTAGAGCTGATACTTAATAAAGAATCGTGTAGTTTTAGTTTTTATTAATGAATTTCGTTTTCTTATTTCAGTTTATTTTAAGCTTTGCTTGTGCATTGTTCTCGGATGACATCATTTAGTTTTAGTTCCTATATGTTTACCTAATTTGGTCCACATACAAGATTCGGGCTAGTATTACACAACTAGTAAGAATAACAGCATATAACTCTGATTACAATTGTATTGCAAGTGATCTTTTCACAGAAAGTTTCATTCCAACGCGTAATTATGTGATCTTCAGACTTCAGTTCTTCACACAGAAAATTTTGTTCTAGTATGGTTGTTTGGTACTCAAAGTAAGTTCTGCGTAAGTATGTACTTCAAACACAAGATCATGATATATAGCTCACTGATCTATGCTACAAGTTAAACTGACCCTAATAATGCCACATACAGGTCATGCATTTCAATTCCTTTCTTGTTTCAGACATAACAATTGTTTGTTGGCTTGTATAAAATTTTCAAGGTAATAAACAACTAATCTTATAGGATGCATGCATGATGGAAAAGTGTTGTCCATGCACATAGTATTATATACATGCTAGCTACAATTACAGCTAAAATTACAAGGGGAAGCAGACTGGCAGACTCCTGAACAGATAAATATAAAAAAAGGGTGGATTCCTTCAAAGATTATTTGCCAATGCAAGGTTTCCATGAAACTACAACTGCAATAGCGAACCCAACACCAAAACCCAATCCAACGAAGAGAAATAGCATAACGTCTACAGATTTCTCTTCAGAAGATGTTGATTTGTTGCTGCATTCGTTTGACAGTGGAGGCCCACACAAACCAGCATTTCTTATAAATGAACTATTGTGGAGTGTCAAGAAATGAGGTGACTCTGGTATTCTTCCCTCCAGCATATTATTTGATAGGTTCAATGTTGATAGGAAGTCCAAGGATGCTAATTTTTGAGGGATCTCCCCAGAAAGCTTATTTGAAGAGAGGTCCAAAGACTCAAGTTGATGCAGACTAGCAAGCTGGTTGGGAATTGGTCCTGTAAGAGCATTATGTGACATGTTGAGACCACTGAGCACGCTTAGTGTGGCAATAGTTTCAGGAATGCTGCCATGGAACCTATTGTTTGAGACATCAATTAGTACAAAGGTCTTTAAGATCTTAGTAAATGTCAAGTCAAGTCCTTTATATGTAACCGTAGTAGTAAAAAGATATGTTATATGGTTATATGTGCCATACATATCTCCATCTTTCATGACCAATATTTCGTTACTGGAGACTGACATCATAGCTTTTAATTTCCTAAACCATTCATCAGGCAATATGCCCGAGAAATTGTTTGAAGCTAGATCAAGAATTCGGAGATGCTGTAATTCACAGTCATCATCTTTGGTAAGAGTAGGCCCCAACTGTCCGTAGAACTTATTGGACTTCAGGACAAGGACTTGAAGTTTAGGAAGAAGATGCATCCAACATGGGAAAGAGCCTCCAATTTGATTGTTCCCAACATCAAGTACCACCAAGTTTTTGCAAGCAACTAATGATGTGGGCAGTTGCCCTTCAAATCGATTGTAGCTGAAATCCAATGCCTCAAATGCACAATCTTCCTTGATATTGTGCGGCAACTCTCCGTTAAGTTGGTTCGCCTTCAAGTTTAGTACTTTTATTGTTGAAGAATTCTCCATTAAGCAAGAAGGAATTGAACCATTTAAGATATTGTAGGAGAGGTCAAGGATTTGAAGACTCTTAACAGTGCAGAATGTTGATGGGATTTCTCCAGAGATATTGTTCCTAGAGGCCTTTAGAGATAGTATACCGGCAAGATAAGGAATTAAATCAAATGGCATATACGAAAACCGATTATTTGAGTAATCTAACTCCAAGTCTGAATTCTCTTTAGGTATAGGTATGGGCCCTTCAAACATGTTATAACTGAGATTGATGTATCTTGTGTACAAGCAGGGGAGCAAAGAGTCGTGTCCTATACTGGTAAACTTATTATTTGACAGGTCCAAGAAGAACAATTCCTTCCAAGTTTCCCATGCCCATCGAGGTATTGGCCCATGCATTTGGTTATTTGAAAGGTCAATTACGTGTAGCTCATCTTGATGCTTTACTGCATTGGGAAACTTTGATATGTTGCAGGATGCTAGGCTCAATTCTGCTACTTTGGGAGAACGCACTACTGAGTCATTGACTAAACCGTCCACCACAGATAATTTATTATTTGAAGAGCAAGGTCTGATAAATATGGTAGTCTCCAGAATGAGGTAAGTTCCACTGTCCCCACAAAGTTGTTGATTGGAAGTTCCAAGCTCCGCAGTTGTGTCAAGTTAAATATTTGCAATGGTATGTTTCCAGAAAAACTGCACTTGAATAAAGATAGTCTCCTGAGATTTCTGAGATTGCCTATGGAAGATGGTAATGATCCAGACAAGCCACAATTAGAAAACTGAAGCTCTGTCAGAGATGTTAGATTTGTTATCCAAGCTGGCATTGATCCTACTAGGCCTTGCCCAGAAACCTCTAATAAGTTCAAGGATTTAAGCATTCCTAGAGAAGATGGTAGCTCTGTAGGGAAATCATTGGCACTAAGACCCAGCTCTTTCAGACCTGTGAGATTAGAAATGGAGGTTGGTATCTGACCAGAGAACTTGGTACCACTGAGATGCAAATTGATCAAACTACTATTGGGTGAAAAATTGGGAAAACTGCCATAGATTTCGTAGTTGTAGCTAATATCTACGGTTGTTAATTTTCTGTTCTGGAAGATCCTTGCTGGAAATAAACCCTCCAACTTGTTTCTTGAGAGTTGAAGAACACCAAGGGAGGACAAATCGGCGAAGAACTCAGGTCATACAAGTCATTTTCTTGCAAGTCAACAACAGAGATATGGCAAGCTGAAGAGAGACTGACAGATGGGACCTGAGATCTTGCAAAATGGTAGGCTCAGAACCTGATCTTTTGGAGTGGAATTAACCAGAGCGTTGCACCATCCTTCCCCTCCATTGGACATATACACAAAGCCAAGATAGAGCTCCCTCAGATTGTCAAGATTTGCAACCAACCTCAGAAAATCTACCTTCCAGAAGCCCCAGTTGGGAAACGAAGGTGCCATGATATCGGCACGATCGTCTTCTTGATTGATCACATAGAAAAGAGTTGATAAATCGAGAGAAACCAAGTTGGTGAGGCGTCCTATACCTGCCGGTATCTGGCCTGTGAAGCTGGGTGGGGAGATGTTGAGATGGGTCAGCTCGGTGAGCCGCTCGAACCCGACGGCCGGGAGCCGTGACGCGTTGAAGTCGTTGCCGCCGAGGTTGAGATACCCCAGCGACGTGAGGCTGAAGACGGCAGCGTCAAGGCCGCCGCTCTGCAGGCCGCGGCCGCCGAGATCGAGGGAAGTGGCGCGGCGGCCGGTGCTCCCGCTCGCGGCGGCGTCGTTGTCGTCGTCGTCGCAGCGGACGCCCGCCCAGTGGCAGCAGTCGGTGCCAGCGCGCCATGACCGGAAGGCGGTGGCCGACGCGGTGTTCACGGTGAACGACCGCTTCAGCTGGAGCAGCGCCGTGGCCTGGTCCGGCGAGCATGGAGGAAGCGATTGCGCGAGCCTAGCTTGTAGGAGGAGGAGGAGCATCAGTACGAGTAACGATGTCTCGTAGTACCGTCGTCGAGCTTGCCTGGTACACATTTTGGCGCCTTTGATTGTTGTATGCTTGAAACAACTAATTTTATGACTGTCTGACTCAGACAGAGATCCTTTGTTTGAGCACAAGAAGATTTACAATCTTCGATTGGACTTTATGCTTAGGGAAAATGCCCTTTTGTAAGCTCGATTTTTAAAAACTTCCTACATATCTGGCTATCTGCCTATGGCCAGAAAGGTAGATTATTCAAGTCAAGGCAAATGTTTTTTTGTTGAAACGAAGCCATTGACAACTTGGCATCGTAATCGTGCGAGACGTCAATCGCACTTAGAGATTGAACTGGCTGTGAACAAGTGTACATGCGTCGTTGTCGCGGCCGTGCCCTGGTCAGACGATGAACACAGAAGTACCACGAAACATACAAATCCGATAGCACCAGCTGGCCAGCTAGCTGCCGTGCATACTTTGCCAGCGTCACGTCACCAACATGTAGTTTAGTCGCAAAACCATTTTTCATTTTTAAAAAACACAGCACAAACACAAGCGCTCACAACGCGCACATACTCATCCTATCCCTATAAACACCTCCGGAAGACTGGATCGGTATATCTTAAGATTAATAAAATTATTACATGCGCCTTGCCGTCAACGTGTACATCTACCATTAAAAGAAATACAATTAGCAGTGTGAAATCTAGGATTTAACACTTCGATCACTTCTACGCCTCCGTGAGACCGTGACTGGGCGGGTGAGCGCGATAGACCGATGGTGCGGTCTCTGAACAGGCCGTGATGTTGTCGGCCCATCCATGTGTCCATGTGCTGTCTAGGCAGTGGGCCGTTTACTAGGTCAACTACTTCGACATGTACGGGCCGAGATGTTTGGAGGCCCACGGAAAGCCTGTTATGTTGCGGCGAACACCAGACGGGGCCGCGGCCATGTCCCGCCTCCGGCTGCTTTCCCGGCGACCCGGCCGGCGATTGAAGATGTGCAGCGGCGGGTCAGAGGCGGCAGCGTCTGCACAAGGGCGGGGATCTCTCCCGGCCATCCTCCTGGCGAGCTCGGAACGATCTCCCTCTCCTGCATGGTGCACGCCCTGCCTGAAGGCTGAAGCGCATGCCGCCCTGGAGGGCCTGCGGCGGCGCCGCCACCAGCTGCGGCGAGACTTCCACCCCTCGCTGTCCTTCTCCCCCACCTCAGGCGGTCCCGCACATCCCAATCCGTGATAACCGCCACCACTTGGACCTCGCCGGAATGGGGCATGAGGTTGTAAGGGGGTGAGGATGAGGGGGGCGGAGAGGAAGGTGAGATGGTATCCAAGGTTCCAGATGTTGCACTTTTCAAGCAGATATTGCAGTCGGCAATCAATGGATCGCTACTGGGATGTCCCGTCCTGTCCGTCTGCTTCGTCATCGCCCTCTTCTTCCACCACCACACCACGAGGGCCACCAGGTGTTCAAGAGAATGCGCCACCGGCCCACCGCACAGGTTAGCGCAAAGAGCACATTGCTTATAGATGGCGCCACTAGACCTGATAATCACATATACAAAACTATGCAAAGCAGAAGGCTGCATTCTTATCAACAGAAAATGAATTTAAATTCTCACTAATTACGAGTACACACATACACATATATCATGTCCGTAGGTGGATAAACACCATACATATAGTGTATACTAACAATCATCGTTTTTTGCGATTCCATCGTTCTATGTGGCACAATGATTCGAACCAGACTGCCAATATGAAGCCCACTGTGAACCCCAGGCCAGAAAAGATGAACAAAAGGATCACGCCAAGTCTGTCCTGCCAGAAACTGTTGGTACCTGAAGGAGCTGATGCACTTGGAGATGTTGAGCCTGGAGTATCACATTGTTTAGAGAGTGGCTTTCCACAGAGGTTGACATTACCTTCAAAGGAGCTGTTGCTAAATGACCCGAACTGGTTACCCTGCGGTATTCTTCTGGTCAAGTTGTTGTACGAAAGATTCAACCAAGCAAGAGAAGTTAGAGAAGCTAACTCAGGAGGGATTTCCCCTGAGAGTTTGTTCCAAGAGAGATCCAATGACTCCAGCTGAGTCAGAGAATTAAGCTGCGATGGAATGTGTCCTGTGAAGGCATTGTGTGACAGGTTAAGTCCACGTAGTGAAACAAGCTTCCCCAATGACTTTGGAATAGGACCACCAAATGAGTTATCTGAGAGATCAATTACTTTGAAGGTGGTTAGGATTTTAGTGAACATAAGAGTGCCCCCTTTGTAATTGACAACCGTAATATCCTGATAGAGCAATGGTATTTTTGTGTTTGTGGTATGCTCTAATATGTGTCCCTCATCGTTGTCATTTTCCATCATTGATTGAAAATGCTCAAACCATTCTGGATGTATGTTGCCAGAGAAATGGTTGGAGGCCAAATCAATTATTTGCAACCTTTTGAAGTGATTACAATTTTGGTGACAACCTTTAAGACCCCTTATTGTGCCATTGAGTTTGTTGGATCTTAAGACAAGGACTCGGAGATTTGGAAGTTTACCCAACCAAAATGGAAAAGAATCAACAATCTGATTATTTCCAGCATCCAGGAGCTCCAAATATTGGCAGTATGATAGTGATCTAGGTAGTTTACCTTCAATTTGGTTTCCATTCACATCTATTGACTGAAGATTGCACCCCTCTCTACTATTGTTAGGTAACACCCCATGGAATTGGTTGTCTCTCAATTTCAATACGCTTAAGTTTACACTTCCTGTAAGACATGCTGGTACTGATCCACTGTAGTTGTTGCCAGATAAGTCCGTGATAATGGCTTTGCTTGCATTACAAATCGAAGATGGTACATTGCCACTTAGTTTATTATTGGAGAAATTAATATAGCTGGCGTTTTCAAGATATATGCCAAAGTTCGGTACTATTGAAGAGAAGTGGTTGTTTGAGTAGTCCAATGCGATCTCACTGGATGTGGTTACTGGTATTGGTATGCTTCCTTGAAGTCTATTGAAACTGAGATCAAGATAAGCTAAATTGGACATATTAACAAGAGAAGGAGATTGTTCCAAAGTAGTTAACATGTTGCACGAGAGGTTCAAAATATTAAGGTGGCCCTTCCAATTCTCCCATATCCAATTTGGTATAGCCCCCGTTATTTGATTACTCGAAAGGTCAAGAAGGGAAACCGCATCAAGATATTTTAATGTGCCTGGAATTTTTGTAAGGTTGCAAGATGACAGGTATAAGTACTTGATGTTAGGAAGATAAGGAGGCACTGTTTAACCTTCATCATCTATGAGTGATATCAAATTGTTTGACAGGCTTAGGATAAATAGATTCTTCTGCTTCCAGACAGAGCTAAGTTCAACTGTGCCTGTGAATTTATTTGATTCAAGAATGAGATAATTAAGATTTGTAAGATGAAAAAGTGAGTTGGGTATCGGGCCTGATAGTTGATTGTTGGCTAAGTCAATACATAACAGAGATGAAGTTAAAGGGTAAGGAATGTCTTCTAGTGAACCAGAAAGCTGGTTTTCTTGAAGGTAAACATTTTCCAGCCTCGGAAGAGCGAACAACGATTGTGGAATTTTCCCTGCATGCAAGTGCAGTATACTAGTCAAAAAGTTCAAAGATGAATGTTCACTGAACTGACAGTCTGGTACCTTAGGACGCACTTGAACCAAGACAACTCATTCGTCCGAGTTAACCAAACTAAGCTGATTTTCCGTAATATTGCACATGGTTACATTAACATTTATTTAAAATATTGTATTTGATAAAAAGAAGCATTGCTTTTGGTTCTATATATATAATTGTTTGCTAGAGATACTAAAACATTTTTTATAAAATTCTACTAACAAAGTTTGATTTAGTTACTTGGAAGGCACTAATAAAGATTTAACCATGATCACTACTACAAAATCATTTTTTGCATGTGATCAAAATCAATTTTCGCAGGCAGCTAGACGGCCCGCCTGAACCTAGGTATATGCGAAAATCAACATTTTCCCATGCATGTTGAGTAACCGCATGCAAAAACATGATGTTCACGTGGTCACCTATGCCAACCGCTGCGAAAATGATTTTGGAGAAAACAAATAAAAGTTCCACAAAAACAATTTCGGCCAAAACTCTAGCTTCCCATCCTCTTTGAGCTCGTCGTTGCCCCTCGAGGACGGCGCTGTCGGATCCACCGCCCGCCATTGTCGTCGCCCCTCCCGGGGCCTAGGGCGGCGCCACCGGATCAGCTGCCCTCGAGGTCGTTGCTGTATTTGCTGTCGCCGGCACTGTCGTCACGCGCGTCAACATCGCACCTGAGTGAGCCTACTGTCGCCTCCATCTCAGTCGCTGAAGAAGAGAAGGGAGGGAATGGGAAAGAGATGAGGAGAGGGAGTAGGAGAGGAGTGATGGGAGGTGGAGCCAAGGAGAGAAGAGAAAATAAGTAGTGTGCGTGAGTGGAGAGGAGAAAAAAATATGAAAAAATGTAGTGCGGTGACGCGTGTGGCCCACTTGCTCTCCATGTTGCTCACTTGCGAAAATCTATTTTCGTAAGAGACCCCTTAAGGTGCAACATTGCAGGCAGGCCTCTTAAGGGTCATCTGCAAAATATATTTTTGCATGCGACCCTTGAACCGTACTCAAAGGAGCAATTTTTACAGGCGAAAGTAGTTATGGTCCACCTACAACTTGGAGGGGGTCTCGTCCAAAAATCAATTTTGCAGTAGTGGATGTGTCACATCAACGTTTGTAAAAAAGTTGGTAACAAATTGTTCATACGTTTAGCTTTTCCCTTTTATATAATAAAACCATGGACCAATAAGCATCTTCCCTTTAACTTATTAAATAAATAAAAAAGAAGGCTCCATATTCGCTCTTATGGCCTAGAAATTCTCATATTAATCGAAGAAATAGGAAAAAAAGAGTCCATACAGGAATAAAATTTAAAAATAAAAGTAGAGAAGATAAAATTTAAAAATAGCTGAAATTCAGAATTAAAAAGAAGGAATGTAGTAAGAGAAGACTAGAGTCCATACCATTATACAATAGAACTAATGGAAGTTCGGAATTAAAAAAATAAGAAAAAAAATAAAAGTAGAGGTTAGAGTTCATATAGAAATACAATTTAGAAATAACGAAAATTTGAAATAAAAAAAATTCACTCTCATGGTCTAAAAATTCTTATATTAATAGGATAGAAAGAAATAGACAGAGTTCATATAGAAATACAATTTAAAAATAGCTGAAATTCAGAATTAGAAATAAGGAATATAGGACGAGAAGACTAGGGTCTGTACCAGTATACAACCAGTATACAATAGAATTAATGGAAATTCGGAATTAAAAAATAAGAAAAATAAAAATAGAGGTTAGAGTTCATATAGAAAATAAAATTTAGAAATAACGAAAAATCGAAATTTAAAAAAAGGAATATTGAAAGAAGAATATAGAGTCCATATAGAAATATAATTTAAAAATAATTAAAATTCAGAATTAAAAAAAAGAAATATTGAAAGATAAGTTTAGAGTCTATATAGAAATAAAATTTAGAAATAATAAAAATTAGGAATTAAAATAAGGAATATTGGAAGAAGAGTATAAAGTCTATATAGGAATTTAGAATTAATTAAAATTCAGAATAAAAATAATAAAATTAAAAGTAGAGTTTAGAGTAATTATGGAAATACAATTTACAAATAACTAAAATTAGAAATTAGAAAATAAAATTTGGAACAATAGTCTAGAGTCCATATAGGAATACAATTCCGAAGTAACTGAAATTTGAAATTAAAAAATAAATAATATCGAAAGATGAGTTTAGAGTCTATATAGAAATTAAATTAGAAATAATGAAAAGTTCATTTTTTTTAAAAAAGCAATATTATAATTATAGTCTACAGTCCATATAGAAACACAATTTATAAATAACGGAAATTCGGAATTGAAAAATATGAAATATTGGAAGAGGAGTCTAGAGTTCATATAGGAGTATAATTTAGAAATAACTAAAAATTTGAATTTAAAATAAAAATATAGGAACACAATTTATAAATTATAGAAATTCATAATTAAAAAAAATTAAAGAATGTTGGAAGAGGAGTCTAGAGTCCATCTAGCAATATAATTTAGAAATAACTAAAATTCGGTATTAAAAAAATAATTAATACCTATCACATATATACAACATAATATGAATATTGCACATTGATAGTTTATTCAAGTTAGTACAATTTTAAATTATCTTGTTATTTATGATATTTTAATAAAAAATAAGAAAAAAAATATATGCTACTATAATATAAGAATGCTAGCCGCGCAATTTGTGCGGGGCACCATGCTAGTTGTTATAATATAATATGGACCCGTTCCGATTAATCCGTGTGCATTATTCTCTTTTTTTCACCAATTAACATGGTAACTTCTAGGCTCTCAAAACAAACATGTTACTCCTTTTAGCATTCTATTATAATATTTTAGTAGCAATAGATTTCTAAGCTCCTAGATTAGTTGTAGATAGGAAAATGTTGTAAGTTTTTGAAAATAGACGCCATTGATTTACTGTAGGTGGATGTTAATATCTAGATGCGAGCCACAATTATCAAACAGAACGTGGAACTTGCTCCACCACTACCAGTCTATCATGTTATCTACTATGTGTGTTTTCACGTTCCAAATCAAAATACAGAAATATATATATTACTACTTAAGCTTTTGAGTGTTCGACAGCACTCGCTTGGTGGCATTTTGAATAAATTTATTTTATGATGATATTTTAAATTGCATATGTATGAAGGAAGAAGTAGCCGTCGTATAAAGACTTACCGTTGAGTTGGGGATTAGATGTGATCCGCAGACTTTCCAGTTGGGTCAGATTCCCTATTGTTGAGGGTATCGACCCAGAGAAGCCACAACTATCCATCTCTAAATTTGCCAACTTCGTAAAATTACCGATCCACGGTGGTATTTGCTGTCCAAAGAACTCGCACCCTCTAAAGTCCAAGGTCTCCAATTTTGCAAGATTGCCAATCTGATATGGTATTATTGACCCAGAGAAATTGCAGTCCCAGATCCACAAAAACTTCAAATTCGTCAAATTGCCTATCCAGGAGGGTGCCGATTCAGAGAAATCGTACGATACAAGCTCCAAAGCAGTCAGCTGCTTAAGGTTGCCTACCCAAGATAATACCGCCTTCTCCAAGCCTGATTCCGATCCTTGCAATTCCAGTTCTGTCAATGAAGGAAGCTTATCTAATAAAGAGGGCAGCTCCTTGGAAGTTCGTGCCGTGCTCATACCCAAACGCTTCAAGGACTTGAGATTGGCAAATGAGGACGGTATGTGATAAGATAAATTGGTTGCTGCTAGACCTAGTGTTTCTAGATTATTTCCATCAGGGAATTCTGGTAGGTTAATAGAAAGATTGGGGTTATGAGACAAATCAAGCGTTCTCAAACTTTTTAGGTGGAAGATTTTTGTTGGGAACTGCCCTTCAAAAGAATTGCCTGCAATTTCAAGAATGCTCAAAGAAGATAATTCAGCACAGAACTCAGGAACTTTGCTGGGGAGTCCAAAATTGTATCCAAGGTTGATCACCTTTAAGGAACGAAGCCTTGAGAAGGAAGAGTGAATAGGACCAGATATACGGCACGCAAACAAGCTAAGAATCTCGAGTTGAGGAATGTTGTCTGCTAAAACAACTGACCAAGTTGATCCGAAAATTTCTATCTCATCAAGATGGAGCTCCCTCAGGTTGCTCATGTTTGCCATGACGGTTTGGAAACTTGGTTCATCGAAATACAACCCATCATTACTAGAAAAGTCAAGAGTGACAAGTTTCATGAGGCAAGCAAGTCCAATGGGGATCTGACCATAAAAGTTGCTGTGTGAGAAGTTGAGGTGGATCATATCTGTGAGCCTCTCAAACCCAGATACTGGGAGTTCGGCTCTCCAAAAGTAATTGGAAGCAAGGTTAAGGTTTGTAAGAGAGGTGAGGTTAAAGAGTGCAGCATCGAGACGATTGCTCATCAAGTTCAACTCACTGAGGTCAAGGGAAATGACCCTGCCGGAGGCCATACCACATGTGATGCCCTCCCAGTGGCAGCAGTCCGATCCAGCTCGCCATGACGATAAGTTTGCATTATTGATGAAGGAATTTTTGAGCTGTAGGAGGGAAGAAGCTTGCTCTGGGAGACAAGGGACGGTTGTGTCATTGTTGGCTGCAGTGACTATGGAGTAACAACAAATGAGGAGAATGAGAATGGGAGTGAGGAGGCGTTGCTTGGTGGATATCATCATTTTGCTGCTGTCTTGGGTTGATGCTCCAATTGTACTGCAGATGTATATATGCTTGCTCGGCACACATATAAAAGCTCCAGGAGCGGACATAAATTTGCACCATTCCTGCATGCCCATTCATATCCTGTTACCAGTGTTGTTTTCGTCGGTCCATGCCAGCCTGTTGCCTTGATATGGCCAGCATTTTTCCACCTGCCTTATTCTGTTATATATTATGAACGCAGGAAATTGTACACAGACTGATGACTGATCAGTGATCACAGAAGCAGCAAGTTTCATTGTCTTGGACAGTTGGACTAATTCAGAGAACAACTCAGGTTAGTCTCACGAGTCATGATCAGGGTTCACTTTCTCGTTTTCGGCCTTTGTATCGGGCAGTACCAATATAACGAAATTTCTGAAATTTCCAAATTTTAGAACAAAATTTAGTCAAATTTGAACAAATATTACCGAAATTCATAAAAAATTAAAAAAATCAAAATTTTGGCCCAAATAATATCGTATCGGAGGGGTCCGCAAAATGATCGAAATTTCAGTCCGAAATATCAAACCCTGATAATGTGGAATTGTGGAGAGAGTGTCTATACTCTAAACGGATAGACAGTGATGCAAGCGACAATGAAACTTGCTGCCAGCCTCATACTGCCTCAGTTCAGCAGCTTCTATCCTCGTTGGCCTATCTATCCTCCTGTCTCATTCTCGTTTTCTGTACTTCTTTTTTTTCTAATCAGTTTTCCAGCTCGATAATTCGAATAGATTGTTGTGTTGAAATACTGGATACTGTCATGCGTGCTGCACGGGACCAGACTGTGTCCAGCGAGGGAGTCAAACTCCGGCGTGGAGTCGTTCGCCGGTGGCTTTGTTCCCTGTGGTCTCGGTCGATGCCATTTGGACACTTTCGGCACGTGCGTGGAAATCCTGGCCAATGTAAAGGGCTGCGGCTTCACTGTTCCGTTGTTGTGTTTCTATCCGTGTTTCGTACCACGTGGAGGGCATCCGTTTGTCGATTCTTTTTGTGTGGCCCCACCATAAACGGAGATTACAGGATTATTCTCTCCGTCAATCACCAGATTACGCAGTTAGCGATTAATCCTAATTAGCGTGGCCCTCCAGGGAAACAAAGGCGCCAAATAAAAATTAAGACGCCAAACCATTAGACAGTTTTTCAGAAAATAGATTAAGCTTTACATATGGCACATTATTATCGGATCACAATCATCTTCTTCGCAACAACAATGGCCTCTCTATCTAATCTTCCAAGGTCAATCAAGGTCACCGATTCACTGCATGAACAAGTGACAACCATGCCGACGGAACCAGCTGCCTCTGCTGGAACGTTTGTACTGCATCATCCAGGGACAAGCTTTCATGGTAACCTAGAAGGGGAATTAGAGACGGTAAGACTTCATAATGTTTTCACTTTCTTTTATTAGTAATCATTGAGACTTGATCACTACAAGCACATCATATCAGTAAATCTCATAGAAGTTTTGCTTCTTTTCTATTAGCCCTTTTTTTTCTGTAAGTTTCATGAAAGTTTTTCTTTTTTTCTAATTTGTCTCAGATAAAAAACGGGTATATTAATCAAGATCCTAGTAAAATTGAAGCTACTCCACAAGCAGATCCCTCCAAAGGGAAGGCACCAATCATCGGTATGAAATTCAACAGTGAACAAGAGGCATATGATTTCTATAATGCCTATGCTCGAGACATGGGTTTTAGCATTCGAAGAAGCAGTTACCATTATGTGAAAGATTCCACCATAATAAAGAATCGGACATTTTGTTGTTCTCGTGCAGGTACTAGTTCCAACTTATATTTACAATGTTTAGTGTTCATATAGAATTCATATACTGAGTTAGTTTTATTTAACAATAGGTACTCGTGGTCATGATAAAAGAGAAGACCAAATTTCAAATTACGGTCAGTGTTTTAGTAGGCCAGAAACACGATGTATGTGCCGAGCATGCATGAAAATAAGTCTTAGGGATGATGGATTGTATTGCATATATGAATTCTTGCACGAGCATAACCACATTCTTGCTACTGGAAGTCAGGCCCTCTACTTAAGATCTCAAAGGAAAATAACTGAAGCACAGATGGCAAGTGCTGAAAATGCAAAATCAGTAGGCATTTCTAATAAGGCTACTATTGATTTAATGGCAAAAGAAGCGGGTGGATATGAGAATCTTGGATTTACTCGTGAAGACATGAAGAATAGATTATATTCAAAGAGGTCATTGAAGGTAAACGAAGGTGACACAGGGGGAGTCTTGGAATATATGGAGAAAAAATCATCGGAAGATGTTAATTTTTTCTATTCCATTCTAGTTGATGAGGATGACTTGATAACAAATATTTTCTGGACTGATTCTAAAATGATTGCTGATTATGAAGTTTTTGGTGATGTTCTTTGTTTTGACACAACATATAGAAAACTAAATGATGGTCGTCCATTTGGTTTGCTTGTTGGTGTGGATAATCATAAGAAAAGCGTTGTTTTTGGTGCTGCACTTTTGTATGATGAAACTGCTGATAGTTTTGTTTGGCTTTTCAAGACATTTTTAAAAGCCATGTCTGGAAAGAAGCCACAGACTATATTGACTGATGAAGACGCAGCAATGGCCAAAGCAATCAAGTTAGTCATGCCAGAAAGTCATCATAGAATTTGTGTTTGGCATATGAACCAGAATGCCTGCAAACACCTTGCTGGAGTTGTGAAGGAGTACAAGAAATTCAATGAAGATTTTCAGAATTGTATTTATGACAAAGAGGAGGAAGATGAATTTATAAATGCATGGAATAGAATGCTTGAAAAGTATGATCTGCAGGAGAACAAATGGCTTGAGAGGCTATTTCAAAAAAAAAAGAGCAATGGGCATTAGTGTATGGGAGAAACACATTTTCTACTGATATGAGTGGAACACAGAGAAGTGAGAGCATGAACAATGAATTGAAGGGCTATATCAGTGTGAAATATGACATACTTACCTTCTTGGAACACTTTGACAGGTTGTTGTCAGACAAAAGATATGAGGAAGTCAAAAATGACTTTAAGACAACATAAAGTACACCATGGCCGAAAGCAGATTTGACAATATTAAGGCAAGCAACAAGAATTTATACTCCAACAATATTTAAAGTGTTTCAGGAACAAGTGTTGCAAACATTGAACTGTGACCTATACTACTGTGGTGATATTGATGCTGAAATGGTGTACAAATTAAAAGTTCACGGTAAGCACCATGAGCATGTTGTAAAATTTTCTCCAACAGAAGGTAAAGTCAGGTGCAGCTGCAAGAAGTTTGAATTTCTCGGAATCCTATGTTGCCATGCATTGAAGATACTTGATGTTAACAATATAAAAGAAATTCATAAGCAATACATACTACAAAGATGGACCATTGATGCAAAATCTCTACATATAAAGAGCAACTGTAGTACTCATGAAGATCCTAAAATAAAGTTATCAACGCGCAGGAGAGACTTGTGCAGAATGTTTGTTAAAATAGCATCTTGAGCTGCAGAATCTGATGAAACATACTTAATGGCTGCCAACAATGCACAAAAGTTAGCAGAAGATGTGGAGAAATACTTGAGTATAAGGCATGATCCAGATTTGGATAAATCTGGTTTGTATGCTACTCTGAGTTGAATAGTACTTATGCTAGTGACTACTATGTTATAATCTAAATCAGCTATCTCAAAAATATTTTATCATAGGCACAGAGGAAAATGTTGGCCCGAGTAAAGCAAGAGGCATAAAGGTTAAGGAGAAAGCCATTCGTGGGTCGAGGAGACCAATTGGTGGTTTTGACAAGGCAACACAACGGAGTAAAAAGAAAAAGAGTGATTCAAACACATCAAAGTGTCCAGTACAAGCAGAGGTGGTAACACCATCACTGCCATACACCATGATGCAGGTCAGTAGATTCAAAATACACACACACACACACTTGGCAAAAGAGACTCTCTTATTAGTGCTACTGATTATTATTTGCCTTATACAGATTCAGGGTCGTTCAGAGATTCCCACTAACTACAATCACATGCAAATGCCAGACTACTATCATGTTGAAGGTGCTTCATTACTTCAGTCATCTGGTTATTTCAGAACTTCTGAACAAAGTCAAGGGATGCAGCATGAAGAGACTGCACAGACAATTGATACATATCCCTATAGCATGTTTGCCCATTTAAATTAAAATCCCCACCTTTTTTTTCATATTAATTAGCACCTTTACCAATTTCCAATCACATTACAACTTGTAAGGTTGGATCTTAATCTGAATTCCCATGTCGATTCAAGCTGTCAAATCATACTAGTACTTTCTCTTGTATTAGCATCAAATATATGGTTCCCACCAAACATGTTGTTTGGCTCATGTGAAAAAAATCCTAATAATTTAGAAGCATCAAAACACAAGAGGTGTTTGCAAAAATGAACTTACCAAATAAAACTACCTTAATGCAGCTGTATGGTGAAAAAAGTTTCGATCTTCAATTCTTCACTTCTTCACCATAGCAAACAGTAGTTGCCAGCAGCAAGGGAGTTCCACATTTGGTACTGACCATTGAACTACACCAAGCCGACGAGTATGCGGAGTGCAGACCACGCCAAGCCGGCGAGCCCGGCCGCCGACAACGCGAGAGCAACCATGGTTGCGTGCGGCCAAGAGGAAGATGAGGAGAGTAGCAGATGAGCAGAACTTCAGATGAACTCTCTGATTTGGGGACAAGAGATAAGGATGCAGTGGTTTTCCAAGTTGTGCAGCGCGGAGTGAAAAGTACTAGTACCCGGTTTGTTTTGACGGAGTAGTGACGGCGTCATATTCTGCACGGCAGATAGAAGCCGACCCCACCACCAAAAAGAATCGACAAACCGATGCCCTCCACGTGGTACGGAACACGGATGGAAACACAACAACGGAACAGTGAAGCCGCAGCCAATGTAAAGGCCTTACTAATACTCCCTCCATTTCAAAATGTTTGACACCGTTGACTTTTTAGTACGTGTTTGATCATTCGTCTTATTCAAAAAATTTAAGTAATTATTTATTCATTTTATATCATTTGATTCATTGTTAAATATACTTTCATGTACACATATAGTTTTACATATTTCACAAAATTATTTTAATAAAACAAACGGTCAAACATGTGCTAAAAAGTCAAATGTGTCAAACATTTTGAAACGGATGGAGTACTATTTTGGCCAGATAAAGCTGGTGCCGGCGACGGACCTCGGTGGTGGTCGCGTGCTGTGCGACAGGCAAAGGGGAGCGACGGGTTCATCCCCTTCCTACTCAACGAGAAAGTGGCACAAAATTTGAAAAAAAAAATCGCGATCCTGATGGCGGGTGATATTATCAAAGGAGTAATTTTAGAGAATTAGAGTGGTAAAAAAACAAAAGACAGTAAGAGCAGGTACAGTAGCAGGCTATAAATCAGCTATAAATATATTTTAAGGAGATAAAAGAGAAGAGAGAAGAGCAGCGGGCTATAGATTTGTAGCCAGCTGTAGCACGGACACCAAGACACAGTGTGTGTATGACAGGTGGGACCAGATATTAATAGTGTAGTATGTAACTATTGTATGAATTGGCTATTAAATTGACTATAGATGATTTGGAGCTAGTAGTTGGCTATACTATTAGAGAGATGCTCTGGTGCAATATACTTGAAGTATTCTACTCCGAATAGAATTAATCTAGACCGTTTATTTTAAAGGGCAGGTAAGTAATCTCCTAATATCCGGACGAGAGTGGTGGCCGTGACGTTCTGCGTGACGCTGGCGGCGTCGCTGGCGACGCGCCACGGCGTGACGGCCATGGCGGCGTTCCAGCTCTGCGCCTAGGTCTGGCTCGCCACATCGCTCCTCGCCGACGGCCTCGCCGTCGCTGGCCAGGTGAGCTACCTACCTACCTACCTACCTAGCTTAGCCTACATTCCGATGATATATGCATGGCTGCTTAATTAACTTTGCTTAAATTGATCAATCAACCTCAGGCCTTGCTTGCCAGCGCGTTTGCGGATCACTACAAGGTGGCGGTGACTACTGCCCGCGTGCTGTAGCTCGCCATCGTCCTCGGCGCTGGACTGACGGCCTTCCTCGCCGCTGGCATGTAGTTCGGCGGCGGCGTTTTCACCAGCGACGCCGCCGTCATCAGCACCATCCACAAAGACGTTCCGATACGATGGTCATCATAAGTAAGAACAGATTAATCTTCAGAGATTAGTAAACATTTTTCTCATCAACATATCTGACGATTGTCTCCAAATCGATCGGTTCGTCGCTGGCACGCAGACGATAAACACGCTCGCCTTCGTCTTCGACGGCGAATGGAGAGGAATGGTGTCGATTAGGATAGGATAGAGAGAGGGTGAACAGTTAGATAATGACAGATTACGATAATACCCCTACGCAAATTATTATCTCTGAACAAATATAGCCCTCCACATTTCTACTCTAATAAAATCTAGTGGGAGTAGAATTAGATCTTAACCCTACGATTAAATACGATCAACGGCACGGATTAATTTCTACTCAAGTAAAAAGCATCGGAGCGAGACTCATACTATTAAACTTGCTCTAAGACGTGGTACATTATCAAATTTGTCTATATCTTCATCCCAATTCGACGGCGACACGTACGAATTGAAGACGTGAGACAGCGGATCGAAGGCAGTAGCGGCTGAAAACGGACGGGCTCTGAGCCCGGTCTAGCATGCATCTCCGCATCTGCTTTGAAGCCGAAGGTAGTGCGCCGCGGGCGTCATACTCTCTCGATCTCTCTCCCGCCTACACACCCCCTGCCCAACACGCGCGCCGTCCTAGAGTAACTACGCGCCTACGCCGCCGCCGCCAGCTGCCGAGAGATTTCCACCCCTCGTCGTCCTTCTCCTCCACCACATCCCACTCGGAGTACTCTGCCAATCCCGCTCCCCCCACACGCCGTACATCCCAATCCGAGATAACCACCACCTCTTGGTTGGACCTCGCCGGAATGGTTAGGGGTCAGGGGTGAGGATGAGGCGGAGACGAAGCAGAGAGGATGATGGTATCCAGGGTTGCAGATATTGAGATCTTGCAGTCGGCTCTCAATGGGGTCGCCATGGGGATGTCCCAGGAACAGCGTGTCCGACTGTCCGTCGGTCTGCTCGTTGCCTCGTCGTCGCGCTCTTCTTCCATCACCACCACCAGGGCACCAGGTGTTCGAGGAAATGTGCCAGCGCATAGGTCAGTGCAAAGAGCACATTTCTTATACAGTTATAGATGTCGCCACTACCCCACTATTTTGGTAATCACATACACAAAATTATGCATTATTATCAACAGAGAATGGACTTCACCTGTCACTAATTACGAGTACACACATACACACATATCATGTCCTTGGGTGGATAAACACCATACATAGTGTATACAGTATACTAACAGTCATCAATGCTTGTGAGTCCATCGTTCTATGTGGAAGAATGATTGGAACCAGACCGCCAATATGAAGCCCACTGTGAACCCCAAGCCAGAAAAGAAGAACAAAAGGATCACGCCAAGTCTGTCCTGCCAGAAACTGCTGGTTTCTGAAGTAGCTGATGCATTTCGAGATGTTGAGCCTGGAGTATCACATTGTTTAGACAACGGCTTTCCACAGAGGTTGGCATTGCCTTCAAACGAGCTGCTGCTAAATGACCCAAACTGGTTGCCCTGCGGTATTCTTCCAGTCAAGTTGTTGTATGAAAGATCAACGAAGCAAGAGAGGTTAGAGAGGTTAACTGTAGAGGGATTTCCCCTGAGAGCTTGTTCCAAGAGAGATCCAATGACTCCAGCTGAGTCAAAGAACTAAGCTGTGATGGAATTTGTCCTGTGAAGGCATTGTGGGACAGGTTAAATCCATGTAGTGAAGCAAGCTTCCCCCATTGACTTTGGAATAGGACCACCAAATGAGTTGTCTGAGAGATCAATTGCTTTGAAGGTGGTCAGGATTTTAGTGAACATAAGAGTGTTCCCTTTGTAAGTGACAGCCGTATTATCCTGATAGAGCGATTTTATACTTGCTTTCGTACGATACTCTAATATTTGGTCGTCATCAGTTACATTCATCATTGATTGCAAATGTTCAAACCATTCTGAATGTATGTTGCCAGATAAATGATTGGAGGCCAAATCAATTATTTGCAACCTTGTGAAATAATCACTATTTTGGTAACCACTTTTAAGACCCCTTATTGTACCATTTATTTTGTTGGATCTTAAGACAAGGACTCGGAGATTTGGAAGTTTACCCAACCAAAATGGAAAAGAATCAACAATCTGATTATTTCCAGCATCCAGGAGCTCCAAATCTTGGCAGTATGATAGTGATCTAGGTAGTTTACCTTCAATTTGGTTTCCATTCACATCTATTGACTGAAGATTGCACCCCTCTCTACTATTGTTAGGTAACACCCCATGGAATTGGTTGTCTCTCAATTTCAATACGCTTAAGTTTACACTTCCTGTAAGACATGCTGGTACTGATCCACTGTAGTTGTTGCCAGATAAGTCCGTGATAATGGCTTTGCTTGCATTACAAATCGAAGATGGTACATTGCCACTTAGTTTATTATTGGAGAAATTAATATAGCTGGCGTTTTCAAGATATATGCCAAAGTTCGGTACTATTGAAGAGAAGTGGTTGTTTGAGTAGTCCAATGCGATCTCACTGGATGTGGTTACTGGTATTGGTATGATTCCTTGAAGTCTATTGAAACTGAGGTCAAGATAAGTTAAATATGCGATATTAACAAGAGAAGGAGACTGCTCCACAGTAGTAAACATGTTGTGCGAGAGATTCAGACTATTGAGCTGGTACGTTCGATTCTCCCATATCCACCTTGGTATTGCCCCGGTAATTTGGTTACTTGAAAGGTCAAGGTCCGAAATCGCATCAAGATATCTTAGTGTGCCTGGAATTTTTGTAAGTTTGCAAGATGCCAGGTGTAAGTATCTAATGTTTGGAAGAGAAGGGGACACTGTTTCACCTTCATCATCTATGAGTGATATCAAATTGTTTGACAGGCTTAAGAAATCAAGATTCTTCAGCTTCCAGACAGAGCTAAGTTCAACCGAGCCTATGAATTTATTCGATCCAAGATTGAGATAATTAAGATTTGTAAGCTGGAAAAATGATTTGGGTATCGGGCCCGATAGTTGATTGTCGCTTAAGTCAATTGATGACAAAGATGAAGTTAAAGGAGAAGGGATGTCTTCTAGAGAACCAGATAGCTGGTTTCCAATAACTTCAACATATTTCAGCCCCGAAAGAGTGAACAACAATTGTGGAATTTTTCCTGCATGCATGGGCAAACATTCATCAAAATTCATCAAAACTATAAGTTAGGGAACACTTTAACCAAGACAGTTCATTCTTTTGAGTTAACCGAACTAAGGCAGATTTTCCATGTAATATTGCGCGGGCTAGATTAAAATTTATTTTAAAATATTTATACACTCAACCATTTTTTATAGATACAATTGTATTTTATATAGCGCAATGCTAGCTATATCCACTAAAACATCTTAAAATAAAGGGTTAATTAGATCCATGCCACTGGAAATATGCCAATTCGAAAAAATGCCACTACTATTCAGCATATTGGCTATGTACCACTGAAAATTGGAGAAATTGGAACCATGCCACTCCATCATATTTTCCGACAAAAATCCCCGTTACCCCGCAACTGCACATGGGCCCCACCTCCCTCCCCTCTCTTCTCTTTCCCCTTCCTCTCTCTCCACCACCATAGATGCGGCAAGAGGTGTCATTGCCATCATCTCGTCGATCTCGCGGCGATGGGTGACATGGCCGCGCTGGCGGTGGCGGCGTGGGCAGTGAGGCCGACGAGCCCATCGTGCCTGCGCAAGGTGATTCGCAGCACCAAGCCACGGGGGCTCGATGAGGAGACTGTCGTAGCACCATTCGTTGAGCGCCTCGTCTCGGAGCTGGCTAGCCGGGCTACGCCTGCATCGTCGTCGTCCGCTCCCCCGGCGAGGCCCCTGGCCACTGCCCCCGTGCCGGTCGCCACCCCGCCCATCGCCGCGTCCACTGGTGGAGAAACCATCTTTGGTCGGTCGCCCGAAATCCACAATAGTCTCGGTTCCACTAAAAACCGGGACTAAAGATGATATTTAGTCCCGGTTGGTGGCTACAGCGGGCATATTTGATCTTTAGTCTCGGTTGGTGTTACCAACCGGGACTAAAAATGATCTTTAGTCCCGGTTCTAAATCTGTCAGGCCTTGTCAGGCCCCCCGATATCTTTAGTCCCGGTTGATAACACCAACCGGGACTAAAGATAGGATCTTTAGTCCCGGTTGATATTATCAACCGGGAGTAAAGATCCCTGGGATCTTTAGTCTCAGTATCTTTAGTCCCGGTTGGTGTTACCAACCGGGACTAAAGATCCATCTTTAGTCCCGGTTGGTAACACCAACCGGGACTAAAGATGATCTTTACTCCCGGTTGATAATATCAACCGGGAATAAAGCGTACGCACCAGCCCACGCACAAGCGCATGCGTAGCCCATCCTTATCTCTTTTTCTTCTCCTTCCTTATCTTCATCCTCTCCCCTTCCTCTTCTCTCACCCCCTCTCCTCCTCCCCTCCCCCTCTTCCTCTTGCAGAGGCAGCCGACGGCGGCAGGATGGGGGATGGGCGCGGGCTGGCAGCGGCCGGCCGGCGGTGGCGGGATGGAGGTGGCCGGGCGCGGGCTGGCGGCAGCCAGGTGCGGGCTGGGGCTGGCGGCGGCCGGCTGGCGGCGGCGGGATTGCGGCCGGGCGCGGGCCAGCGGGATGGAGGACGGGCGGCGGCGGCCCGGCGTGGGCCGGCGGGATGGAGGCCGGTCGCCGGCAGCCTCGCCCTCCCCTCCTCCAGATCCGGCCAGAGGGGAAGCGGCGGGATGGAGGACGGCCGGCGGCGGCCCGGCGCGGGCCGGCGGGATGGAGGCCGGTCGCCGGCGGCCTCGCCCTCCCCTCCCCCAGATCCGGCCGGAGGGGAAGCGGCGAGATGGGTGGCCGGCCGACGGCGGGATGGGAGGCCGGCCAGTGAGTCGATTTTTTTTTTTGATTTTTTTTAATTTGTGGTTTGGATGTTTTGATCTGTGAATGAATCTATGAATCGATATTGTGAATGAATCTGTGATGTTGTGAATGAGTATGTGACTCGATGTTGTCAATGAACCTTTGAATCAATATTGTGAATATATTTGTGATGTTGTGAATGAATATGTGAATGGATATTGTGAATGAATTTGTGGTGAATCTGTGAATCGTGCTGTGGAGTTGTGATGTGGATTTGGGGTTTGATTTGATGATATGCATACCACTCGATTCGGGAGAAAATAAAAAAGAAAAAAGGACTAGCTGATGGACTGCCGCTACCCTCTCTTTAGTCCCGGTTGATGACACCAACCGGGACTAGTCCCGGTTGGTGTCATCAACCGGGACTAAAGATCGATCTTTAGTCCCGGTTTTTTCACCCGGGACTAAAGATAGCGATCTTTAGTCCCGGATTGGTAGTCCCGGTTTGAAAACCGGAACTATAGGGGGGTTACGAACCGGGACTAAAAAGCACTTCTCCACCAGTGGTCGTCGTCCCTAACACGCTCGCTTCCATCTCCTTCCTCCGTGCCGCTCGTCCCACCGCGCTTCGCACTCGGTTCCCCGGCCGCCGATTCCCCTCAGCCGTTGCCCTCCTAGGCTCGCCGGCGTCCATGGTAGAGAAGCTCCCCGGCGGCGAGGGTGCCGCGTCCGCCGGCGGGGACAACGAGGAACAGATGGGTCGCAGCGGCTGCTGGCGGAGGAGCAGCGAGAGATGGAGAGGGGGGATCGCTGGCTAGCTACAGTGGCAAGGACCAGCGAGTCCGAGGTGGAGGGCTCGCCGGCATCCATGGCGGAGAAGCGAAGAAAGGAAGAGGGAGAGAGATGACGGAGGTTAACAAAAAAAACTGGATGGGAGTGGCATGGTTCCAATTTCCCCAAATTCCAGTGGCACGTAGCCGATATACTGAATAGTAGTGGCATTTTTTCGAATTGGCATATTTGCAGCGGCATGGATCCAATTAACCCTAAAATGAATCTTAGAGTAAATTGCATCATTAGTACACAAACTTGACGAGTGGGTGTGATTTAATGCAGCAACTTGTGAATTGACTAAATGGGATTACTCGTGGGTATCCTTTTTTATCAAATGGGGCGTGATGACAGTTTTTTTTTCCATGTCAACAGTCCAACCAGGAGTACTATACGAGTCCATTATTTCGAGCGTTTCGAGTGTTTTGGTTACTCTCAAGGTCAAGTTCCAAAATTGCATCAAGATACCTTAATGCATGGAATTTTGTAAGGCTGCAAGATGCAAGGCACAAGTAGTTGATGTTAGGAAGAGATGTGACCCTTTCACCTTTATCATCCATGAGTGATATCAATTTATTTGACAGTCTTAGGTAAGAGATACTCTTGATCCTCCAGATAGAGCTAAGTTGCATTGTGGCTGTCAACTTATTTGACTTAAGGCTGGGATAGTTACGATATGTAAGCTGGAAAAATGATTTGGTTCTCGGGTCTGTCAGTTGACTATAATTTAACAGGATACCCTGCAAATAGAGATGGCAATGATGAATTCACCTCGGGGGTCACATCCGCGTCCCCGTCACCGCCGTGAAAAAATTTCACCGTCCCACCCCCGTCAACCACTACGGTGGTATATTTTCACCAGCCCCGATCACCGTGCGGTGATTTTTTCCCCGTGGTGACCCCGTCCCCGTGGAATAATAGTCATGGATCAACTATTATTCCTCACCTTGCATCGTTGCGGCTCCCGGTGATGGCGGCTCCCGGCGGATGGCGTGATCCCGGTGATGGCGGCTCCCGGCGGATGGCGTGCTCCCGGCGATGACAGCTCCCGGCCGCGCGAGTGCGGCTGCTGGCGCCACGCCCGCGTCGAGCCGTCGACGGACGCAGGCGCCGGGCAGCGCGACGCCGGCGGCGCCGGCGCGTCGACGCGCGACAGAGGGAGCAGGACAGCGGCGGCGCTCGCGAGAGGAGGTGGCGGCGCGCGGCGCGTCGACGCCCGACGGAAGGGGTGAGACAGCGGCGGGCCAGCGGCGCCCGTGGCTGCAGGCTGCAGCGGAGAGCCGTAGGAGCCGACGGCGTGGTTTTTCTCGATCTGGATTGGAGGATTTGGATGTTGACTAGGGTTTGGCTTTATATACCCCTGTTAGTTGGGCTTCAATACTATGGGCCAAAATATCTAAAAAGTCTAAAATCAGTCCTCTATACAGTGAAGTCGGGTCACCACGGGGGTGGGGACAGGGAATGGTGCACCGTCCCCGCCCCCGTCATCCCCGATGGTGAATACATATTAACCATTTCATTCACTATGGTGGATATATATGAACCATCCCCGTCACCTAATAGGTAAATTCACCGCGGGAAAACGGTGAACGGGGCCCATTGCCATCTCTACCTGCAAAGGTGAAGTTGAAGGGGGAAGCAATGTCTTCCAGAGAACAAAAAAAGTTGATTTGCACTAAGGTCAATGTGTTTCAATCCAGCAAGAGTGAACAACGATTGTGGAATTTTTCCTGCATGCAAGGGTATAATACTAGTCGAAAAGATGTTGTTTTAGCTCCAAGAGACCATAAGTCAGCACGCACATGATAGATTGAAATTTGTTCAGAAGTGCGAAAATAGACACCATCAATTTACTGTAGATGGAAGGTGTGATATCAGCATTGGAGCGATAATTTTGTACTCCCTCCGTTTCATAATGTAAGTCGTTCTAGCATTTCCCATATTTATATTGATGTAAATGAATCTAGATAGATATATATGTCTAAATTCATTCACATCAATATGAATGTGGGAAATGCTAGAATGACTTATATTGTGAAACAGAGGAAGTATAAAAATAATGCCAGCATAGCAAAATATAAGGTTTTGTATTTTATATATGCTTGCAATCTATATATACCTGGTGTAGAAGTCGCATGTCCTATCATTTACGTACTGCGTTTAAGGCCCTCTAGCCTCTAGGAGATATGGCACGTAAACAGGACTCATGTATGTATATCACTAATATAAGATATAAATTTTTAAGATAATGTATAAAAATCCGATCTCTATATTTACGAGTGGATGTATATAGCCATAATGTAAGATATTTATATACGATAATATGTGGAGAGATATATTTGTGAGTTATTTTATGGATGTATTTAACTGAAATTCCATATATGAATCAAGTAAGAAAAGCAGTCGTGGTATTGTCTTACCGTTCAGCTGGTCATTAGACCTGATAATCAAATATTCGAGTTGGGTCAGATTCCCTATTGTCGAGGGTATCGGCCCAGATAAGCCACAGTTGTCTATCCGTAAATCCCTCAACTTTGTAAAGTTGCCGATCCACGACGGTATTTTCTGCCCAAAGAAGTCGCAATCCTCGAACCTCAAGCTTGTCAAATTTGCGAGATTACCAATCTGATGAGGTATAGATGTAGACAAATTGCAGCCCCACATCTCCAAAGTTGCCAAACTCGTCAAATTGCCTATCCAGGAGGGTGTTGACTGAGAAAAGTCATACGAGCCAAGAGTCAAATCTGTCAGTTGCTTAAGGTTGCCTACCCAAGACAATACCGGTTTCTCCATGCTCCATTCCGATCCCCACATTTCCAGTTCTTTCAATGAAGGAAGCTCACCTATTAGAGAGGGAAGAAGCTCCTTGGAGGTTCCTGTTGTGCTAATAGCCAAACTCTTCAGAGACTTGAGATTGGCAAATGAGGACGGTGTATGATAAGGTAAATTTGTCCATGTTAGAGATAACGTTTCTAGATTATTTCCATCTAGGAATTCTGGTAGGTTAATAGAAAGATCTGTGTTCATAGACAAATCAAGCGTTCTCAAACTTTTTAGGTGGAAGATTTTTGTTGGAAACTGCCCTTCAAAAGAATTGTCCGAAATGTCAAGAATGCTCAAAGAAGATATTTCAGCAAAGAACTCTGGAACTTTACCGTTGAGTTCCCAATTGACGCTAAGATCGATTATCTTTAATGAACGAAGCCTTGAGAAGGAAGAGTGAATAGAACAAGATATACCGCACTGAGATAAGCTAAGAATCTCTAGCTGAGGAGTGTTGTCTGCTAGAATAAGTGACCAACTTGATCGGCTGCTTAAAATGTTCACATCATCAAGATGGAGCTCCCTTAGGTTGCTTAGATTTGCCATAACAGTTTGAAAGCTTGGCTTAACAAAATATAACCCATAATTACGGGAAAAATCAAGAGTGACAAGTTTCTTGAGGGAACCAATTCCAATGGGGATCTGACTGTTAGAATAATTGGGCTAGGCCCAACTTACCCTATTAAATCTCAAAGGCCCATAATAAGTGTTAAGCATAATAATACCACCTCAGGATTTAAGCGAGGAATATCTCAACCTAAATAGGGAGTTATTGGAGGCCCCATGTTGACTGGTTGAGGTGGGGGTCGGAATGCCACACTTGCGCGCGCGCGCGCCGAGGCCGAGGCTGGCGTGCGTCACGTCGCTATTCTTTTACAGCCACTAACCACGTTCCCACGACTGTCTCCGCAACAGCGCGTCCACGTTCCCACGACTGCCTCTCTCTCCTGATAGATAAGGAGGCCGCGAGTCCGATCGGTTCCGGACGCTTGCTTCTTTCTCGGTGTTAGTTCCTCCTCCTCCGCGCCAGTGCTGTTATCGCTTCCTCGCTTCTGATCTCTTGCGCGCACACGCTTGCTTCTTTCTCGGTGTTAGTTCCTCCTCCTCCGCGCCAGTGCTGTTATCGCTTCCTCGCTTCTGATCTCTTGCGCGCACGAGAGATTGGAAGGACCAGTGCCTCCGAAACCACATCTTCGCCTGAGATCTGCACCGGGTAGGCGGGTGATCAGGTTTTTGGGGAGTGCCTCCCGCACGACTGCTCGCCATGTCTGGAGTTGCCACCGCCGCTGCTGGAGGAGATGGCAGAGGTGGTGCGCCAGGAGCTGGAGCCGGTGCCGCGAACGACAACATCAACGGAGACAATTCTGCCTCACAATCCAGCGGAGGGCCATTCTTGGGGTATATCCTTCTCCTGTTCCCTTTGTTAGCGCTATCGCTTTATTATTATGTGCGCTATGTTCCTGTTCCTGACATTCATGATGCCTCTAGTATGTTATTGCGTTACTGTAATGTTCCTGTTTCTGACATTCATGATGCGCATAGTATGCTACTTCATGATGCCTCTAGCATGTTATTGCGTTACTGTAATATTCCTGTTCCTGACATTCATGATACGCATAGTATGCTACTGGTTATGTTAAGATCACCCTACACCGCTTATGCCATGATTATTGTTTTAACATTTTGGATTAAAATATGCCGATTCATGACTATATTTCCAACAATCCAAAAACCTGATAGGTCATTTTCGGTAGTTGGCTTTGCTGCTGCACTGAAACCACATGCTTTTGATGGTTCTAACTATAAGAGATGGAAAGCATGTGCACTATTGTGGTTGACAGCGATGCAGTACTTCTATGTTTCACGGGGCAAACGAAGTGAACCACCTCTTTCTCCTGAGGAAGAGGCTAAGTTCGAGGCTTTGGATTGCCTGTTCCGTGGAGCATTGATCAGTGTACTCGCTGACAATATAGTGGACGTGTACATGCACATGCCTTCCGGGAAGGACATGTGGGATGCACTTGAGGCCAAGTTCGGAGTTTCTGACGCCGGCAGTGAGCTGTATGTCATGGAGCAGTTCTATGACTACAAGATGGTCGATGACCGTTCTGTAGTAGACCAACCTCATGAGATTCAGATGCTGGCTAAGAAACTTGAGAACAACAACTGTGAGTTGCCGGACAAGTTTGTGGCGGGTGGCATTATTGCCAAACTGCCAACTTCTTGGTCGGACTTTGCCACTTCTCTAAAGCACAAGAGACAAGAGTTCAGTGTTTCTGATCTCATTGGCTCTTTGGGTGTTGAGAAGAAGGCGAGGGCAAAGGACGTTCGGGGCAAAAAGGTTGAGGGAGGTTCTAGTGCCAATATGGTACAGAAGAAGAACCCTCATGCATCCCACAACAACAAGAAAGTCAAACCTGATGTCAAACCCAAGGCTGCAACCAACTTTAAGAAGAAAGGCAAGGGAAAGGCAAAGGGAGACTGCTTTGTGTGTGGCAAGTCAGGGCATTGGGCCAAGGACTGTCCTGAGCGCAAAGACAGGAAGTCTGCCAACATGGTCATTAGCGAGGGCGGAGGAACATCGGGGTACGGTAAAATATTACCTACAGTTCTCTCTGTTCTTCACTTACCTGATTGGTGGGTGGACACTGGTGCTAATATTCATGTATGTGCTGACATTTCTCTGTTTTCTTCTTATCAGGTCGGGAGAGGTTCCTCCTTGTTGATGGGAAACGGGTCGCTTGCGGCTGTTCATGGTGTTGGTACGGTCGATCTGAAGTTTACTTCGGGAAAGACCGTGCAGCTGAAGAACGTGCAGCATGTCCCTTCAATAAAGAAGAATCTTGTTAGCGGCTCTATTGGGTAGAGAAGGTTTTAGACTTGTGTTTGAGTCCAATAAATGTGTCGTATCTAAATATGGGACTTTTGTTGGAAAAGGTTATGACAGCGGAGGCTTGTTCCGCTTTTCTTTGAATGACATGTGTAATAATCATAATGCTGTGAACCATATTAGCGAGAATGATGAGTCTAATGTGTGGCATTCGTGACTCTGTCATGTGAATTTCGGTTGTATGACGCGCTTAGCTAACATGAGTTTAATTCCAAAATTTACTTTGGTCAAAGGTTCCAAGTGCCATACTTGCATCCAATCGAAACAACCTCGCAAGCCTCACAAGTCATCTGAGGCGAGGAATTTGGCACCTCTAGAACTTGTTCATTCCGATTTGTGCGAAATGAACGACGTGTTGACTAAAGGGGGAAAGAAATATTTCATGACACTGATAGATGATTGCACTAGATTTTGCTATGTGTATCTATTGAAAACAAAAGATAAGGCATTGCATTACTTTAAAATCTATAAAGCTGAGGCAGAAAACCAACTTGAAAGGAAAATCAAACGGTTGAGGTCTGATAGAAGTGGGGAGTATTTTTCCAATGAGTTTGCATCATTTTGCGAAGAGTTTGGAATTATTCATGAGAGGACACCTCCCTATTCACCCCAATCAAATGGGGTGGCCGAAAGAAAGAACCGTACTCTAACTGAGATGGTGAATGCCATGTTAGACACTTCAGGGCTTTCCAAGGAATGGTGGGGTGAGGCAGTTTTGACCACCTATCATGTCCTGAATAAAATTCCAATGAAGCATAAGGAAGTAACACCATTCGAGGAATGGGAAAGGAAGAAATTAAATCTCTCATACCTACGAACATGGGGCTGTTTGGCCAAGGTAAATGTACCTATAGCCAAAAAGCGGAAACTTGGACCAAATACTGTTGATTGTGTGTTCCTTGGTTATGCTATTCACAGTGTGGGTTATAGATTCTTAATAGTAAACTTTGGTGTACCCGACATGCATGTTGGTACAATTCTTGAGTCCAGAGATGCTACATTCTTTGAGAATGAATTTCCCATGAAACATACACCTAGCACTTCTAGTAAAGAAACTGTCATGCCCCATGAGCACTTTGCACCGGTAGAACACAATGATCAAACGCCTGAGGAAAATCCTGAGGAGGACAACATTGTAGATACTCGCAAGAGTAAGAGACAAAGGGTTGCAAAATCCTTTGGAGATGACTACATTGTATACCTCGTGGATGACACCTCAAGAACCATAGAAGAGGCATATTCATCTCCTGACGCTGACTACTGGAAGGAAGCAGTACGCAGTGAAATGGACTCGATTATGTCTAATGGTACTTGGGAAGTCGTTGAGCTTTCATATGGGTGCAAGCCCGTAGGATGCAAATGGGTTTTCAAGAAAAAGCTTATACCTGATGGTACAATTGAAAAGTACAAGGCAAGACTTGCGGCCAAGGGTTATACCCAAAAGGAAGGCGAGGACTTCTTCGACACATACTCACCAGTTGCTCGCTTGACCACGATTCGAGTACTACTTGCTCTGGCAGCCTCTCATGGTCTTCTCGTCTATCAGATGGACGTTAAGACAGCTTTCCTAAACGGAGAGCTAGAGGAGGAGATCTATATGGATCAACTAGACGGGTATGTACTAGAAGGTCAGGAGGGAATGGTGTGTAAATTGTTGAAATCCTTGTATGGCCTCAAGCAAGCACCTAAGCAATGGCATGAGAAGTTTGACACCACGCTTACATCTGCAGGCTTTGTTGTGAATGAAACTGACAAATGTGTGTACTATCGCTATGGTGGGGGAGAAGGAGTGATCTTGTGCCTATATGTCGATGACATATTGATCTTTGGGACCAGCCTTAATGTGATTGAGGAGGTCAAGGACTATCTGTCCAAGAGTTTTGAAATAAAGGATTTGGGAGAGGCTGATGTTATTCTTAACATCAAACTACAAATAGGAGATGAGGGTGGGATTACACTTGTGCAATCCCACTATGTGGACAAGGTTTTGAGTCGCTTTGGATATAGTGACTGCAAGCCAGCTCCTACTCCTTATGATCCCAGCGTGCTATTAAGGAAAAACCGAAGAATAGCAAGGGATCAACTGAGATACTCTCAAATCATTGGTTCATTGATGTACTTGGCTAGTGCAACGAGGCCTGACATCTCATTTGCTGTAAGCAAGCTGAGCCGGTTTGTCTCAAATCCGGGACATGATCATTGGCAGGCTCTGGAAAGAGTAATGCGCTATCTAAAGGGCACTATGAGCTATGGAATTCACTATACCGGGTATCCAAAAGTACTAGAAGGGTATAGTGACTCAAACTGGATATCTGATGCTGATGAGATAAAAGCCACAAGTGGATATGTGTTCACACTTGGAGGTGGCGCTGTTTCCTGGAAGTCTTGCAAGCAGACCATCTTAACGAGGTCAACAATGGAAGCAGAACTTACAGCACTAGATACTGCGACAGTTGAGGCCGAGTGGCTTCATGAACTTCTGATGGATTTGCCGGTGGTTGAAAAATCAGTGCCAGCTATCCTAATGAACTGTGATAATCAAACAGTGATTATTAAAGTGAACAGTTCAAAGGACAACACGAAGTCATCTAGGCACATCAAGAGAAGACTGAAATCTGTTAGAAAGCAGAAAAACTCCGGAGTGATAGCATTGGACTATGTCCAAACGGCTAGAAATCTGGCAGATCAGTTTACCAAGGGACTACCACGTAATGTGATAGACAATGCATCGAGGGAAATGGGCTTGATACCCACCTAAGGTTGCACAATAGTGGAAACCTGTCCATTGTGATCGGAGATCCCGTGAATTTGGATGGCGAAACAAACTATTGTGTGACTGAGAGAAGAGACCCTTGAAAAGGGCTCATTTCCATGATGTGCTTCTCTTCTTTCCTGCATGGTAGGATGGCTCATGCCTTAATGTGTTCCGAGTGGCTTCTCCAAGCAGAGATGTTGACCTGCAGAACATCTCAGAAGGAACACACCTATATGAGTTCGACTGCTAGTCACAGTCTACGAGGTTTGGGCGATCTCTAGATACTCATGAAAGGCCTGGAGTTTGACTTATATGCTCCAAACAGAGGGGATGCGAATGGCAGCCCAGTACCAGTCAAGGTTCTAAGTGAAACCTGATCACACAAAACTGACAATTCAAGGCATAGTCCATTGTTCAGTTGTGGTCTGATGTAGCTCATTTCCTAGGTGGAAGTTCAACTTAACAGTCTCCACCAAAACCCTGGTATATCAAACAGGCACAACATTGAGAACATTTCTTATGAGCCTTGAAATTTGGTGGGGATTGTTAGAATAATTGGGCTAGGCCCAACTTATCCTATTAAATCTCAAAGGCCCATAATAAGTGTTAAGGATAATAATACCACATCAGGATTTAAGCGAGGAATATCTCAACCTAAATAGGGAGTTATTGGAGGCCCCCTGTTGATTGGTTGAGGTGGGGGTCGGAATGCCACACGCGCGCGCGCGCCGGGCCGGGCCGTGGGCGAGGCGTGGCGTGGCTGGCTGGCGGCGGCGTGCGTGCGTCACGTCGCTATTCTTTTGCAGCCACTAACCACTTCCCACGACTCTCTCCGCAACAGCGCGTCCACGTTCCCACGACTGCCTCTCTCTCCTGATAGATAAGGAGGCCGCGAGTCCGATCGGTTCCGGACGCTTGCTTCTTTCTCGGTGTTAGTTCCTCCTCCTCCGCGCCAGTGCTGTTATCGCTTCCTCGCTTCTGATCTCTTGCGCGCACGAGAGATTGGAAGGAGCAGTGCCTCCGAAACCACATCTTCGCCTGAGATCTGCACCGGGTAGGCGGGTGATCAGGTTTTTGGGGAGTGCCTCCCGCACGACTGCTCGCCATGTCTGGAGTTGCCGCCACCACTGCTGAAGGAGATGGCAGAGGTGGTGCGCCGCCAGGAGCTAGAGCCGGAGGTGGTGCACTAGGAGTTGGAGCCGGAGGTGGTGCGCCAGGAGCTGGAGCCGGTGCCGCGAACGACAACATCAACGGAGACAATTCTGCCTCACAATCTAGCGGAGGGCCATTCTCGGGGTATATCCTTCTCCTGTTCCCTTTGTTAGCGCTATCGCTTTACTGTTATGTGCGCTATGTTTCTGTTCCTGACATTCATGATGCCTCTTGCATGTTATTGCGTTACTGTAATGTTCCTGTTCCTGGCATTCATGATACGCATAGTATGCTACAGGTTATGTTAAGATCACTCTACATCGCTTATGCCATGATTATTGCTTTAACATTTTGGATTAAAATATACCGATTCATGACTATATTTCCAACACTGACCAGAAAAGCTGCTATAAGAGAAATTGAGGTGGATCATATTTGTGAGCTGCGCAAACCCAGATGCTGGGAGAGCGGTTCCCAAAAAATCATTGTAAGCAAGGCTAAGGTTTCTAAGAGAGGTGAGGTTAAAGAGTGCAGGATCGAGACGATGGCTTATCAAGTTCAACTCACTGAGGTCAAGGGAAATGACCCTGCCGGAGGCCATGTCACAGGTGACACCCTCCCAGTGGCAGCAGTCCGATCCAGCTCGCCATGATGGCAGCAGGTTTGTACCGATGAAGGAAGCTTTAAGCCGTAGTAGGGAAGAAGCTTGATCTGGGCGGCAATGGACGGCTGTGTCATGCTGGGCTGCAGTATCACTATGAATGGCGTAAGAGCACAAGAGGAGTATGAGGATGTTGATCTGTTGCTTGGGTGAAATCATTTTTGACACTGGCTTGCGTCCTCCAATGGCGTCCAGTGACCCTCTATATATTGGGAAAAAGAAGAACATCCGGTGACCTAGACAGTTCAGACTTTGGACTCGTAATTAGCTCTTGTTTAGTTCCAAACTTTTTCTTCGAACTTTTAACTTTTTTATCACATCAAAATTTTCTTACACACACAAACTTATCAAAATTTGATTCCATAAAAATCAAGGCCGTATTTAGTTCCAAAGGTTTTCTTTAAACTTTCAAATTTTTCATCACATCAAAACTTTCCTACACACAAACTTCTAACTTTTCCGTTACATCGTTCTAATTTCAATCAAACTTTTAATTTTAACGTGAACTAAATACAGCCCAAAGCAACTCCTAATACGAAACCAAGGAGATGATCGATTTGCAAGCCGCCGCTAACAGTACCGATGAGTGAGCGTGTGGACCGCGAGTAGGGAACACAAGGGTACAAGCGTGTGGGCCGAACCCGCACTCCACTCCACTTCGCGCTGTCAATTGAGACGTGGTGGTCCCGTTCCGGTGAGAACACGATGGACGACCGACCAGCGGATCCGTCAACGACGTGGTCTCCTGCCGGCCGGGCCCTGCTATTTCCATCCCATCCATCTGCCTGCAGATGGGCTGTGGTTTGCCCATTGATGAACGCCTCATGCTGGCCGCGATTTTGTGCCCCGAATTTAGTTCCTAAATTTTTTTAGTTCCTTGCGCTGTGTTTAGTTCCAAAATAATTCTTCAAACTTCTAACTTTTTCATCACATCAAAACTTTCCTACACACATAAACTTTTAACTTTTTCGTCACATCATTTCAATTTCAACCAAACTTCCAATTTTGGTGTGAACTAAACACAGCTTGTTTAGTTCCAAAATTTTGTGCCCCAAATTTAGTTCCTAAATTTTGTGCCTTAAGGGTTAAGGCCTTGTTTAGTTTCTAATTCTTTTATAACTTTCAACTTTTTCATCTCATTAAAACTTTCCTACATACATAAACTTCCATTTTTTTTCTTCAAACTTTCAATTTTAGTCAAACTCTCAATTTTGGCATGGAACTAAATATAACCTAACTTGCGAGTGATCTGGCTGCCTCCTGGCCGGCGATACCTACCGAAAATGATAGAGCTCAGTGATTGATTCTCAGGCTGCTAAACACGCGGGTGGTGATGCGCGCGGCAGCTTTGTTCTCTGACGAGGGGGCTATAACACCACCGGCTTCCGGAGGCAGTGGCGTAGCTAGAATTTAGATTAAAGGTGGTCCATCTATTAGTGGCGGACACAACTTTAAAATATAGATGGGGCGGAGAAAAGAGATATTCACTCGATAAGAGCAATCGAACACAACACATATCGTATTAATAGTTCGTTCATATAATTGTCTCAATCTGTCAAGTGTTTATATCTTGTTATACCTAATTTTGATGGCCTATGACTACTATAAGCGGATAAGGGGGGATGATACTCCCTCTGTTCCATAAAAAAAATTAAATACTAAGGATAGATATGGACATAGTGTATGGGACAAGTTTGTCTTTTGTAACCTTTCTCTACAGTTTTATTTTTTAATTTGCAATTATAGGATAGTAAGAAAGCAGGAGCTGAAAATATTCGCCTCAAGATACAGTTGGATAACTGCAGTGTAGTGAACTCCCTGGTGTTTTTTCTTAATTATCTGAAAATATGAATTTTCTTCAACGTTGTTCATGATTATCGTTCTACAAGCATTCATGGTCTCATGGTCATTGTGTACGGGATGATCTAATCGTAGTAGCTAGTAGTAACCAACTACCAAGTTATATGATTTTAGACGTTCGAGTTTCAAAAGGGTAGCTTTTAGTAGGAAAGAGTCTTGTACTTAGGTCGATGAACCTCTTGGTTATATTCTAAGCACTTTAACAAACGATGTAACAATGTTTAATGATCAATAAAGCTAGCCGAATGGTATTCCCTCGAAAAAAAAGTTATATGATTTTAGACGTTCGAGTTTCAAAAGGGCCAGGCCTTTCGGATTCAGGGGATGAGCATAATTGCACAACGTGCATCTTGTACAGAAGGATTATCCAAGGGCAGAAGCCAAGAAAGTGTTCGAGCAGATGAACATTGTCAGCTCAGCATTGCTGCGTTGCATCCTCATCACATATCGGTTGAGATCCGGCGGTTGCGGAAGGCAAAGGGAAGGTAATGCGCGGGAACGCCATGCAGGGGAGAACGTGGCGGGAGCGGCAACGCCGCCAACGCGAGTCGCGAGAGCGCTTCGATGGGCCGAGATTGCCACACAAATGGGCTTTAATTACTGGAGGCCACCACCACCAGGCCCGTCATGTGTGTACGGCCCCATACGATGCGAGGCCTGCCACTAGATCTGCGACGGTTGCGAAATGGCGGCGCGGCCATGGTGCCATGGCCGGCGACGAGGTGGATGCGCCGAAGGCTCTCCTCCCACCCAGACCGGCCATCCTCGTGGCGAGCGCCGGTCAGCATCTACCAAGGTCCAAGGGCAAGTGGTACGCGCCGCCATCGTACGGTCGATCTCGTCGTGCGCGTCCTGTTCGATGCCCCGACGCCGCTCGCCGCCCGTCCTCGCGGACGCCGCCGGAGCCGGAGCCACCGGTTGGTTTGGTAGACTTGTCCCCCTTCGCCTGCCTCCGCTTCACCTCGTCGACGCCTCACCCCACTTCGATTCCCACCACCACTCCACCAGCCGTCCATACACCCCGATCCCCAATCCCCAGTTCCAGTGAGGTCCACTGCCACTTGCAACTCGCCGGAGAGAAAACGCGACAGGTTGGAACTGCAAGGTGGCGACCTGGAGGTCAGGGCAAGTCTCAGTGATCATCCGGTCATCGTGGATGCGTTGCAGGAGCGAGTTAATCCTGCTGCTCCGCTGCTCGCCAGTGCGGCGCTGCTTCTGCCTGGTACGTGTTCGAGGGGATGCGCCTGTGCAGTTGCACAGTACATGTTACAGCAAATTACACAATCTCATTGTGCCAACTTGGTACGTGATGAACTGATGACTAGTGTTGCCTTTTCTTCATTACATTTTCAGGTGATCTCATCTAGCTTTGCAAATCAAGCATGTGTTCCTGCACCGATAAATCATTGGTCTTGAAGCTGGAGCGATGGGGATGGAACCATCAAGGTTTTCCTTCCACGTGACCAGCATCGTCTTGGTAGACTCATCAGGTGATTCTGCCACCTCAGTTTACAGTCTAGAACTAGTAGATAAATCCAAATTGCATTATTCGTAAAAGAGTAGATTTATACAAGCTCATACCACACGCATGCATGCGTACACTACTTAACTACTACAGTGTTACTGGTGAAACGAAAAATGTTCCAGTTCCAGCGTTTCGCTCGGGAAACCACTGACAAAACAACGGCCACTGTAAAGCCGATTCCAAACCCGGATCCCACAAACACAAACAATATTATTATCCCCACACTATCTCGAGAGGATGATGGTGATCTTGCAGCTTCTATGCCTGAATAGTTGCACTGTTTGGACAGCGGCCTTCCACAGAGTCCTGCATTGCCTTCGAATGATCTGTTGCCGAATGACAAGAACTGTGGCCCTTGTGGTATCTGTCCAGTCAAATTGTTGTATGAGAGATTCAATATTGCGAGAGATGTTAGGGATGCCAACTCCTGTGGGATTGCTTCTGAGAGCTGATTCAAAGAGAGGTCCAAGGACTCGAGCTGAACCAATTTACCAATCTTAGATGGAATTCTTCCAGTGAAGGAGTTGCGTGACATGTTCAAACCATGTAGAGCAATTAGCTTCCCAATTGATTCTGGGATAGCACCATTGAAATCATTGTTTGATAAGTCTATCATCTTGAAAGTAGTCAGGATTTTGGTAAACATGAGATCAAACCCTTTAAATGTAACAATCATATTGTTTTGGTATAAGCCCTTATATATCCCCTGAATGCCCAAAACATCACCCTGATCACTATTTATCATCATTGTTTCAAGGTTCTCAAACCATTTTGATTGCAAACTCCCTGATAAGTTATTTGAGGCTAAATCAATAATTTGCAAACCTGAGAAATACTTACTGGTTGCATCACTTTCTGTAGGTAGTCCTACTGAACCATAGAATTGATTGGATCTCAAGATGAGAACCCGAAGATTGGACATGTTCCCTAACCAAGATGGGAAAGAATCAAGAATCTGGTTGTTACCCATGTCAAGAACCTCTAAGCTCTTGCATTTAGACAATGATCTAGGCAGTTTCCCTATAATTCGGTTGCTGTTCAGATCGATTGTCTGAAACATACATCCTTCTCTAATATTCTTAGGCAGCACGCCATGGAAGTTGTTCTCCCTTAACTTCAATATGGTGACATCACCATTTTGTATTAAACAGGATGGCACCATACCACTGAAGTTGTTGTGTGATAAGTCAAGGACCTCAAGATAACATTGGGTACATATAGAACTTGGTATATGACCACTTATTTTATTCCTGGAAAAGCTAAGATAGTAGACGTTTCGAAGATACCTGCCGAAGTCACGAGTAATTGAAGAGAAGCTGTTGCTAGAGTAATCCAAGAGAACACCACCATCTCTAGTAGTTGTCAGTGGTATAGGTACGTTACCATGCAGTCTGTTGGAACTAAGATTGAGTCTATCTAAAGTGTGCAAGGGAAGAACAGATGGATTATTTTCCAAGCTAGTGAACATGTTGTTAGAGAGTACTAACACGGACAAGCTATTCTTCCAGTTATCCCATATCCAGCTTGGTATTACTCCATTTATTCTGTTGTTTGAAAGGTCCAAGTAAGACATACCTTTTATATCTCTCAATGCGCCTGGAATTTTTGTAAGGTTGCAAGATGCTAGTCCCAGGTATTTGATTGTAGGGAAGTAATGAAATGGATAGCCATCTTCTCGATCTATCACCGACAACATATTGTTAGAGATAATTAATGATTCTAGTTTCTCCATCTTCCAAAGAAGGTTAATTTCCAGTGTACCATTCAATTGATTTGATTGAAGCACGAGATTTGTTAGTCTTCTAAGATCAAAGAACGATTTGGGTATGTAGCCTGTAAGGTGGTTATAGCTTAAGTCGATGAATTCTAACAACGAGGAAAACGGGTCTGAAATGTCTTCTAGATGTCCAGAAAGTTGGTTTGATCGCAGATCTAGCATTTCCAACGATTGATGAGCGAAAAGAAGCTTCGGGATTCTACCTGTGTGGATGAGGGACAGAGAGAGAACAACAGTCAAAGTTTGTTCAAAAAAGAAAAGCACAGAATGTCAGAAGTCCTGATATATGTACTCAAATGTGTGTTCTTACCGCTGAGGCTGTTAAGTGAAAGTTCCAAATAGATAAGCTTAGTCAAGTTCCCAATCCATGATGGTATTGGCCCATAGAAGCTGCAATTAAAGAGCACTAAAGATTCCAAACTTGTACAGTTTCTGATCCAAGGGGGTATTGGACTGGAGAAATTATAGCCTTCGAGCATCAAGTCTCTCAGTTTAATTGTTCCAATCCAAGATAACAGTGGCTTCTCTATGCCTGATCCAGAGAGCCATAATGTATCTAGAGATGGAAGGCTAGGTATGAAAGTAGCAACCTGCTTGGGAGATCCTACGTTGCTAAGGCCCAAAAATTTCAATGATTTGAGGTGGATAAACGAGGCTGGCATGTTACCAGAAAAGTTTGTCCTCTGAAGATTTAGTGATTCCAAATATTTTCCAGGTGGGAAATCCGGAAGTTGGACAAAAAGAGTAGGATTGAAAGATACATCAAGAGACCTCAAATTTTCTACCTGGAATATCTTTGTGGGAAATTGCCCTTCAAAATTATTGTTCGAGAGAGCAAGGTCACTCAAGAAAAAGAAGTCTGCAAAGAACTCAGGAACCCTTCCAGAAATTCCATTGTAGTTGAGGTTGATCACCACTAGAGAGCGGAGTTGGGAAAATGAACGATGAATAGTTCCACCTAGGTCACATTGGGACAAACTAAGATTCTGCAGCAGAGGGAGAGAGTGTGCTAAAGCAACGGACCAGGTTGGTTCACTAGTAATGCGCACTTGATCAAGATAGAGCTCTCTCAAATTGCTCAGGTTTGCTACAATGGTTTGAAAACTCGGTTCTTGAAAAAACAGATAATTGAAGGAAAGATCAAGAGCACGCAAATTCTTGAGATGTGCAATTCCAATGGGTATCTGACCAAAGAAGCCTGCTTCTGACAAATCGAGCCTGAGGAGTTTGGTGAGCCGCTGAAACCCGAAACTAGGAAGAACGGTCCGGTTGAAATCGTTACCAGCAAGGCTGAGGTTTCTCAGAGTGGTGAGGTTGAAGACCGCTGGGTCTAGGCCACCGGGGCTCTGGAGATTATAGTAACTGAGGTCCAACGCTGTTACCTGCCCAGAGGATGTGTCGCAGGTGACACCCTCCCAGTGGCAACAGTCGGTGTTCAGTTTCCATGACGAGAGGTTTGGATTAATGAAGGAGCTCTTCAGCTGGAGAAGCGCTTCAGCTTGGTGAGGATGGCAATGAACTGGGATGGTGGTGTTGGCAACAGTTTGGATGGAGCAGTACAATGTGAGTAGCAGCAGTATGAGGAGAAGCTGTGGTAGTGTGGATGCCATCTCTGTATTGGTTTGCCACTACACATAACCACTTGGGTGGGTGGTTCTCAAGGTAATATATGTAGGTTAATTACATAGGAAAAACAGTAGGTTTTAATTAAAAAGAAAAGGGAAAAGGCTGGCCTGTACATCATTAAATTTTTATATTTGTTAGTATTTCCTCAATATGTTGCGTTCAATCATCAATATAACCTTTACCTGTTAGTCCAGGTCTCCAAGATGACAGTTAGTGTGCGACCGTCATGTGGCTAACGTTGTTTCCATGTCCAGGCCGGCATGTTTTGCTGTCTTTTCTAAGGCTAACTGAGAGTGAGAGAAGCACTTGCCTTAGGGCAAGTACAATAACGTGAAATTACCGGCTAATTTGGATTTTATATCTATGTGGCGGAGAGAGAGTACCATGAATGAGAAACGTCGTCGATTAATCTGTCGAAGGTCATGCACAGGCACCAATGCTCCTATCGCCGACTTGCAGGGGCGGATCCAGCGTGGTTGCTGGGGGGACTCGAGTCCCCCTACCCCACTGGATCACCATTGATAGAAGGGGAGATGAAAGGGAAAAAATAGGGAGAAAATGAAGAGTAGGGGGACTGAACAAAGAAGCCCCCCCCCCCCCCCAAAAAAAATCTTATTCTGAATCCGCCCCGGCTGGCTTAGCGCCTTCCTATCGACAACACCATGGACGGAACAAGAAATTAGCATGAATGATCTTCCTTGATCGGCTTGGAGGAAAGAGAAAAGCTGGGAAGAAGTGAGGGAGAAATAATTAAACCATGATTAATATGAGTGTTGCAGTAAATATGAAGAGACAACTATTATATTTATTATCTATTAAGTTGCCTCTAAATGGCGTGTATAAAGATTAAGAGTAAGCAGTCGTCTTTTCTATTGCCCTTGCCCTTAGGCATGTCCAGTTGCCACACCTTGGCCGTGTAAGAACAGTCTCGAGTCTTTTGATAGGTGCCCAGTTTTTCTCACTTTTTCCAACTTCACCTCCCTTTTTGTATGCACATGTTTCCCAAATTGCTAAATGGTACTCCCTCCATTCCAAATTTATCTACATATAGTTTTTTTTAGGTTATTCCTAAATGATCTACATATTAGTGTTCATTCATTAAGTCTATTCGTTATTTGTGTATTGGAGTAAATGGATATTGATGCATGCATCCATGCACACAAGTATTTATAACCCACATGCAATATCTTGATTTGCTATTGGCTAGGAAATAGTAGGGATGGGGCATGCATCGAGTTTGTTGCTAGAGTAAATATAGTATGAGAGAGTTATTAGCTTTTCTTGGTCTTGGTGTACATATGAAATATATAGATCAATTTAGAATGGAGGGAGTACATTTTTTACAAAAAAAATTTATAGGAAAATTGTCTTAAAAAATCATATTAATCCATTTTAAAGCTTTTTAGCTAATATTTACTCCCTCTGTCCCAAAATATAAGCATTTTTAGCATAGCGACAAGTCAAACATTTTTAACTTTGACTATCAATAGCAAAATAATAATAATAATAATAATAATAATAATAATAATAATAATAATAATAATAATAATAATAATAATAATAATAATAATAATAATAATAATAATAATAATAATAATAATAAGATCAATAATGTAAAATTGATGTTACTAGATTTACTATTAAACAAACTATCATAATATCCAACTCTTTTTATTTAAAACTTTTTTACTTTTACAGATATTATTGGTCAAAGTAGCATATCAGAGACCGTGTCAGAGTCCAAAAATTCTTATATTTTGGGACGGAGGGGTAATTAATAATACTCTAATCTGTCACTTCGTTTTTCGTGCATGGAAGATTAGTTCCCAAACCCATTTGCCGAACATCTTGATGTCTCAATTCTCAGAAACTTTGATGAGAATGCTACAAACCAAATTGCATGGCAAATGTCTCTGCACTTTGCAGTAGGTTGTCACTTGTCGGGAAAATATCGACAGTTCAATGGGGTTTACACTGAACAGAACTATTGAGAGGGCATGCACTCTCTCTTTTTTTTTGAATGGAACTAGCACGAGAGTGTGCTTTTTTATTAAATATAGAAGGAGAAAAATACAGCCCCTAGAGACAAAGAAAAGGCGAAAGCCAAACTCTGCACACTATACAAGGTGCGGGATAAGATCGCGCAATCGCTTAGCGCCTGCCAACGCCCACGTGCTAGCTTCTTCTTTTATTTTTGCGGTGAGATATAATGTTGTGGCCTCCTTGTGCTCGAAGATTCGCTGGTTACGCTCCTTCCATATTTCCTAAACAACGATGAGGATCAGGGTGCGCAATCCCTTCTTGAGGATGCCAGCCGAAGTGGCTAACAATTCCCACCAATCTTTGACCGTCTGAGTCGTCTCCCAATGCCGAGGATGGAGCTGATGATATCCCGAGAGGGCATGCACTCTCAATCTCATTGTGTGCTACGATATGATTGTGATCAGGTCTATTTGTTGCTCAGTTTGAGAAAAAAATGTTATACATACTCGGCAGAGTGCACGGTCTCTGATTTGCTCATTTGACCAATAATATTCATAAGAGTAAAATGTACGGGCGGTCCTTAAACTTGTAGGGGTATGTCATCTAGGTCCCTAAATTCTCAAAATGCATATCCAAGTCCTAAAACTTGTCATAGTGTGTCATCTAGGTCCCAAATCGCCACAACCCCTTCAGAATCCTACGCGGCGTTGATGTGGCATGCCACACGTACATGACATGGCATTATTTTGACTGACAAATGGGACCCATTTAATTTCTTTCCTTTTTCTTTTTTTCTTCTCTTTTTTCCCTTTCTTCCCCTTTCTCTGTAGCCCGTGCATAAAAAAGGAAAAAAAAGAAGAATGAGAAGAAAACGAAAAAGAAAAAGAAAAGAAGAAAAAAAAAGAGAAAAGGACACGTCACGTCCATGTGGCATTGCCATATCAGCGCCACGTAGGATCCTAGAGAGGATGTGTCAATTTGGGACCTAAATGATACACTTTGACAAGTTCTGGGACCTGGATATGTATTTTGAGAGTTTAAGGACCTATATGACACAATCCTACAAGTTTAAGGACCGCCAATGCACTTTACTCTTTATTTTTATGAATAGAGTAAAGTGCATTGGCGGTTCTTAAACTTGTAGTGTTGTGTCATATAGGTTCCTAAACTCTCAAAATGCATATCCAGGTCCCATAACTTGTCAAAGTGTATCATCTAGGTCCCAAATTGACGCATCCTCTCTAGGATCCTACGTGGCGCTGATATGGCAATGCCACATAGACGTGACGTGTCCTTTTTCTCTTTTTTTTTCTTCTTTTCTTTTTCTTTTTCGTTTTCTTCTTATTCTTCTTTTTTTCCTTTTTTATGCACGGGTCACAAAGAAATGAGAAGAAAGGGAAAAAAAAGAAGAAAAAAAGAAAAAGAAAAAGAAAATAAATGGATCCCATTTGTCAGTCAAAATAATGCCATGTCATGTACGTGTGGCATGCCACATCGCCGCCACGTAGGATTCTCAAGGGGTTGTGGTGATTTGGGACCTAAATGACACACTATGACAAGTTTTAGGACTTAGATATGCATTTTGAGAATTTATGAACCTAGATGACATACCCCTACAAGTTTAAGGACCGCCCGTACATTTTACTCTAAAATTATTTTAAATGAAAAGAGTTGCACTTATGTTAGCTTGTTTCATGATAGATCTAATAACATAATTCTTATGTCGTGAATCTTTATGATTTTATTTTGCTATTGTCACGCCCCGAACTAGTCCCGACTGGAACTAGCCCGTGACGTTCCAAATTAACCTGTTAATCGATACCAGTCCCAGGAAACAGTGCTGGTATCACAGGAAGATAGAATATCACAGCAACAGAGGTCTCTTTATTATAGAGTAAGAGTACAGTCATATTGGGGTGCGGACAGATCCCGAGCTCACAACTGCATTACAAAAGGGAAATGGAAGCCAGGACTTGGACCAACCATCACAGGCGCGACTTGGGAACTAGGCTGAAACCCTAAAACTCATCGTAACCAGCTTGCTCCTGGAAGAACTCCTCATCAGCAGGATTTGCTTCATCTTCTTCAGCAACTGGGGGGGAGGATATTTATATAGAGCAAGGGTGAGTACGGGAGTACTCAGCAAGCCAGGGGAAATAAGTGTTTAATGCAGGCTTCAAGGAAAGGCTGTTGTTTTTGCAATTTATTTTATTTGATCTCTTTTCTAAAACAACTAGGTGAGTGCTTCTCAAACGACACGGATGAGACAGTGCATCTCGTCCGGTCGGAGTATGTGCAATGTATCAGTCTTTAGAATTGAAACAAGGTTGGCACCCGGCCAACAGCTTTTCAAACGGCCACCCGGGCCAACAACTTTTCAAACGGCCACCCGGGCCTAGCTGATCCCATCAGCTGCAGATTTTTTTTCAAACATCGAACCCCTTTTCACAACAGCAATTTCACAAGCAGTAGTCAAACAAAACTACGCTAGGAATCACCTCACATCCGCCCATGACCGTGGGCACGGCTGTTCGAACAGTTTAATGACCTCTGCAGAGGGGGTACACTTTACCCACATGACATTACTAACCCGGGTCACCCAGCCCGTGGGGATCAGCCACGTCGGGAGACCTCCAAGCTTTCATGACAAGGCATTTCAAAAGCCGACACAGGTTTACCATATGCCGACGAGAGGGGTCCCAGACCAACAACAGGTTAGGTCCCAGACCATGCTGTGCCAGGAAGCCCAGGGGTCCTCCCCGACACCACCCCGGCGAATCCACATGTCTCTCGGCATCAAGGCTCCCCTGATAAGCTAGTTACTCAGCCAGGGGTGTCCCATTCCACCCATGTGGTCGTACTTGTCTTATGTTTGGATGAAATTCCAAGGAATCGGTTCTTAAGTGCGAGAGCGGGAAACCGTACACCCGGTACGTTCCCCGGTCCGCGGTTTTGGAAAATCATTTAGTTCACAAGCACCGACCCAGGTGTCGGGTTTTCCAAGTCTTTTGTAAAACTCCAGTTTTACCCAAATTGTTTTTCAGGTTTTAAGTTTGAAGGCGTCCGCCGATACTCGTACAGAGTGCACGAATATCGAGGCGCAACTGGGTGGTTACAAGGGGACATGGTATAGCAATTAACAATGGGAGGATCAAATGCAACAAGTTAGGTAAGTCCGCCAATCTGCCTTGCAGACGGGACAACAGATTAAGTGCGATCCTATCAATGCATAATATTTTGCAAGCAATATACTTAAATTTCAAATATAGGCTCAAGATGTTCGAGGTGGCTTGCCTTGCTCGAGATCTGGAGCTTGATCCTCGAAATCCTCGCGCTGCGGGTCTTCGGGCTCCGAAACTACACGCGAAACGGGACAACTCAACAAACGGCGAAAATAAAGCCCTATTAATGACCTCTAAACGTGCCATTAGATAGATCTCGAGATTTGAGGAATTTTGGAAGTTGAACGGAGTCAAACGGACTTATGGTCGGGAAGATATTGAATTTCTAAGATTATTGAATTTTTTATCTAAAGGAAAAAGGATTTAGTTAAATCCTTTTTGGAAAAAGAAAAAGAAAAGAAGGGAGGGAGGGAACATAGACTTCTCTCGGGCGGCTAGGGCGCGGCCCAATAGATTTGGGGCGGCTCGGCCGAGCTTAACGGGCCGGCCGGCCCAAGACGGCCCAAGCGCGCGCGGGAGGGAGGAGAGAGAGTCCGGTGGACCGGGCTCACCACGCGCGGTCCCGGGTGGGACCCACTTGTCAGCGGCTCGGCTCACCGTGCGGAGGGAGCACGTGGCGCACGCGCGCGGGCGGGGTTGGGACGCGGTGCACGCGCGCGGTTTGCGGAGGAACGGATGCGGCGGGCCCACGCGCAACCTCACGGCTCACCGCGGACCACGCGCACGGGGAAAAACGGAGGGAGCGGCTGGCTGGGTCGGCTGATCCGGTTGCGGCCGAGGTGGCGCCGACGTGGCACCTACGTGGCAGCCACGCGGGCCGGCGGGAGGTAGACGACGACCCGGCCGCGAATGGACGGCGGGCGACAGCGGCGAGCGGCGGAGCGAACCACGGCGATACGGCCAAAAGCGAGCACACCGGGCGGTTGCTCGAGACGAGGGGAGACGAGCCAACGGCTCGGATTTGCCGGGGGTTGCTCGACGGCGGCGGATTGCGGCGGCGGCAACCGGCGGCGGGAGAAAGGGGAAACGGCGACGAGGCCACGAGGGGCTAATTCCCGGCGGTGAGAGCATCTACGCGGCTTCGGGAACTCAACGCTAGCGTCGGATTGGACGGAACTACGCCGAGCGAGGCCGGCGACGAGCGGGTGCTACGGAGCTCGGGCGGCGACGGCGGCGAGCACACGGCGAGCGAAGGCTACGGTTGGGGCGGCGCCGGCTAGCTACGGGGGGTCTACTCGAGCTACTACCGAAAGCTAGGGGGGAGGAGATGGAGCGAGGAGGGAGAACGGAGAGAGGCATCACCGAGAAGAGGAGGGGCGCTGTGACGAGAGGCCGACGGCGCGGGAGTAATCTCTCCGGCCTCGGGCCGAGGAAGAGGGAGAAGAGGGCGCGCCCGGAGTCCCCTTCCGCGTCCACGAACGCACCGGCTCTCCTGGCGCTTGGCGATGGACGGCGGAGGCGAGGCAGAGCACGGGAGCGGCGGCAACGGTGAGGAGGCGAATGGGAGAGGAAAGGAAGGGAGGGGGAAGACGGGTTTAAATGGGCGGCAATGTCGGTTTGGGAGAGAGGAACCGACTTGGGCGGTCAAGCCGGCGAGCTGGCGCTCCGGCTAGCGTCCAAAGCGGCGACAGAAGGTGACGCCGGCGAGGGAAAAAAGGAGAAAAGGGGAAAAGGAGGGAGAGAAAGGGGGCTCGCCCCTTTGCCGAAACGGGAAAAGGAGGAGGGAGCGGGGCGACGCGGCAGAGGGAAAGGAGAGCTCGGCCTCCGTCCCTTGGCGGCTTGCGCGCGGAGTGGCGGGGGCCGGACGATGACGACGGCGATGACGGCGGGCGGATTGGAGCGGAGCGGCGACACGGGCGTCAGGCGCCGCAGGCGCTGACGACGGCGGCGACCGGGCGGTCGGCCACTCGGTACGCGCGCGCGGGAAGCAACGGGCGGCGCGGCTGGGCAGCGGGACCAGGCGATGACGACGGCGCAGACGGCGCGGCTCGGGCGGGAAACCACGCGGGCGCGCGCGCGAGCAACGGCGCGCGGGGCCGGCTTTGCGAGCGGGGAGCTCGCGCGAGAGGAGGGGGCGCTCGGCGCGGTTGACACCCGCGCACGCGCGCGCGGCGCGCGGGCGGAGCGGAGGGGAGCGGAGAGAGAGGCACTCGGCGCGGCTCTCGCACGCGCGAGCAGCGAGCGGGGGGGGGGGGAAACGCGCCTGGGTGGGGAGGGAGCGAGAGAGAGAGAGGGAGAGAGAGAGAGAGAGAGAGAGAGAGAGAGAGAGAGAGAGCGCCCGGGGAGAGGGGGCCGGGGGAGAGATGGGCCGAGCGGAAATCGGCCCATCAAACCCGGGGGAGGCAAACTAGACTTTTGCGGAGGAATTGATTTGGAGGGAATTGGATTCGGAATTGAACTCGACGATAGATCGGGGATTGAGATCTTGAGATGGCACGGACACTAGACAACAAGCAAAGAAACAAATTTCGCAATTAGGGTTTTTAAGAGATAATTTTCCCGCTAGGCGCCACGACGGAACGGGCGCTACAGACCAACCCACCTAACAAGAATCTCGACCCCGAGATTTAGCACCTAAGGGAGCAGCTCCGGAAACTCGGCGCGGAGAAGATCTTCTCGTTCCCAGGTTGCCTCATCTTCAGAATGATTGCTCCATTGGACTTTGTAGAACTTGATGGTCTTCCTTCGAGTCTGACGTTCTGCCTCTTCAAGAACCTTGATCGGTCTTTCCTTGTTGGTCAGATTCTTTTCCAGGTCGATATTACCCAGGGGAACTTGCTCTTCTGGAACTCGAAGACATTTCTTTAACTGGGATACATGAAACACGTTGTGCACATCGGCGAGACCTTCAGGTAGCTCAAGCTGATAAGCCACTTCGTCACGTCTGGCGGTTATGAGGTAGGGGCCGATGTAGCGGGGTGCTAACTTGCCGGACATCCCAAACCTTCTCATACCCCGGAGGGGTGATACCCGTAGGTACACATGATCTCCTTTTTCGAACTCAAGGTCACGTCTCCGATTGTCAGCGTAATTTTTCTGACGGTTTTGCGCTGTCTTTAAACGTTCTCGGATCAGCTTAACTTGTTCTTCTGCTGACTTGAGTATGTCAGGACCGAATACCAGGGCTTCGCCCACCTCATTCCAGCACAAGGGGGTGCGGCACTTTCTTCCGAACATTGCCTCATTCGGCGACATTTGAATGCTGGCCTGATAACTGTTGTTGTACGAGAACTCGGCATACGGCAAACAACGATCCCAAGTGCCTTCGAAATCCAAGGCACACGCACGTAGCATGTCTTCTAGGATTTGGTTTACCCTTTCGGTCTGACCATCGGTCTGCGGATGGTAGGCTGTACTAAAATTCAGATCAGTTCCGAGGGCTTCATGCAACTGCTTCCAGAACCTTGAGGTGAACTGAGTGCCTCGGTCCGACACAATTTTCTTAGGACAGCCAAATCTACATACAACATGGGTCATGTAGAGTTCTGCTAGTTTCTTTCCATCATAGGTGGTTTTCACTGGCACGAAATGAGCTGATTTCGTGAGTCGATCCACGATTACCCAGATGGAGTCGTACCCGCTGGGGGTTCTTGGCAAACCGGTGATGAAATCCATTCCGACCTCTTCCCATTTCCACTCGGGAATCGGTAGGGGTTGCAGCAGACCAGCTGGCCTCTGATGCTCTGCCTTGACTCTTTGGCAAATGTCACACAAGGCTACGTATTCTGCGACATCTCGCTTCATTCCAGCCCACCAGAAGTATGCCTTGATATCTTGGTACATCTTCGTACTTCCTGGATGAATGGAGTAGGCGGACTCATGAGCTTCCTTTAGGATGAGATCTCTTAACTCCTTCTTGGCCGGTACACAGATGCGTGGACCGCACCAAACTGTGCCTTGATCGTCTATGGAGAAATTGGTGTCTTTCTTTTCTTGTATTCTTTTTATTAACTCTTTTATCCCTTCGTCGTCTTTCTGAGCCTCCCGGATTTGCGACTCTAGGGTAGGTTGTACCGTCAAGCTGGCAGGGACACCTGACTGTACCACGGTCACCCTCAACTTCTCCAATTCTTTGCACAGGTGATCTTGGTCAGGCCGTATTTGGGCTATATTGCAATAGGCCTTGCGACTTAGCGCATCAGCGACCACGTTGGCTTTGCCAGGATGATAGTGGATTCCAAGATCGTAATCTTTGATTAGTTCCAACCATCGTCTCTGCCTCATATTTAACTCGGTCTGTGTGAAGATATACTTAAGACTTTTGTGATCGGTGTATACTTCACATCTGTTCCCGATTAAATAATGCCTCCAGATCTTAAGAGCATGAACCACGGCTGCCAACTCGAGATCATGGGTGGGATAATTGACTTCATGAGGCCTAAGCTGCCTGGATGCATAGGCCACAACCTTTCGTTCTTGCATTAGGACACATCCTAAGCCTTGTCTTGATGCATCACAGAAGATCTCGAAATCTTTTCGGATATCTGGCAAGGTGAGAACTGGGGCAGTGGTCAACCTTTTCTTCATTTCCTGAAAGCTGTCTTCACAGGCTGCAGACCATTGAAATTTCTTTTCCTTCTTTAACAGCTCGGTCATAGGTCTGGCTAGCTTAGAGAATCCTTCAATGAATCTTCGATAATATCCAGCTAAGCCAAGGAAGCTGCGGATCTCTGACACGTTCTTGGGCGGGTTCCAAGCAAGTACAGCTTCAACTTTGCTGGGATCTACTTCGACACCGTTGGAGGAGATCACGTGTCCAAGAAATGCTACTCGGTCCAACCAGAATTCGCATTTCAAGAATTTTGTGAATAGTCGATGATTTCTGAGCTTTTCCATTATCAGCCTCAGGTGTTCAGCATGTTCTTTCTCGTTCTTGGAGTATATCAGGATGTCATCGATGAATACCACGACAAACTGGTCCAGGTATTCCATAAAGATTTTGTTCATTAGGTTCATGAAAAATGCTGGAGCATTGGTGAGTCCGAAGGACATTACTGTGAACTCGTATAGACCATAACGCGTTGAGAAAGCGGTCTTCGGGATATCTTCAGATCTGATTTTCAGTTGGTGGTAACCTGACCTCAAGTCAATTTTTGAGAAAACTCTTGCTCCTTTAAGTTGATCGAATAAATCGTCAATCCGTGGCAACGGGTACTTGTTCTTTATAGTTACTTCATTCAGGGCTCTATAGTCGATTACCATTCTCTCAGAGCCATCCTTTTTCTTAACCAGAAGCACTGGGGCTCCCCAAGGAGATGAGCTAGGTCGCACATAACCTTTACTCTCCAACTCTTCGATTTGTCTTTTAACTTCTGCTAACTCATTAGCTGCCATTCGGTAGGGTCTTTTTGCAATTGGTGCAGTGCCTGGTGCCAGTTCTATGGCGAACTCGATTTCTCGGTCTGGTGGCATTCTTGTTAATTCTTCCGGAAATACGTCGGGATATTCACAGACTATGGGCACCGACTCCAAGGAGGTGACTTGTAAACAGGTTAGAATAGACCGATTTGCGGTAGGAGTGTTAGGGGTAAAGCGGACTTGCTTTCCTCCAGGTCCTTGCAAAGTGATGGACTTTTCGGCACAATCTATCTGTCCTTTGTGCTTTGCCAACCAATCCATCCCTAGGATGATGTCCAAGCTTTGCGAGTCTAGGACTATCGGTTTGGCTAGGAAGTCAACTTCCTCAATTCTAAGGTTAACTTCCGGGCATATTTGAGTTGCCCTTATATTCCTTCCAGGGGAATGTACTATCATTGGCACACGCAAATTTTGGGTTTTCCAACCATTTCTTTTCACAAAAGCTTGCGATATGAAAGAATGGGAAGCTCCCGAATCAAACAGAACTATTGCGGGTACGGAGTTGACAGAGAACATACCCATCACAACTTCTGGAGCATCCTGAGCGGTTTCAGCTTGAATGTGATTCACACGGCCTCGACCGAAGTTGTTGGAAGCACGTGAACCTTGTCCACTTGCCTGAGAGCTAGGACGAGACTGAGCTGCCGCTGGAGTAGGAGTTCTGGCATTGCTGCCATTAGCATGCCCTGAGTTGGTGTTGGTAGGATTCTGAGGGCACTGTCTAGCATAGTGACCCATCTGGTTGCACCGGAAACACTGAACTGCTGACGGTCCCTGTGGTGACTTGAAAGAGGTAACACTGTTTGGCGCAGTATTGCCACTAGGGGCACGCTGCTGTGGCGGAGGTGCCGGACGGTTCATCTGAGGACGAGGGGCGTAGCCTGGCTGGCGGTTAGTCTGAGTGACCGACTGGTGGTATTGCATGGGTTGACCGTAGCGAGGGCGAGGTGCGCCTCGGGAAGAATTTCCCTGATGGTTAGACTAGCGTTTCTTGTATTCTTCGGTAGCCTCTTTTCTGGCATCCTCAAGTAGGAGTGCCTTGTTGATCATATGTTGAAAAGTGGGGAAGTCATGAGCAAGCAACTGGAGTCTCATTCCAACTGCGATACCTTTCAAGAATTTCCTGATCTTCTTCTTATCTGTGTCCACTTCTTCAGGGGCGTACCGAGCCAACTTGTTGAACTGACTTAGGTACTCATTGACACTGCTGTTGCCTTGCTTAAGCCTGTTGAATTCTTCTTTCTTCATGTCAATGGTGCTTTCAGGCACATGAGCTGCACGGAAAGCCGTAGCAAACTCATCCCAAGCAATGTTAGTGGGTTCAGGATGTGCATTGCAGTAATTTTCCCACCAATCTGCGGCAGGTCCTCTTAGCTGGTGAGAGGCGTAGAGCGTCTTCTCAACAGGAGTACACTGCACTAAGTTGAGTTTTCTATCAACATCTTTCAACCAATCGTCAGCCTCGACGGGCTCGACGGTCTGAGAGAACTCTAGCGGACGAGACCTCAGAAAGTCTATCAGCTTGGATCTGTTGTTGCCCATGTGGGGGTGGCCATTTCCATGCGCATTATGCTGAAAACTGGCTATGGCTGTGGTTAGTCCTTGCAAGATTTGCGTCTGAACTGCCATTAAGTGTTGCATGTTGTTTTCCACATGAGGTGGGGAAGGGAGGCGTTCTTCTCCAGAATTGTGACTGGCAGTGCGGTAAGAGCGGTGAGACTGTTCCATCTCTGCATCACGGGAAACTGTGCGATGCGAGCAGTTGCTGCGGCGGGGTTGCTCAACTTCTGCGTTGCGGGAAACAGTACGGTGCGAACGGTTGCTGTGGTGAGACTGCTCATTAGCTGATTCATGATTTGCTTCTGCTTCGACTCTACCATCTTCAAAACCAAAGCGAGCTGGTGCACGGGCTGCACGGCGGGGGCGGCTAGCCATCTAAACTCCCAGAAGAGGGCGAGGTAAGAGTTAGATAAGCACTTAGGAGGGCAAGGAGCAAAGTAAATAGCAACTCAGATAGCACACACTAGGCATAAACTGGATTTTTCAAATCATAAAAACACCTGATACAACGGGTGTGGACAAGTCACAGAGCTACGCCGAGCTTGACTGTGCGCACACCACCTAGGAGAACCAGACTACCAAACAACACCCACAACAAACACACGCACGCACTACCTCGCCACGACTCCAAAAGAGTTGGCGGCGGAACAAAAGGGCCTAACACACGGACGGCTGCTGAAGACTGCCTCCTCTACTCCTCGTCGGCCTGGCTGCCTCCTGTAGTCGGCTCCTCAGTCGAAGAAACGTCGATCGGCTGGCGCGAAGGGGCCGGCGGAACCTGTCGAGGGCCGGCAGCAGCACGGGCCGCTGGCGGTGGAGGAGCTGGGTAGTGGAAACGGAACACGGTGGAAGAACCAACAACACGCTTCCGCGCAGTGCGGATAAAGCGTGGGCCACGGCGGGAGGAAGCAACTGGGGTGTGACCGGGGGTGTAGGAAGGGCTAACTGGGTGTGGGTAGGGGGAGTACACTGGTGAGTACGGCGCACGCGAGCTGGGGGAGCGCGGGCCACTGGGAGTGCGAGCAGAGCCGCGGGAGCTGTGGGAGGACAGGTGGCTGGCGTGGCAGAGGCGACCTGAGTCCCAAGAGATAGTGTCAACTGAGGTGACACCCTCCTCGGCCAGACGGGCCTCCAAAGCGGCGTAGCGGCGAGCAAGAGAGCGGTAAGCCTCAAGGAGTAGGTCGTGCTGGGTGGCCTGAGCCTCCGAAAGCTCAACCATGTGAGTCAGCACTGGCTGAGACTCGCTGTACGGGCAAGGGTACCTGGCGTCTGAGTGGCCAGAAGGAAGGCGTGGAAACTGCCGGAAGGCGGAGCCTCCGAGACGGTGGCTGTAGTCGTGGGCCAGGCGACGAAGCGCAGTCCAGGAGAGGTCCTGGTACGCGATCTGGAGAGTAGGCCTGGCCACAGTGAAGTGGTGTGGGCGAAGGCCAGCTCCGTGTATACCTCCACGGGGGTAAAGGTACACAGAGAGCTCACAGTGAGGGGGAACGCGGTCCACGGAGTACCCCGTGTACTCGGGACACGAGAAGCCAAGGAAACGGGCGAGGTCACGAAGCTGGGCGACGTGGTGACCCTCACCAAAACCGTGGGAACTGAAGCTGGCGTTCACTGCCATCTACAATTTTGAAAGAGGGAGAAAGATCAGTAACCATTTTGGAAACAAACTATTGAAAATAAAGAAAACAAAAGAAACCTTAGCTTTTCGCAAGTAGTTTTGAACTTAGTATCCTTAGGGTCGTCCTAAGCGTCGGGTTTCGCCCTAGGGCAAAGCCTGTGCTCTGATACCATCTCTTGTCACGCCCCGAACTAGTCCCGACTGGAACTAGCCCGTGACGTTCCAAATTAACCTGTTAATCGATACCAGTCCCAGGAAACAGTGCTGGTATCACAGGAAGATAGAATATCACAGCAACAGAGGTCTCTTTATTATAGAGTAAGAGTACAGTCATGTTGGGCTGCGGACAGATCCCGAGCTCACAACTGCATTACAAAAGGGAAACGGAAGCCAGGACTTGGACCAACCATCACAGGCGCGACTTGGGAACTAGGCTGAAACCCTAAAACTCATCGTAACCAGCTTGCTCCTGGAAGAACTCCTCATTAGCAGGATTTGCTTCATCTTCTTCAGCAACTGGGGGGGAGGATATTTATATAGGGCAAGGGTGTGTACGGGAGTACTCAGCAAGCCAGGGGAAATAAGTGTTTAATGCAGGCTTCAAGGAAAGGCTGTTGTTTTTGCAATTTATTTTATTTGATCTCTTTTCTAAAACAACTAGGTGAGTGCTTCTCAAACGACACGGATGAGACAGTGCATCTCGTCCGGTCGGAGTATGTGCAATGTATCAGTCTTTAGAATTGAAACAAGGTTGGCACCCGGCCAACAGCTTTTCAAACGGCCACCCGGGCCAACAACTTTTCAAACGGCCACCCGGGCCTAGCTGATCCCATCAGCTGCAGATTTTTTTTCAAACATCGAACCCCTTTTCACAACAGCAATTTCACAAGCAGTAGTCAAACAAAACTACGCTAGGAATCACCTCACATCCGCCCATGACCGTGGGCACGGCTGTTCGAACAGTTTAATGACCTCTGCAGAGGGGGTACACTTTACCCACACGACATTACTAACCCGGGTCACCCAGCCCGTGGGGATCAGCCACGTCAGGAGACCTCCAAGCTTTCATGACAAGGCATTTCGAAAGCCGACACAGGTTTACCATATGCCGACGAGAGGGGTCCCAGACCAACAACAGGTTAGGTCCCAGACCATGCTGTGCCAGGAAGCCCAGGGGTCCTCCCCGACACCACCCCGGCGAATCCACATGTCTCTCGGCATCAAGGCTCCCCTGATAAGCTAGTTACTCAGCCAGGGGTGTCCCATTCCACCCATGTGGTCGTACTTGTCTTATGTTTGGATGAAATTCCAAGGAATCGGTCCTTAAGTGCGAGAGCGGGAAACCGTACACCCGGTACGTTCCCTGGTCCGCGGTTTTGGAAAATCATTTAGTTCACAAGCACCGACCCAGGTGTCGGGTTTTCCAAGTCTTTTGTAAAACTCCAGTTTTACCCAAATTGTTTTTCAGGTTTTAAATTTGAACGCGTCCGCCGATACTCGTACAGAGTGCACGAATATCGAGGCGCAACTGGGTGGTTACAAGGGGACATGGTATAGCAATTAACAATGGGAGGATCAAATGCAACAAGTTAGGTAAGTCCGCCAATCTGCCTTGCAGACGGGACAACAGATTAAGTGCGATCCTATCAATGCATAATATTTTGCAAGCAATATACTTAAATTTCAAATATAGGCTCAAGATGTTCGAGGTGGCTTGCCTTGCTCGAGATCTGGAGCTTGATCCTCGAAATCCTCGCGCCGCGGGTCTTCGGGCTCCGAAACTATACGCGAAACGGGACAACTCAACAAACGGCGAAAATAAAGCCCTATTAATGACCTCTAAACGTGCCATTAGATAGATCTCGAGATTTGAGGAATTTTGGAAGTTGAACGGAGTCAAACGGACTTACGGTCGGGAAGATATTGAATTTCTAAGATTATTGAATTTTTTATCTAAAGGAAAAAGGATTTAGTTAAATCCTTTTTGGAAAAAGAAAAAGAAAAGAAGGGAGGGAGGGAACATAGACTTCTCTCGGGCGGCTAGGGCGCGGCCCAATAGATTTGGGGCGGCTCGGCCGAGCTTAACGGGCCGGCCGGCCCAAGACGGCCCAAGCGCGCGCGCGGGAGGGAGGAGAGAGAGTCCGGTGGACCGGGCTCACCACGCGCGGTCCCGGGTGGGACCCGCTTGTCAGCGGCTCGGCTCACCGTGCGGAGGGAGCACGCGGCGCACGCGCGCGGGCGGGGTTGGGACGCGGTGCACGCGCGCGGTTTGCGGAGGAACGGATGCGGCGGGCCCACGCGCAGCCTCACGGCTCACCGCGGACCACACGCACGGGGAAAAACGGAGGGAGCGGCTGGCTGGGTCGGCTGATCCGGTCGCGGCCGAGGTGGCGCCGACGTGGCGCCTACGTGGCAGCCACGCGGGCCGGCGGGAGGTAGACGACGACCCGGCCGCGAATGGACGGCGGGCGACAGCGGCGAGCGGCGGAGCGAACCACGGCGATACGGCCAAAAGCGAGCACACCGGGCGGTTGCTCGAGACGAGGGGAGACGAGCCAACGGCTCGGATTTGCCGGGGGTTGCTCGATGGCGGCGGATTGCGGCGGCGGCAACCGGCGGCGGGAGAAAGGGGAAACGGCGACGAGGCCACGAGGGGCTAATTCCCGGCGGCGAGAGCATCTACGCGGCTTCGGGAACTCGACGCTAGCGTCGGATTGGACGGAACTACGCCGAGCGAGGCCGGCGACGAGCGGGTGCTATGGAGCTCGGGCGGCGACGGCGGCGAGCACACGGCGAGCGAAGGCTACGGTTGGGGCGGCGCCGGCTAGCTACGGGGGTTCTACTCGACCTACTACCGAAAGCTAGGGGGGAGGAGATGGAGCGAGGAGGGAGAACGGAGAGAGGCATCACCGAGAAGAGGAGGGGCGCTGTGACGAGAGGCCGACGGCACGGGAGTAATCTCTCCGGCCTCAGGCCGAGGAAGAGGGAGAAGAGGGCGCGCCCGGAGTCCCCTTCCGCGTCCACGAACGCACCGGCTCTCCCGGCGCTTGGCGATGGACGGCGGAGGCGAGGCAGAGCACAGGAGCGGCGGCAATGGTGAGGAGGCGAATGGGAGAGGAAAGGAAGGGAGGGGGAAGACGGGTTTAAATGGGCGGCAATGTCGGTTTGGGAGAGAGGAACCGACATGGGCGGTCAAGCCGGCGAGCTGGCGCTCCGGCTAGCGTCCAAAGCGGCGACAGAAGGTGACGCCGGCGAGGGAAAGAAGGAGAAAAGGGGAAAAGGAGGGAGAGAAAGGGGGCTCGCCCCTTTGCCGAAACGGGAAAAAGAGGAGGGAGCGGGGCGACGCGGCAGAGGAAAAGGAGAGCTCGGCCTCCGTCCCTTGGCGGCTTGCGCGCGGAGTGGCGGGGGCCGGGCGATGACGACGGCGATGACGGCGAGCGGATTGGAGCGGAGCGGCGACACGGGCGTCAGGCGCCGCAGGCGCTGACGACGGCGGCGACCGGGCGGTCGGCCACTCGGCACACGCGCGCGGGAAGCAACGGGCGGCGCGGCTGGGCAGCGGGACCGGGCGATGACGACGGCGCAGACGGCGCGGCTCGGGCGGGAAACCACGCGGGCGCGCGCGCGAGCAACGGCGCGGGGCCGGCTTTGCGAGCGGGGAGCTCGCGCGAGAGGAGGGGGCGCTCGGCGCGGTTGACACCCGCGCACGCGCGCGCGGCGCGCGGGCGGAGCGGAGGGGAGCGAAGAGAGAGGCGCTCGGCGCGGCTCTCGCACGCGCGAGCAGCGAGCGGGGGGGGGGGGGGAAACGCGCCGGGGTGGGGAGGGAGCGAGAGAGAGAGAGAGAGAGGGAGAGAGAGAGAGAGAGAGAGCGCCCGGGGAGAGGGGGCCGGGGGAGAGATGGGCCGAGCGGAAATCGGCCCATCAAACCCGAGGGAGGCAAACTAGACTTTTGCGGAGGAATTGATTTGGAGGGAATTGGATTCGGAATTGAACTCGACGATAGATCGGGGATTGAGATCTTGAGATGGCACGGACACTAGACAACAAGCAAAGAAACAAATTTCGCAATTAGGGTTTTTAAGAGATAATTTTCCCGCTAGGCGCCACGACGGAACGGGCGCTACAGCTATTGACAGTCAAAGTGTAAAATGTTTGACTTAGCATTGTTTTAAAAGTGCTTATATTTGTGGATGGAGTACTTCTTTGACTCGGAAACCTAAGATTTTTCAGCTGAAATTGCTAATGCATGCTTCCAGATAGTTGTGCTAAACTGATCCTGCTCTATCTGAAGCAGCTAGATGTTGATCGTTGCTAGTTTTGTCTTTGCTATACTGAACGTATCTGACAATACTGATACTATGTTCACAATTACTTCTACACTTCTCTCTAAAAATATCTTATATTCAAAGTCTTGTCTTTCTGGATTTACTCTAATCATATTCCTCCAGGAAAACGTGCATTAGGCAGTCTGGCAATCTTCATTGAGCCAGTTTTGTACATATCCAATTATCCAGTGCTATTATAGTTACCAAAGCAGTATATAACATTGTATGATTTCAGACAACCTCTACCTGGACTTCAGGAGGGCTTCCGCAGCAGCGACGGCGCGTGGTGGGAGCACACCAGCGGCCTCATCGGCGCCGGCTAAGCTGTCTCGTGGGAGCTAAGCTGCTGCAGCTAGATTTCAGCTTTGCTTGACCAGCAAATCAATCCGAGCGACTTCAGCAAAATTGCTACTAGTAGTATGTAATGTAACTCTGTATACGATATAGTTGATTTGATCCAGACGGAAGAGTTCAAATACGTAGTAGATTGTGGCAACAATGACATGGCCCTGGTTACAAGTTTACAACCTTTGATACAGAAAAAGGTCAGTTCAATACATGATTCAGAGGGCTCTCTGCCTCGCCGGAGACCGTCTTCTAATGGGAAATCCCCATGCTATTACAATTGCAATGGCAAATCCAAGGCCGAATCCTATTCCAGAAAAGAGGAACAACATAACGTCTACAGATTTCTTCTGGGAAGGTATCACATTCAGCAATGTCATGTTGTTGCAGCCTTTAGATAGCGGAGGGCCGCACAAAGCATCGTTCCCAAGAAATGAACTATTGGAGAATAACGAGAAATGAGGTGATTCTGGTATTTTCCCCTCCAGCATGTTGTAGGATAGGTTTAGCGTTCCGAGGAAGTCCAAGGATGCTAGCTCTTGTGGGATCACTCCTGAAAGCTCGTTTGAGGACAGATCCAAAGCCTCCATTTGGTTTAGATGACCGAGTGGAGATGGAACCGGCCCCGTCAGTGAGTTGTGTGACATGTTGAGCGCGTGTAGCAGAACTAGCTCTCCAATAGATTCAGGGATGCTTCCATGGAATGCGTTATTCGAGACATCAATGAATACAAAGGTCCTTAGTATCTTACTAATTGCGATGGCAGACCCTTTGTATGTGAGCACAATGTTAACTTGGTAGACTTGTTGATCACCTTCAAACTCCATAACTAATGTTTCATTAGTAGATTCAATCATCATCGACTTAAGTCTCATAAACCATGCCTCACTCAGTGTGCCTGAAAAATTATTGGAGGCCAGATCTAGGATCCGTAGACTAGGAAATTCACAAGTGCTTTCCTCGGCAACTGTAGGTGTCACTTGCCCAAAGAACTTGTTGGATTTTAGGATAAGGACTTGGAGTCTAGGAATTACTCTCATCCAACATGGAAAAGAATCGTTGATTTGGTTGTTTTGGATATCAAGGACCTCCAATTTTCGGCAAGAAACTAAAGATCTAGGCAAATTTCCTTCAATCCTATTGTCATTGAAATCTAGAGCCTCTAATGTGCAACTTTCATTGATATTGTGTGCTAGCTCTCCATGAAGTTGATTTTGTTTCAGATTTAGAACTTTTAACGCATTGGCATCCTCAAATAGGCAAGAAGGGATTGAGCCACTAAAAAAATTATAAGAGAGATCTAGAACCTGTATATTGTTACTACAAAATGATGATGGAATTTCTCCGGAGAGGTTGTTTCTTGACGCCTTGAAATAGGCAGTATATCCAAGTTGAGTTGAAATATTTGTTGGTATGGATGAGAAACGGTTGTTTGAGTAATCAAGCACGAATCTAGAGTTCTGGGGTAGAGGTATTGTCCCTTCAAACATGTTAAAACTGAGATCCAACCTCACTATACAAATAGGAAGAAAGGAGTTGTAGCCAACACTAGTAAATTTATTATGTGATAAGTTCAAAAAGGAAAATTCAAAATCTGTCCATTTCTCCCATGCCCAATTGGGTATGGCCCCTTGGATTTGGTTATGTGAAAGATCAACACCGCTCATTATATTATTATTTAGATGCCTCAAAATGTTTGGAAATCTAGTTATGTTACATGATGCCAAACTCAAGTGATCTATGTTGGGCAAGGATATCAGTGAAGAATTGTTTTCTCCATCTATTACAGTTAAGTTGTTGTCTGAGAGGTTTAAAACAGATAGGTCTCGTAGTGTCCAAAGTGAAGAGAGTTTGACTGTGCCAATGAAATTATTTGAATGAAGAAGGATGGTATCCAGTTGTGTTAAATTAAAGATATGTCGAGGTATTTCCCCTACAAAGTTGCAACCATAGAGTGCTAATTTTCTCATTTTTTTCATATCTCCGATTGAAGAAGGTATTGGTCCGGATAAGCCACACTGGGAAAACTCAAGGACCTCCAAGGAGGTTAAGTTTGTGGTCCATGGGGGGAACAATCCTATTAGTTCCAACCCAGAGACTTGCAATAAACTCAAAGATTTAAGCTTACCAATAGATGAGGGCAGCTTTCCAGAAAAGCCACTTGCACCAAGGTCCAGCTTCTTCAAAGATTTGATGTTGCTAATGGAACTTGGTATTCTACCAGAGAAGTTGGTCCGACCAACAAGTAAACTCTCCAAACTACTGTCAGCAGAGATATTCGGCAGAGTACCAGATAAGTCAGGATTTCTATGAAGATCAATAGTCACTAGTTTCTTGTTCTGAAATATTGAAGGCGAGACCCATCCTTCAAGCTTGTTATAACCCAGTTGGAGAACGCTCAAGGAGGATAAGTTGGCAAAGTACTCTGGAATTGGACCAGTCAAATAATTATATTGTAGGTCAATCACATTTAGTGAGCGTAAGCTATAGAGCGACCCGCAAATGGGGCTAGAGAGCACACAAAATGGCAAGCTAAGAACACGAAGATTTGTGGTATACTTGACTAGAGCGTTGCACCACTCAAGTCCTCAGTTGGAGGATATGTCCAAGTGGCCAAGACGTAGCTCCTCCAACCTGCTAAGATTTGCAACTAAGGCTGTCAAGTTTGGTAAGTCCATTTGCCATGGGTTAATGAGATAACCGTGGTCGAATAGCTCAATAAGGTCAGAACTAAATGAGATATCAAGAGAGACCAAACTATGGAGTTGGCCAATACTTTGTACAGGCACCTGACCTGCGAAATTAGACGAGGAGAGATTAAGATGGGTGAGCTTACTAAGCCGCTCGAACCCGGCGGATGGTATTTCGGACTCATTAAAGTCATTTCCACCCAGGTTGAGATACTCAAGGGAGGTTAGCTTGAAAAGCACCGGATCGAGGCTGTTGCTCTCCAAGCCACAGTCGCCCAAATCAAGCCATATCACACGGCCGTCGGCATCGCCGCAGCTAACCCCCTCCCACCGGCAGCAATCCTTGCCGGCGTTCCATGATCGGAAGGCGGCCGTGGAGTCGTCGGTGATGGTGAAGGATCGTTTCAACTGGAGCAACGCCGATGCTTGGTCCGGCAAGCATGGGACCGCCGGCGGCAGGGCTCCGGTGTGGTTGGTGTACGTAGCTGATGATGAAGAGGGGATGAGGAGGTGGAGGAGGAGGGACAGCATGAGCAACATTTTTGTCTGGGAGGTCATCATAATGTAGGATCGAATCACAAGAACTAAGCCAACCAGAGGGGGGATGAATGGTTGGTATACCCAAAAACCGAAAACTTTTAGCGGAAATAAAAGTTACCCTCGAAATCGATGGATCGCGGTCTAACCGAAGTAGTTGCGCCGGTCTGACCGCCTGATGAACGTCGGTCTGACCGATGTAGATCGATCGGTCGAACCGCCGAAAATGCCTGTCGCCGACTCCTGTAGCCGTCGGTCTGACCGCCGTGTGCCCGCCGGTCGGACCACCGAGATGCCGCCGGTCTGACCGCCGGTGCGCCGCCGGTTAGACCGCCGAAACCCGGTGAAACACAAATCGAAGAACTCTTAAAGTGGATGACGACTTTATTACTTCTCTCTGTGTTTACAAAGTGCACCAACAGCACTCCTTACAAAAATTTCGACTAAACTCGAAACCCTAACTCAAAACTCAACTCAATTGCTCTCTAAAGCGATACCGGGAAGCCTCACGCTCCCCCTCTATTTATACATAAGGTAGGCAGCCTAAAGCCACGAACCAAACTCATACTAGGAGTCCTAAACACCTTAGGAAACCCACTAATACAAGAAAGAAACTTTACATAACCAAACGTACCAAATTTGGACTCCTTCCAAATTCGACTCCGCATCCCATACGCACACAATTCCTCCATCGTATGCCATATGGAATCTCCATTAACCACGTGCATCAACTCTTGCCTAAGTATCCCGCATGATCTCTGACCACCACGGACGTCGTCTTATCCTCAAGCCGACTCCCGGTCCATCACCGCAAATACTCTCCCGAGACATCGAGTCACCTATACATGGAACAAACAAAGAAACCATATTCCGAGACCAAGCTATCTCCAACTTGACTCATTAGCAGCAAACAATAGTATTACATACGTATAGTATCCATCTAGAAGCCATAATCATGGAATAAACTCGGATATCCAAATAAACAACCCGAAACCGAAAATGTAATGTAACTCTGCAGCAGCTAGATGTCAGCTTGCTTGACCAGCAAAATCAATCCGAGCGACTTCAGCAAAACTGCTACTAGTAGTATGTAATGTAACTCTGTATACGATATAGTTGATTTGATCCAGATGGAAGAATTCAAATACGTAGTAGATTGTGGCAACAATGACATGGCCCTGGTTACAAGTTTACAACCTTTGATACAGAAAAAGGTTCAGTTCAATACATGATTCAGAGGGCTCTCTGCCTCGCCGGAGACCGTCTTCTAATGGGAATTCCCCATGCTCCTACAATTGCAATGGCAAATCCAAGGCCAAATCCTATTCCAGAAAAGAGGAACAGCATAACATCTACAGATTTCTTCTCGGAAGGTATCACATTCGGCAATGTCATGTTGCTGCAGCCTTTAGATAGAGGAGGGCCACATAAAGCATCATTCCCAAGAAATGAACTATTGGCGAATAACGAAAAATGAAGCGATTCTGGTATTTTCCCCTCCAGCCTGTTGTAGGATAGATTTAGCATTCCGAGGAAGTCCAAGGATGGTAATTCCTGTGGAATGACACCTGAAAGCTCATTTGAAGATAGGTCCAAAGCCTCCATCTGCTTTAGACGGCCGAGTTGAGATGGAATTGGTCCTGTCAGTGAGTTGTGTGACATGTTGAGCGTATGTAGCAGAACTAGCTCTCCCATAGATTTAGGGATGCTTCCGTGGAATGCGTTATCCGAGACATCAAGGAATACAAAGGTTCTTAGTATTTTCTCCATCATGATGGTAGACCCTTTGTTTGTGAGCACAGTGGTCACTTGGTAGATTTGCTTTTGATCACCTTCATATTCCATCACTGATGTTTCATTACCAAAATCAGTTATCATAGACTTTAGTCTTGTAAACCATTCTTCTTTCAGTGTGCCTGAGAGGTTGTTTCTTGATGCCTTGAAATAGGTAGTACCTCTGAGTTGAGTAGAAATATTTGGTAGTATGGACGAGAAATGATTGTTTGAGTAATCAAGAACGGTCCCAGAATCTCTGGGTAGAGGTATTGGCCCCTCAAACATGTTAAAACTAAGATCTAACAGTTCAATATAAAAGGGTAGGGAGACATCATATCCAACACTAGTAAATTTGTTGTGTGAAAAGTTCAAAAAGAAAAACCCAAAGTCCATTTCTCCCATGCCCAAAGGGGTATGGCCCCTTGGATTTGGTTATGTGAAAGATCAATGCCATTAATCTCATAATCTATATGCCTCAAAATGTTCGGAAATCTAGTTATGTTACAGGACGCCAAGCTCAAGTAATCAATATCTGGGTAGGATACCTGAGAAGAATTATTTTCACCGTCTATTACACTTAATTTGTTGTATGAGAGGTTTAAGTCAGATAGGTTTCTTAGTATCTGGAATGAGGCAAGTTCGACGGTGCCAACAAAATTATTCGAGCAAAGATGGATGGTATCCAATTGTGTTAAATTGAAGATATGTCGAGGTATTTCCCCCCAAAAGTTGCAGTCATAGAGTGCTAATTTTGTCAACTTTTTTAAATCTCCAATAGAAGATGGTAGAGTTCCATATAAGCCACAATGGGAAAACTCAAGGACCACCAAGGAAGTTAAGTTTGTGACCCATTGGGGAAACAATCCTACTATCTCTAGACCGGATACCTTCAATGAGTTCAAGGATGTAAGCTTACCTATTGATGATGGCAGGTCTCCAAAAAACCCACTTGCATCAAGGCCCAGCTCTTTAAAAGATTTGAGGTTGCTAATGGAACTTGGTATTGTACCAGAGAAGTTGGTGTGACCAACAAGCAAACTCTCCAAGCTACTGCCGACAAGGAAATTAGGCAAAGTACCAGATAAGACGGGATTTCTGTGAAGATCAATAACCACCAGTTTCTTGTTCTGAAAGATTAAAGGAGATACCCATCCTTCTAGGTTATTATACCTGAGCTGGAGAACAGTCAAAGAGGAGAAGTTGTTAAAGGACTCTGGAACTGGACCAGTCAAAAAGTTGTATTGTAGGTCAATCACTGATAGTGAGCGCAAGCGAGAGAGCGATTCACAAATGGGGCTAGAGAGCTGGCAAAACGGCAAGCTAAGAACATGGAGATTTGGAGTATAATTGGCTAGAGCATTGCACTACTCGGTTTGCTGCTCGGATATGTCCAGGAAGCCAAGATGCAGCTCCTTCAAACCGCTAAGGTTTGCAACTAAGGTTGTAAAATTTTGTAGATTGAGCTGCCATGGGTGAGTGAAATCACCTCCAAACAAATAACTCCCGTCAAATACCTCAAGGGAAGTGCTTCTATGCTTCTTAAAAAAAAAACTGCACGAAAGTTAAAGCACGTCAATGGTGAGGATTAAAAGTTGATTAACCGAGTAATCACCATTAGCAAGGGGCAATTTCGTCCAGAAGTAAAAGCCCATATCCGTATCCACATCCCTTCTCATGGATTGATTCGCGGCCAGCGCGCGGCAGTTCTCACGACGCATTCCGGTGAACAGCGCCGCACGCCCGCACCCTTTCCTTCGCCGAGAAGCGTCCTCTACCCCCTGTAACTGTAAGAGTGTTTTCCCCTTCCGCTACTAACCACGCCGTCGCTGCTTCCTTCACCGGCGAGCTCTCTCCTTCGGGGAGCTGCGTGTTGACGTGTTGTGTAGGTGGTGCTCGTCGTCGTGCTTTCAGGTTCGTCAATAGTCTCGTGGTTCAGGAAACATGGCTGGTTGGCTGATTCATTGAGCACAACACCCTCACTCACCATTATCAACACCTTATTCTGCTTCTTCATGATTCTCGGCAGAGATTGCCAAAGCTTCCATGTCCATTTTATTCCTCAGTATATGGTGATACCTGATATGCATTCAGAATTGAACTGAACTTAACACAAGGCTGATCACAATCTTTTGAATTTACATAGAATTGGTTGTATGCGCTGATCCTATCCGTCTCGGACTGTTCGCGGCCGCGTGCCTATATATAAACTGCGTCGGCTTCTTACCGGCCGCACGAAGAATCGATGGCGATGGAGATTATGCAACAGCTCGCCGCCGCCGCCACGGCAACGGCCCTGTGCCCTGAACCATCTCTGATGGCGATGACGACGGCCGGCGCAGATGGAGGCCGCCATCGCGACGCTGCATGGCAAGAAGCAACGCCTCCGCGAGGCCTGCGACAGCCTCGTCCTCCACTCGCCCATCCTCCTCCCCTTCCGCTGGTCCGACCTCGACTCCCACCTCTCCTCCCTCCAGTCCTCCATCCACGCCCGCTTCAGCTAGCTGCAGGCCCTCCAGGCTTCCCGCCCCGCGGCCCCCGCCGCCGCCGGGAGCCATGGCGAGGACGTCCAGGAACAGGGAGAGGACGAAGTGATGGCAGCGGCGGCGGCGGAGATGGTCCCTCCGTTTACGGTGCTGCAGGTCAAGGAGAGGAGCCCGCGGAGGCGCCGGCATGCGCGAGCATGGACGCCACAAGGCTGTCGTCGAATGCCGCCGGCAAGCGTGCCGGCGTCGGGCAAGATGGGTTCGTTCGACCCGGTGGGATGGCGGTGCCGGCGGCGGCGGCGAAGATGGCGCCTCCGTCAAAGGTGCAAGTCAAGGAGGAACCAGTCGATTCTGATATGCGGACAGGGTGGGCTAGATATGGTCAGCTTTTTCTTAGGACAAAATTACCCCTCGTTAAAGGGGATTACTCTGTTAATCAACTTTTAATCCTCACTGTTGATGTGCTTTAATTTTCGTGCAGGTTTTTTTTAAAGAAGCATAGAAGCACTTCCCATATCTCAATTATTTCGGAGTGAAAGGAAATGTCAAGAGAGACCAAATTTGTGAGTTGACCGATACTTTGTGCAGGCACCTGACCAGCGAAGTTGCAGGTGGAGAGGTTAAGATGGGTGAGATTATTTAGCCGCTCGAACCCGGTGGATGGAATTTCAGACACATTGAAGTCATTTCCGCCCAGGTTAAGATATTCTAGAGAAATCAGCTCGAAAAGCGCCGGGTCGAGACGGCTGCTCTCCAAGCCACAGTCCCCCAAATCAAAGCCATGTCACGCGGCCGTCAGCGTCACCACAGCGGACGCCTTCCCACAGGCAGCAGTCCTCGCCGGCCTTCCATGATCGGAAGGCGGCAGTGGAGTTGTTTGTGACAGAGAAGGACCTTTTCAGTTGGAGCAGAGCCGCTGCCTGGTCAGGTAAGCATAGAACCATTGGTGAGAGGGCTCCGGTGTGATTGGTGTACGTAGCTGCTGATGAAGGAATGAAGAGGTGGAGGAGGTGGATGTGTAGGAGCAGCAGCGACGGCAAGAACAACGTTTTTACTGGGGAGGCCACCATAATAGCAGCTTAGTTTGATTGCGCTAACTGTAGAGATACAGTTGAGTGTAGCTCTACTTCTACCTTGCTCCCTCATTTTTATACACGAATTAGATACCTTTGCCTTGGTAAAAAAGAGAGAAGAAAGAGGATCAACCGGCCAGTCACGGGTCGAGGACATCTAGTGAGAATGATTTACAGGAAATATCAACTAATCAACACGAGGTAATGGATCAAATTTTTCAAAGGGTCGTCATCCTGATTAATTTCCTGAAGTTTAGCAACTTGGTAAACGGTAAACGGTAATTATCCCAATCAGCATGCAGGGGTAACATTCATACGCAACGTTCTACGCACGGCCTTCCTGCAGCCATGGGCCGCATGATGGAAGTTTACAGCGAGAACAACTTGTGGGCCGGAGAAAATTAATGTACCAAGTTGAAAGGGCCGAATAATCAACGGCCGGGAGCAAAGCTCCCTACATTCTCACAACGATCTCAATCGACCGATCAATTCCAAGGCTATACTACTAGGCTAGTTTTATTTACCTGTTCGGCTGTTCCAACATCAGCGTGGTCGTGAGCGTTGATCAACTCCGTTTAGTTACATTTATGATAGATATCATAAAAACGTATCATGTTTGAAAACACCATAAAAATAGTAATTTGTTAGAGGACACTTTCGACTCAAATTGAAGAGCAAAATTCTTCAAAAAAGACGAGAATGCCACTAGAGTCAAAAGCTTTTAAGTTGAGACTAGAGTGGAGATGTAATATGATGTATTTGGGGTGGTGGCAAATTAATTTGGAGTTGCATAATTTCTAAAATTTTACTCTAACGTCATGTTTAAAGCATGTGGTTCTGAGGGTATTCTTGTCTTTCTTAAGAATATATCTCTCCAATTGAGTTCTTTTGCAAATTATTAGTTTTTTTAAGGTTTTTACGATGTTTCCTAGTAAATTACACAAATTTTGAGCGCCACAAGTAGCAAAATATACTTACATCTGCAGACGTCGCTGGTTTGAGAGCACGACCCCAACGACTAATGACGGTCGTGTCACGTACGTTTTACGTATGGAAATTGCCTCTTCTTTTCCCGGTTTGAGAAGGCAACATTATGCTCCCTTTTTCTTTGAGATTTTTTTCAAGAAGCATAAGAGATCTTCATGAACAACAAGTAATCATCAATCATTGATTCAACGAGTGCCCTTGCATAACTAGATGCAACCCCCGGCGTTACTATAGAATATGTAGTTAAAAATAGTTGCTACCAAACTAACTATGTTAAAATGAAAATATATACTAGAAGATATTGAAAGATAAGCGAGGAAAAAACAAGATGGGAGTATGTCTAGTCCTAACATCCATTCCTTGTCCCTCCCACAGTAGTAAAGATATAGAATACCCACACCCTTCTGGTTGCTTTCAAGAACATTGCAGAAATAAACAATTACCATAAATATATGGTGAAGCTCTTTCTTCATTATAGTTCTGGTCTCGAGTACAAGTTAACCATATATGTCTTATCCCGTCCCTCTTTATATAGAGGTCTTAGAAGGAGATAAATTCTATCTTTACTCCGATTTAGAATTGGTAAAAAAAAAATTCCCAACATATATTATTCCGTAACACTAACATCCATTTTAGGGCCTGTTCACTTTGATGCCAAAAAAAACCTTATCAAATTTGCATAGTTACCAAAATTTTGGTAACTTGCCAAAATTTTGGCATGATTTCTTATATAGTTACTAAAATTTAGCAACAAACTAAATGTAGCCACTTTTTTTGGTAACTTTACCAAAATTTGGTAAGGTTGAAAATGACATCAAAGTGAACAGGCCCTTAGACTTTCTTAGAATTTACGATAGGCCATGAGCATCAACAGTCCTTTTCTGTAGGTATGGTAATCTATGAGTAAGTGTTTGAGGAACATGTTGATCCAATAACTGAGATGACGTGGCTTAACGTGGATGCTGCTTTATAACAATTATTTCTTAAACCGATTATAGTATATAGAATGAAAGGTACATGCAAGTTTCTACCTTTTTTTTTAAGATAATGAATAAAATCTGGCCTTCACTTCAATAAAAACTGCATCCAATTATTACACAATTGTCGGTTTAAAGCCCCTTCAAAAAAGTAGCTGCCATAAAATAAAATGAAAGAATGCAACATAGAAGTGATTGCTGGGCTGTTTTCTAATTGATATAGCACCGTTTGGGTTGCATTTCTCTACTACAGTAAAAGAAGTCATCCCTCCGTCGTCCACCGCATGTGTGTAGTATGAGAGCCAAAGGAAATGAAAAAAAAAACAGTTGGATCCGGTGGTTTATGATTAATCCATAGTCCAACCTATTCCTAATCATACGGCCATGTGTCCCATCCTTAATCTCAAATATCCGTTACAAAATAATGCATGATCATATTACTATTTGCTGAAAAAAAGGCCACCAACGTAACTACATCGATCAGCTAGCCGGTGACAAAAAAAACTGTTGAGAAACGCCCGGAGATTTTTGAGCTAGCTCCACGAGGTAATGGGCTAGACGACCTGGTTCGAAGTCTCACCCCTTCTAATTATTTGATATTAGGTTTTTCTCTAATATTTTAAAAAATAAAACTGTAACACATCATCTTCATTTTTTGGGAGGGGGGATAGTTAGTGGCTTGGCACGCGTGCGCTGGCTTACTCGACTAATCTGGGTTTCTTCTTCTTATTTTTTTTATCAACAACGGATGCTAACGCCATCAGTATTCCACATCAACTGCATAGTATCCCACATTTTTCTCATTTGAAAAACATGCCACCGGCACTAACTTGTACTTCCTCCGTTCATAATACAAGTCATTTTAGCATTTTTCACACTCATATTGATGTTAATGAATCTAGATAGGATGTGAAAAATGCTAAAATGACTTACATTATGAAACGGAGGGAGTAGCGCTTAGTGAGGAGCTGCAAAGCTGCAGTATAGTGAACTTCCTGGTGTTGTTCTATCTGAAAAATATGAATTATCTTCGACGTTACGTTGTTGATCCTGCAGGCTGCAATTGATGATCAACATCCAGACGCATTGATGATCTCATGGTCATTGTGTACGGGATGACCTAATCGTAAGTAGTACCACAAGTTCTGGGATTAAACGCCCGAGCAGATGAACATTGTCAGCTCAGCAATGTTGCGTTGCATCCTCATCGCATCCGTCGGGCCTGATCGTTTGGTATATTCATATGTTTATCAGCTAAAATTTAAATTTTCAACGTTAAATTTAAAGCTGATTTTAGGGTTTTTTTCATCGAAGTTTATTTTTCAGCCTTTACTTTTAGATCGCTAAGAACACATATATAAAAGTTTTATTCACAAATTGATTTTCGTTTGCAAATATGCCATTTGGCATATTCAGAAAATATGCCAAACAATGAGGCTGGTCGCATCCTAGGCGGCGGTTGCGGAAAAGCGATGGGTGGTAAGCGGCGGAGCTAATTGGCGCGTAGGCGCGCGCGTCGGCGCTTTTTTTTTTTTACTTTTTTTTCCATTTAGCTGTAATACCGTTGGTTTTAGCGTATAAAAAATCTATTAGTTAAGATAATTAAGATAAGATTTGTTTTTTTTCTAAAGATTTTTTTAAGTAACAGATTGAAAAGAAATTTATACGTGAAGTCAAATTCTGAAAACTTTTAACTTAAATTTGAAAACTTTCAACTCGAAATTTGATTTTTTAAGTCAAATTTTGAAAACTTTCAACTTTTCATCTCAAATTTGAAAAACTTTCAACTCAAATTTAAAACTTTCAACCCAGATTTGAAAACTTTCAACTCAAATTTAAAATCTTTTAACCTAGATTTGAAAACTTTCAACTTAAAATTAAAAACTTATTAAAAACTTTCAACCCAGATTTGAAAACTTTCAACCTAAATTTTGAAAACTTTTAAGTCAAGATTTAAAATATTTCAAGTCAAAATTAAAAACTTTCAATTCTAACATTTGTAAAGAGGTATACAGAAGATTGAAAAAAAAACAGAAAGAAACGGTGAAAAAAAACGCAACGCCAAAATCAGAAAAAAAAAAGCGAAAAAAAAAGAGCTTAGGAAAAAAAAAAAGGTGCCGGAAGGGGGCGCAAAATCGCTGGCGCGTACGCGCGCGCTGGGAGCACCCGGTGGCAAGGCGCCAACGATAGTCATGAGAGCACTTTCATGGGCCGAAATTGCTGAAAAAATGGGCTTTAATTACTGGAGGCCACTACCGGGCCATCATGTTACGGCCCAGCCCAACCAGTTGGTAGACTTGACCCCATTCGCCTGCCTTCATTTTTCACCTCGTCGACGCCTCATCCCTCTTCGAACTCCCACATCGTGCACCGGATTTCCCTATAGCTCGCCGGCGAGAAAACGTGACCCGTCGGAGCTAGAAGGCGGCGACATGGAGCTGAGGGCAAGTCTCACTGACCATCCTGTCTATCATGGAGACGTTGCAGGAGCGAATCAATCCTGCTACTCCGCTGCACGTCGTCGCTCTCTACCTTCCGCCTGGTACGTGTTCGACGGAATGCGCCTGTGCGGTTGCACGGCATTGGTGAGAGCAAATTGCACATATCGTCCTGTCGGTTTGGTGCGTGACTAGTTTTGCCTTCTCTGTAGTACATTTTCAGGTGACATCATCTAACTTTGCAAATCCAGCATGTGTTCTGGCTCCGATTTTAATCATTGATCTTGAAGCTGGAGAGATGGGGACAAAGCAATCAAGTTTTTCCATGTGACCAGCATCGTCTTACTCATCAGGTGATTCTGCCACCTTAAGTTACAATTTAGACAGTAATTAAAGTCGAATTACATTGCATTGTTCGTTAAAGAGTAGATTCATACAAGCTCATACACACCGCATGTGCGCAATACTAAGTTACGGTATTACTGGTGGAACGAGAAATGTTCCAGTTCTAGCGTTTCGCTCTCCAAAACAACGGCCACTCTAAAACCGATTCCAAACCCAGCTGCTTCGTGGGAGCTAAGCTGCTGAAGCTAGATTTCAGCTTGCTTGGGCAGCAAATCAATCATAGTATCCAATTATCCAGTGCTATTAGTTGACAAAGCACTACAGCGTTGTGTGATCGTGACGCCTATTAGGCTGTCTTTGAGAGAAGGAGGAAGAAGAAGATACGCAAAACAAGATGAATCATTAGCACATAATTAATTAAGTATTAATTATTTTAAATTTAAAAATAGATTAATATAATTTTTTAAAAGAAATATAGGAAATTTTTAGAAAAAGACCATATCGAAGTTAATATGAGCACGGAAAACAAGTGACTTCTGTCTGTATCATGTCCTCTCCAACGCTGCTAGTCTGTCATGGATTGGCAGCACGCTATCCTGGACGTCATTGTTTCCAGTTTGAACTTGGATTTGACGCAGTCTTTTGACTCACTCTAGGCTGATATTTCTCTTCTCAACAGAGGCGTCCGTGGAACAACATCTCAGGTGTGCTCTGTCAAAAGCAAAATTCGCTCTTGTTTTGACCTGTAAGCAAAAATTGTTTCTTTTTGACTAGTATAAGCAGATACAGAGATACTCCATTGCCTATAAATCACACGTACTAACTGGCGGGGTTGTGTCATCTTGTCTATGGTAGTTCAGCAATCCTCTGCTTTTGTCAGTTGTAGTTCACAACGATCGAGCATCCGGCCATGGCGTTGAACCCGCTGTTCACCGTGACGTTCAACGTGAGCGGCAGCGGCAGCGACAACTACGGCGACTTCATCGCCGGCATCCGCAAGAGGGTGGCCAACCCGAGGCACTTCTCCCACAACCGCCCCGTCCTCCCGCCGGTGGAGCCCGACGTCCCGCCGCGCCGCTGGTTCCACGTCGTGCTCCGGACGCAGACCAGCGAGCTCACGCTCGCCACGCGCGCCGACAACCTCTACCTGGAGGGCTTCCGCGGCAGCGACGGCACCAGCGCGTGGTGGGAGCTCACCCGCGGCCTCATCGCCGGCGCCACCTACCTCGGCTTCGGCGGCTCGTACCGCGAGCTCCTCGGGCACACGGACAACATGGTCGGTGTCACGCTCGGCCCGCAGCAGATGACGCAGGCCGTGGACACGCTCGCCGGTCTCGCCGCCAGCGGCGGCGGCGCGGCGCGGCAACGGGCCGGCGAGGCGTTGGCGACGCTGCTCCTGATGGTGAACGAAGCCGTGCGTTTCCTGACCGTGGCGGAGCTTGTGGGCGGCTTCATGAACCCCAGGGCGGTGAGGAAGAGCGGGACGATCACCGCCGACATGAAGGAGCAGGTGAACGGGTGGAAGGTCTTGTCCAGGGCGCTGCTCACCATGGACGCGCTGCAGCTAGAGGACTCCAACTCGGCGTCCAAGCACAACAAGGTGGATACAAAGAAGATGGAGCAGGAGAAGAAGGCGTGGGAGGCGGCGGAGAAGTTGGCCGTGGAGGCGGCCAAGGCGGTGGGGATCCTGCTGTTCGTCGAGAAGGTGCCGGCCGGGATGACGAAGGCGACGGCGCTTCAGCTGTTTCATGGGAACTAAAGTTGCTGCTGCTGGTAGATTTCAGCTTGCTTGATCGAACAGCAAATCAATCTGAGCGACTCGAGTAAAATTGATTCTCCCTCCAACCCAAAATATAAGTATTTTCAGTTATTAATCTGGACAACTGCGTGTCCAGATACATAGACAAAAGTTGTTATATTTTGAGACGGTTGTTATATTTTGGGACGGAGGCAGTAGTTAAATAGCCTCTATAGTGTGATGTAACTACTATATACTCCCTTCGTCCCAAAAAAGACAAACACTGGTCTCCGTGTCCAACGTTTGACTGTCCGTCTTATATGAAATTTTTTTATAATTAATATTTTCATTGTTGTTAGATGATAAAACATGATTAATAATTTATGTGTGACTTGTCTTTTTAATTTTTTCATAATTTTTTTAAATAGACGGACGGTCAAACGTTGACACGGAAACTCAGGGTTTGTCTTTTTTTTTAATGGAGGGAGTATGTATATGATGTGTGTATCGATCCTAGATTCCTACCTCTCCGTCCCAAAAAAAAATCCAATCCTAGCTACGAACCTAGACACACGCGTGTCCAGGTTCATAGCCAGAGTTTGGGTTTTTTTGGATAGACTAGTACACTGTAACTCAAAAATAAAGATAGCAGCAATGGTCAGTTTGCTCCAGATTCCAGCAAATCAATCCTAGTGACTTGTACTATAACTCAAAAATAAAGATAGCAGCAATGGTCAGTTTGCTCCAGATTCCAGCAAATCAATCCTAGTGACTTGAGTATAGTTTGCGACAACAATGGCACTATGGCACAGCCTTGATTACAAATATACTGCAAGTGACGTTGATACAGAAAAGTTCATTTTAATACAGAATTCAGAGAGCTCTCCGACCTACTGGAGACCGTTTTCTGATGGGAATTCCCCCATGCTATTGCAATTGCAATGGCAAATCCAAGGCCAAATTCCAATCCAGAAAAGAGGAACCGCACAATGGCTGTGTTTAGTTCCTTAGGCCGTGTTTAGATCCAAAGTTTTTCTTCAAACTTTCAACTTTTTCATCACATCAAAACTTTTCTACACACACAAACTTTAAACTTTTCCGTCACATCGTTCCAATTTCAACCAAACTTTCAATTTTAGCGTGAACTAAACACAGCCTAAGTTTGAAGTATACAAACACACATTTGAAGTATTAAACGTAGACTAATAACAAAATAAATTACAGATTACGCATGTAAACTGCGAGACAAATTTATTAAGCCTAATTAACCCGTCATTAATAAATATTTACTGTAACACCACATTGACAAATCATGGCGTAAATAGTCTCAAAAGATTCGTCTCGCAATTTACATGTAAACTGTGTAATTAGTTTTTTTTGTCCACATTCAATGCTTCATGCATGTGTCAAACATTTAATGTGACGGAATTTTTGGATGAGCCTGAGTTGATTCTGGTATTCTTCCCACCAGCTTGTTGTATGACAGATCCAGTGTTGTGAGGAAGTGCAACGATGCGGAAGAAAATTATGTAGGATGGAGGTCCTACCCTCATCCGAAAGATTTAATTCCTCTGTACGACACCTGTCCCCGCACGAATCACAAGACAGGCTTACTCTCCTTATCCTTTTGCCTTCTGTTCCTGTATAGATGGGGCTAAAACTTTTAAGTCCCTATCACATCAGATGTTTAAAAATTAATTATAAATATTAAACGTAGACTATTAATAAAACCAATCCATAATCTTGGACTAATTCGCGAGACAAATCTATTGAGCCTAATTAATCAATGATTAGCCTATGTGATGCTACAGTAAACATTCTCTAATTATAGATTAATTAGGCTTAAAAAAATTGTCTCGTGAATTAGCTTTTATTTATATAATTAATTTTATAAGTAGTCTATATTTAATACTATAAATTAGTGTCTAAATATAGAGACTAAAGTTAAGTCACTGGATCCAAACACCACCTCATTCTCATGCTCTTCTCGGCGAGACGGCGAGGCGTCGAGCTCGCGGCTGTCGCTGTTGCGGGCATCGAGCGGGATTCGCGATGTGGCAGAGAAACTCAGCAGCATCCATGCTCGCATGAGTCGCTGCTCGGGAAGAATCGTCAAGACATCAACATATTATAATCCTGAAAGACTCAAATACAAAGAAATCTTTGAAGGCTCAATCAAGTTCAATCACCAGCAAAGATAATCAGTGCAATGCACCATACAGACTAAACTCAATGGCAAGCAAAATCTAATCGTTGAATAATTTCATCGTGGGGCAACTCTTTGCAGTTTCAAGGAGCAGAGTCGAATCGATCATCGATGACACACCTTCTTCCAAATCTTGAGATATCTTCTACAAGCAGGCCGGAAGCACGAGCTTGATGCCTTGATTCTAATTCCTGGCTGCCCTCATGAGCTCGATGCTGCGGGGCGCCGCCGCGTGGGTGGTCGGACGGGCCCGAGCTCGACGCCTCGCCAGGAGCGAAAGAACGAGTAACCGAAGAGACACGAGGGAGATTGAGGGAGTAAGCATGCGCTGTGATTCGTGCGGAACAGGTGTCGTGCAGAGCAACAAAGTCCTTCGGATGAGGGTAAGACTTCAGTCTTATATAATTTTCTTCCCGTTTAAGGACAGGTCCAAAGCCTCCATCTGGTTTAGACGGCACAAGTTAATGAGTTGTGCGACACGTTTTTTTTACTTTTTAAAGAACGATATTTTTTTTACCTAGCAACTGCTTATATACGGTATTTTAAAAATGAAAAGTTAACCTTTTAAATAATTCAATCTAAATTTCGCTATTATAAAGATTTGAACTCAACATTATGTTGAGGTAAGTCAGGCTTTACATGGCCTTTCGCAGTTTTGTGACATGTTGAGCGTGTTTAGCATAACTAGCTCTCCAATAGGTTCAGGAATGCTTCCATGGAATGCATCCACGGGGTGGATGCACCGGCGGACGAAGGGTCTCAAACCGGCCATCCTCGTGGCGAGCGGTGGTCACGGTCGCATCTACCTGCGCGCCAAGGGCAAAGTGGTACTCGCCGCCGTCACACGCCCTGTGTCCGGCGCCCCGACGCCGCTCGCCGTCCGTCCTCGCCGACCCCATTTGCCTGCCACTTTTTTTCTCACCTCGTCGGCGTCTCATCCCACTTCGACAACTCTGCCAATTCCCACCACACCTAAATTCCAGCACCCACTCCACCAACTGTACCGTGCACCGGATTTCCCCAATCCCGCCGCTACGTGTATCTCTCCGGCGAGAAAATGTGACCCGTCGGAGCTAGAAGGCGGCGACATGGAGCTCGATCAGGGCAAGTCTCAGTGACCTTCCTGTCATCATGGAGACGTTGCAGGAGCGAATCAATCCTGGCATCCTGCTGCTGCGCTGCACGTCGTCGCGCTCTACCTTCCGCTTGGTACGTGTTCGACGGAATGCGCCTGTGCAGTTGCACAGCACAGGTGAGAGCAAATTGCACATATCGTCCTGTCGATTTGTTGCGTGAGTAGTTTTTCCTTTTCTGCAGTACATTTTCAGGTGACATCATCTAGCTTTGCATATCCAGCATGTGTTCCCGCACCCGATTAATCATCGGTCTTGAAGCTGGAGAGATGGGGACAAAGCAATCAAGATTTTCCACATGACCAGCATCGTCTCACTCATCAGGTGATTCTGCCACCTTAATTTACAGTTTAGACTACAATTGAAGTCGAATTATATTGCATTGTTCGTAAAAGAGTAGATTCATACAAGCTCATACACACCGCACGCGCTCACTACTAAATTAGGAGTACAGTATTACTGGTGGAGCGAGAAATGTTCTAGTTCCAGCGTTTCGCTCACCAGAACAATGGCCACTGTAAAGCCGATTCCAAACCCAGCTGTTTCGTGGGAGCTAAGTTGCTGAAGCTAGATTTTGCTTGAGCAGCAAATCAATCATAGTAAAATTGCTAGTATGTAAATTTGTATATGACGTATACTTCGAAAGAAAAATCTGTATATAATGCGTGTATCCTAGTGACTTGTGTATCTCTAAAGTAATTAAATAAGCATAACACCATTATCATTTTAACACCCGTAATCGATTATCTCGAGATAGAAGATTCAAATATATATTAGCTTGATTCAAATATATATTAGCTTGCTACAACAATGACATGGTCCTGATTACAAACGAACTGCAAATGACCTTGGTACAGGAAAATTTCTTTTAGTACATAATTCAGGGGACTCTCTGCCCTAGTAGCGACCATTTTCTAATGGGAACTCCCCATGCTATTACAATTGCAATTGCAAATCCAAGGCCAAATCCCAATCCAGAAAAGAGGAACAACACAATGTCTATAGATTTCCTGTCAGAAAGTGTAACATTCAGCGTCATGTTGTCACATCCTTTTGACAATGGAGGGCCACACAAACCATCATTCCCTAGAAACGAGTTGTTCAGGAATGTTGAGAATTGAGTTGACTCTGGTATTCTTCCCACCAGCCTGTTGTAGGACAGGTTCAGTGTTGTGAGGAAATGCAACGATGCTAGCTCCTGTAGAATCACTCCTGAAAGCTCGTTTGAGGACAGGTCCAAAGCCTCCATCTGGTTTAGATGGCTAAGTTGAGTTGGAACCGGCCCTGTTAATGAGTTGTGTGACATGTTGAGCGTGTTTAGCAGAACTAACTCTCCAATAGCTTTAGGGACGCTTCCATGGAATGCATTATTCGAGACATCAATGAATACAAAAGTCCTTAGTATTTTATCTATCCTCATGGTAGATCCTTTGTATGTGAGCACAGTGGTAACTTGGTAGACTCGTTTTTTATCACCTTTATATTCCATCACTGATGTACCATTAACTGAGTCAATCATCATGGACTTCAATCTTGTAAACCATTCTTCACTCAATGTGCCTGAAAATTTGTTGGAGGCTAGATCCAGGATACATAAACTAGGAAATTCACAACTGCTGTCTTCGCCAACAGAAGGTGCCACTTGTCCAAAGAACTTGTTAGATTTCAAGACAAGGACTTGGAGTCTAGGAAATGCACTCATCCAACAAGGAAAATAGTCAGCGATATGATTGTTTTGGATATCAAGGACCTCCAATTTTCGGCAAGAAGCAATAGATCTAGGCAAATTTCCTTCAATCCTATTGTCACTAAAGTCTAGTGCCTCCAATGTGCAACTTTCGTTGAAATAATGTGGTAGTTCTCCATGAAGTTGATTTTGTTTCAGATTTAGTACTTGTAATGCACCGGCAACCTCGATCAGGCAAGGAGGAATTGATCCACTAAAAAAATTGAAAGAGAGATCAAGAAACTGTAGTTTATTACTACAAAAGGATGTTGGAATGTCTCCGGAGATGTTGTTTCTTGATGCCTTGAAATAGGCAGTATCTCTAAGTTGAGTAGAAATATTTGGTGGTATGGACGAGAAACGGTTGTTTGAGTAATCAAGCACCGTTCCAGAGTTTTGGGGAAGTGGTATTGGCCCCTCAAACTTGTTAAAACTGAGATCCAACATTTCTACACCAAAAGGAAAGATGGTGTGGCCAACCCTAGTGAATTCATTGTGTGACAAGTTCAAAAAGAAAAATTGAGCATCTTTCCAGTTCTCCCATGCCCAATGGGGTATGGCCCCTTGGATATGGTTATGTGAAAGATCAATGCCATTCACTTCATTCTTGTTTAGATGTTTCAAAATGTTCGGAAATCTAGTCATGTTACAAGATGACAAACCCAAGTACCCTATGTTGGGGAAGGATGTGAGTGAAGAATTGCTTTCTCCATTTATTACAGTTAATTTGTTGTGTGAGAGGTTTAAGTCAAATAGGTTTGGTAGTGTCAAGAATGAGGCAAGTTCGACTGTGCCAGTAAAACTATTTGAATGAAGAAAGATGGTATCCAGTTGTGTTAAATTGAATATATGTCGAGGTATTTCCCCAAAAAGATTGCAGGCATATAGTGCTAACTTTGTCAATTTTGTCAGGTCTGCAATAGAAGAAGGTATCGTTCCGTGTAAGCCACAATTGGAAAACTCAAGGACCTCCAAGGAAGTTAAGTTTGTGATCCATTTGGGAAACGACTCTACTACCTCTAACCCAGAGATCTGCAATGAATTCAAATGTCTAAGCGTACCGATTATTGAGGGTAACTCTCCAGAAAAACCACTTGCATCAAGGCCTAGCTTCTTCAAAGATTTGAGGTTGCTAATGAAACTTGGTATCGTACCAGAGAAGTTGGTGTGACCAACAAGCAAAATCTCCAAACTACTATCCACGGGAAAATCAGGCAGAGTACCAGATAATCCAACATTTCTGTGAAGATCAATAGCCACTAGCTTCTTCTTCTGAAAGATTAAAGGAGGGACCCATCCTTCAAGGTGATTAAAGCTAAGCTGGAGAACACTCAAGGAGGATAAGTTGGCAAAGAAATCTGGAAACCGACCCGTCAAACCACTGAACTGCATGTCAATAACTGACAGTGAGCGCAAGTTGGAGAGCGACCCGCAAATGGGGCTAGATAACCAGCAAAAGGGCAGGCTGAGAACACGAAGATTTTGAGTATACATGCCTAAAGCATTGCACCAGTCAGCTTCTTGGTGTGATAGGTCAAGAAAGCCAAGACGAAGCTCCTCCAAATTGCTAAGATTTGCAACCAAGGCTGTCAAGTTCGGCAGGACGAGCTGCCATTCGTGAGAGTATGCACCGGTATATAAGTAACCCATATCGAATAGTTCAGTAACTTTGAAACGAAAGGAGAGGTCAAGGGAGATCAAATTTGTGAGCTGACCAATGCTATGCACAGGCACTTGGCCTGCGAAGTTGGACGAGGAGAGGTTCAGATGGGTGAGCATACTCAACCGCTCGAAGCCAGTGAATGGGATTTCGGACAGGTTGAAGTCATTTCCGGCCAGGTTGAGATACTCCAGGGAATTCAGCTTGAAAATCACCTGATCGAGGTGGCCACTCTTCAAGCCACGGTCACCCAAATCAAGCCATGTCACGCGGCCGCCGGCGGCGGCGGTGCCGCCGCCGCCGCAGCGGACGCCTTCCCACCGGCAGCAATCCTCGCCGGCGTTCCATGACCGGAGGGCGATCACGGACTTGTTGGTGATGGAGAAGGATCGTTTCAGTCGGAGCAACGCCGATGCCTGGTCCGGCATGCATGGAACCGCCGACGGCGGCACTCCGGTGTGGTTGGTGTACGTAGCTGATGTTGCTGATGAAGAAGGGACAACGAGCTGGGTGTGTAAGAGGAGGAGCAGCAATGTCATGAACAATAGCTTGTAACGGGTCATTGTGGAGGGCATAATAGCAGCTTAGTTTGATTGGGTTAGCTACTTATCTGCTATAAGTAAGAGCTTAGAATTGGGTCAGGTGTATGGAGGGAGGATTCTACTGTACTCACTAGTCTTTGTGTACAACTTATTTAGCCAAAAAATCAAGGAAACAACACTCAAAATTTTCAGAGTCATCATCCAAAAGAAGTTACTCGTCTTATCGCATACGCCGGTAAAAAAAAATAATAATTTCTTTATCCGATAGGTTTTGAACTTCTGACGAGTAGTCTACTACCGCAATTGAAATGGTCGGTAGTCTACATATGGACGTTTGAAGTTGTTGACGAGTAGTCTACATATGGACGAATTACGTCTCGATATACGAATTTAGGAAGTTGAAATGGCCAAGTAGTCAAGGGTGGTGACAAATTCCAAGCACGTGCTCACAACGATCGCAATCGATCGATCAAAAGTCAAGGGATGGTTTTACTTTTGTTTTGCCTACTCCTCACCTCAACACCCTCTCAGGTATCCCCAGCCGCAGCAGTTGGTGCCGGTCAGCCATGGCCAGAAGGCATTGCTGGACTGATAGTCGCCACCACTATTTGTTTATCGCCAGGCCGACGAAAGTTACTTCGGCCGAAATTTATTAAGATGGTGACAGCAGTTTTAGTTAGAAAGAGCAACAAGCATTGGTTGTTGGCTTGTTGCCAGAAATGAGCATCACGAAGAAGTCAAAAAGGAAATGAGTTTCCGTTCAGAGAAAAAGGAAAATGAGCAAAGAAGATAGGAGAGCTGAGACACAGATCAAGGTGGGCAAGGCAAACTAGGCATCCAATTCCAGTCAGGATCGAATTGATCCCAACTAATACTAGTACTCCACGTAGCAACGACTTCAAAGGTCGAGCTGCAAATGTAGACCTGTGAATCCAGGAATGGGGTAACGCTACCTCAGTTGAGGAAGTGGTGGCTGCAAGCCTGCACTGCAAACACTCTCGACACCACACAACCCTAACAAGCCGTGTAAAATCTGGGAGCTACGTTGCGAGAGGAACACGAGAATCTTCCGCCACATCGCAGGCAACCCCGTCCACCGTAAAAGAAAAATCAAAGAAGAGACCATAACTTGGGTAAAAGTGGTGACACAATTTGTCAATTTACAAGTTCAGGCGCGGGTCCTTCTCCGTCCCGCAAATAGCTTTTCTGTTACTCTTTATTCTATTAAAACAAACAGTCTCATCTTCACTTATGCTTATGTTTATGAGCTAAAATTTAAAATTTCAACCTTAAAGTTGAAGTTGATTTGGGGTTTTCTTAATCGAAGTTTATTTTTCAGTCTTTGCTCTTAGATCGCTAAAAACACGTATATAAAAATTTTATTCACAGATTATTTTCGTTTATAAATATGTCGTTTGCCTTATTCCTCAAATAAACAAACAATGAGGCCGAAAGATGGCTACTCTTTTACCTTAAAAAAAACTTCAAATGTTTTGGAAGAGAGCGCACCTAGTTGGCGCCTCAGATTTATGTCGAACTAAAAGAGAAAGAAGAAAAGTACGTGATAGATTTGTAGCTAACTACAACACGAGTTTTAAGAAGCTTTGTGAGAGAATGAGATGGCACATGTGCGCGTGTGCAACCGGTGTAGCTTCTTGAATTGGCCACGCCAGAAAGAGAGCATCTGGAAAGGATGCTTTGCTTGTTGCGGTGTTGCCCGATCAATTGGAAGAAATGCTTAATCTGAAAGAAACCGAAAGAGCATTACTACGGAATCCCTAATAGAAGCCGGTTCATGGGTGCCAATTCATTTAAAACATGCTTTTATTGACCATTTCCCATCTCCATTGGGTAAAAAAAAAACTGACGCCTTTAAACACATATAGTTACCGGTTTTAAATAAAAACCAGTATCTACATCATTAGCACCGGCACATATCACTGCGAGCCGAGCCAGCCGCATGGGAGAAAAAAAAAGAGAGCTGCTTAGGATTATTTATCTCCTCTCTCTCTTATCTTTATCCTATCCCTACTTCTCACTTATCTCTCCCTCTCCCTCTCATTGAATTATTTTTGGCTGATATGGAATTCAATAATAATTAATGTCCCTCAACTAATATTGGAGTTTCATTCACGTCCTCGACCGCGTGTCCGCGCCTCGAATTTCGCTAATTACACTACCAAAATATTCTAACTAATTTATAAAGCACTTATTTTAGACATTTGCACCATGATACGTGAAAAGAGTGACCCCAATGTCCTTATTTTAGCTCCACTTATATATATATAGGGATGCAAATGAAACTTAACGTTAGTCGAGGGATGTAAAATGAACTTTTTCCTTAGTTTAACAACAATCGGCGTCCATTGTTAATTTGCTCTAGATGTCAGATTTCAGAAAATCAATCCCGGTGACTTTGAGTAAAATTTTTAGTATGTCACTCTGCATATGATGCAAGATTCGAATATTATTAGCTTGCGACGGCAATGGCATAGCCTTGATTACAAATATACTGCAAGTGACCTTGATACAGAAAAAAATTATTTCAGGAGATAATTCAGAGAGCTCTCTGCCTTACTGTGGACCGTTTCCTAATGGGAATTCCCCATGCTACTACAATTGCAATGGCAAATCCAAGGCCGAATCCCAGTCCAGCAGAAAGGAATAGCACGATGTCTACAGGATTCTTCTCAGAAGGGATCACATTCAGAGATGTCGTGTTGCTGCATCCTGTCGACAGAGGAAGGCCGCACAAACCCTTGTTCCCCAGAAATGAGATGCTGGAGAATGTAGAGAAATGAGGTGACTGTGGTGGTATTCTTCCCTCTAGCTTATTGTATGACAGGTTCAATATTGCAAGGAAGTCCAAGGATGCTAGCTCCTGAGGAATTACTCCTGAAAGCTCATTTGAGGACATGTCCAAAGCCTCCAACTGGTTCAAATGGCCGAGTTGAGATGGAATCGGTCCTGTCAAGAAGTTGTGTGACATGTTGAGTGCGTGTAACAGAATAAGTTCTCCAATGGTCCCTGGAATGCTCCCATGGAATTTGTTTTCTGAGACATCGATGAATACAAATGTCCTCAAAATCTTGGTCAATGTGACGGCGCTCCCTTTATATGTGATCGTAGTACTGAATTTGTACCTTCCTACTCGTGGTACTTCATGATCCATGACTAATGACGTATTCGAGTATCCGATCATCATGGACTTCAATTTCTTAAACCATTGATCTTGTGGCAATGGACCCGAGAAGTTGTTTGAGGCTAGATCAATAATTCTTGCAGCTGGAAATTCACAAGAATTTTTCTCTACAGCAGATTGTGCGACCTGTCCGAAGAACTTGTTAGATCTGAGGGCAATGACTTGAAGTCTCGGAAGAGTACTCATCCAACATGGAAAGGTGTCACTAATTTGATTGAACCCAACATCAAATACCTCCAAGTTTTTGCAAGCAACTAATGATCTTGGTAGTTTCCCCTCTATCAAATTTCCGCTAATATCTAATGCCTGAAATGAACAGCCTTCTTTGATATCGTCTGGCAACACCCCATGAAGTTCATTTCCTTTCAGATTTAATACTTGCAGCGTGCTAACACTGTCCATTAAACAAGAAGAGATTGATCCATTGAAGTTGTTGTAAGACAGATCAAGGAGTTGTAAACTCTTAGCACTGCAAAACTCCAAAGGAATATTTCCAGAGATTTCATTTCCGTCGGCCATGAAAAAGGTAACATCTCTAAGATGAGCACTAAAATTAGATGGCATGGATGAGAACCCATTGTTTGAATATTTGAGAGATGTTGAAGAGCCTCGAGGAATCGGAATGGACCCTTCAAGCATGTTATTGCTAAGATCAAGCAAATCTACTTGTAAGGGAAGAAGAGGGTCATATCCCACACTCGTAAATCTATTGCCGGATAGGCCCAAAAGGGAAATATAATTCCAAGTTTCCCATGCCCAATGCGGTATAGTACCGTTAATTTCGTTGTCGGAAAGGTCGAGGCCATTAATTTCATATTGGTGCCTCAAGAAAATAGGGAACTTAGACATGCTGCAACCCGGTAAATATAGGAGCACAATTTGGGGAAGAGAAACTGATGAGTTATATTCTCCATCGACCACAGCTAGATTATTATAGGAGAGATCAAAGGCATAAAGTTGTGGCAGATTACTTAATGAAGTCAGCTCTATTGTGCCGGTGAAATTGTTAAAATGGAGCAAGAGTAATTCCATTTGAGTAGATTAAATATGTGTGGTGGTATTTCACCGGAAAATTTGCAGTTACACAACGCTAATGTTCTCAATTCCTTCAAATCTCCTATGAAAGAAGGTATCGATCCGGATAACCCACAATCAGAGAACACAAGAGCCGTCAAAGAGGTTAAGTTTGCAACCCATGATGGTAATGGCCCTTCTAGTCCCACTCCGGATATCCCCAATGCATTCAAGGATTCTAGCTTACCAATTGATGAGGGCAGCTCTCCAAAAAAACCAGACGCACCGAGGTCTAGCTGCTTCAAAAATTTGAGATTTCCAATGGAACTTGGTATTAAACCCGAGCAATTAGTCTGGCCAACGAGCAATTCCTCCAGCCTACTGTCAGCTGAGAAATTTGGGAGAATACCAGAGATCCCAAGATTATGGTGGAGATCAATTGTGACAAGATTCTTTTGTCCAAAGATTGCCGGAGAAACCCATCCTTCAAGCTCATTATGGTTAAGTCGGAGAACACTCAAATTGGATAAGTTTGACAAGAAGTCTGGGATTGGACCAGACAGATTGTTATGTTGCAAGTTAAGGGCAGCAAGAGACTGCAAAAGGGAAAGTGAGCGGCAGATAGGGCCAGAGATTGAACAGAATGGTAAGCTAATAACCTGAAGATTAGGAGAGGAATTGGCTAGAGCATCACACCACTGCGCTCCACTGTTGGACATGTCCACATAGCCGAGGTGGAGATCCCTCAAGTTTGTGAGTTTTGAGATAAAGGTTTCAAAATTTGGCTCTATGAGCCATATGGAATTAGCAGTTTGAGATATAAGCGTCTCATAAGCATCATCGGGTATCTCCACGATCATGAAATAAGTGGAAAGGTCGAGTGATACCAAACTCGTCAGGTTGCCGATGCTGGCTGGCACCTGTCCGGTGAATCCAGAGCTGGAAAGATTCAGATGTGTGAGCCTGATGAGACGCTCAAATCCATCAGAAGGAATCTTTGACCCACCGAAGTTGTTATAGGCGAGGTTTAGATACTCCAGAGAGGTTAGCTCGAAGAGTGCAGGGTCGATGCCTGCACTCTCCAAGCCCCAGTCACCCAGATGAAGGGATGTCACGGCGCGGCCATTGTTGGCGCCGGCGCCGGCGGCGCAGCCAACGCCCTCCCAGCCGCAGCAGTCGGTGCCGGCCCGCCATGACCGGAAGGCGGTGACGGAGTTGCTGGTGACGGCGAATGAGCGTTTCAGCCGGAGCAACGCGGCCGCCTGGTCTGGCCGGCATGGCACCCCAGCCGGCGTGACAGCATTGCTGGCGGAGCTGAGGAGGAGCAGAAACGAGAGCTGTAGGAGGAGCAGTAGGCGTCGTGGTACTGATGGTGTCTGAGTAAGAATAATGGAGGACATATTGGCTGAGATTGGCTGCAACTTGGGTGGTTTCAGTGACACGAGACCTTCCTCATCGTTATATATCGATGATCGATCGACCAAGGGCCTTGAAACGCGTTCTTTTATTTTCTTGCTAGCATCAGGCAGTCATGCATGGTAGATTGACAGTCGCCATAACTACGCACTGCTTCAAGTTTGAATGGTTCCCAGCACGTACGCTCGGAGCATCACTGGGTCAAAAAGGGAAATGGGTAGTAGTGAAGACTAAAGACAGGATAGCCCGAATTTTTTGCATCTAAACACATGCAGCTCCAAAATTCCAGATGTGAGCACGTAACGTTTGAATTTCTATTTCTAAACAGCATGTTCGTTAGACCATGTCAAATCCGGTTGAGCTGATGCCCAACGAAATAAATAGGATGTATTTAACTAAATGTCCATGTAAATAATGGGCCTTTTGCCCTTCTGCTGTCTTGTTTCTGGCCGTAACGTACACTACTAGCAGCCCCAGTTGCATACTCCCTCTTTCCTATAAAAAATAAATCTAAAATCGAAGATCGGACGTGACATATCTTAGTACTGTAAATCTGGACAGATGTATGTCTAGATTCGTAGTATTAGGACGTGTCACATCCGGTACTAGGTTGGTTTTTTATAGGACGCAGGGAGTAAGTCTCTTTTTTTCAGCCAATCGAAGTTGTTTAATATTTTTTTTGCTTACTATGAACATATTACACTAAGCAGATGGATTAGATTTGGAGCTCACCGGTCACATGCTCACAGCTGCCTATGCAGATCTAATTTCCAACATAAAAAAACAATATCTAAACTCAGGGAAAATTGTTTGTTGGATTAGTAAAGAGAGGGCGATGGAGGTCGAAGAAAAATTGAGGCTAACGGCAGCAAGCGGTCGGCAAATTTGCCCTATTTTCCTTGCCTCCCGTAATGGTTCATCCATCTATCATCCTTACCTTGATCATAGTTTGAATCAATTCACAGGCCCATGAGTTTGTTGGAATAGCAGTTAGATGGAAACACCAGTGTACATGTGAGCATCATGTCTACATATTTAAATCCTGAATTTGCGTGCTCACATCTGAAAATTTCGGGCTGCATGTGTTTAGATGCAAAAAATTCGGCAGGATAGCGCGACACGGATCAATTTGGGCAACTGGGCATCCAATTCCAATCAGTCTCGAGTTGACCCAGCAACGACTTCTATCAAGTGTCATTGGAAGAGAGGAAAAGATAGCATCTATGGAAGCAAAAGGATGTTTAATTTTTTTGTTAGAAATAATACAATTTAAATGGGAAATACAAAAATGTAGGTCGGCTGACTAAAATCACAGTAGCATACTACTCCATCAAACAACCAAAATTCGACAGGGTACATATCGAACAACTGCTATTCGATAGGTATTCGACGAAGGTTGGTGAGGTAACAATTTATTGAAAACTTGTGATATATGCACATGTTGTACTGCATGTCTTGCTTTTGCAGTACATGGGCACAGGAGGTCAGGAGGTATCGAACTAGGGTGGACCATCCAGTTGATATGCAATGAACGGGTGGACATCCACTCGAGTTATTAGATTCTATCTCCTTACAATTAAATAGCAAATAAAACTTAACTTAAATTACTATATGTATATTTACAATTAAATTTGTTATTTTTGTTACAACTTGTAGAAGTTGAATTTAAACTTACATGTTTGTGGAGTGATATATTACATATTGATCTATCTTGTCAATTTTTTTTTAAAATTGTTCTTAACCATCTAGTTGATATGCAATGAACGGGTGGACGTCCACTCGAGTTATTAGAATCCATCTCCCCATTTCTTCCAGTTGATCTTGCAACACCGCAATAGTCAATACATCTTTGATTTTTATTTTAGAAATAATCTATTTTAATGGAAAATTGTAAAAGTATAGATCGGCTTACTAAAATCACAAATTTAACACCTATCGAACAACCACAGTTCAATAGAATATATATCGAATGTTCTTAATACGATTAGTTATGAGCATGGCACATTCACAAAGCCTATTGATAGGGTTGCTACTTGCTAGCCTCAACAAAGAAAATAAAAATGCATGCGTGCACCACGACAAAAGTAGCATCCATTTGAAAGAGACAGGACTAGAAAAATAAATTGTTTGCTAACAAATTAGTTTTAAGCATTTCAATGTAATCATATATTTGTTGATATTTCTATATATATATTATAATAGAAAATAGCGGTTTAAATTATTTTGTGTCCTTAGCCAAAATAACAAATATTATTAGTCTGGAGGAAGTACCAACTAGATATAACTTTAACAACCTATTTCAGCTAGATGCAACAAGTAGAGAGTGAAACTACCACAAAACCGCAACTCCTTTCGAAACCCCTTTTACTGCAAACTAGGCCCACATGGCATACATACTACGCTTGGTAGGGATAGAACGCCCAACCACATGATCGTCTGTACGGTAGCCATGCCACGTCAGTTGACACGATGCAGCGCACATAATGATGTGGTTCAATACATCATCTTAAGTTTATTTGAGGTCCCTTAACTTTGAGGTGGGAAATGATGTGGTCCAATACACCACCTTGCTCAGTCGGTCTCCCACGTCCGCGAGCCGCTTTGCGCGTCCACGCGGCCTTCCACGGTCGAAAAGCGCAACGCAAGTGAATACGGGCTTTCGGCCCGGGAACGAAGCGGCCTGTAATTAATTTCCATGTCGGCTATAGCAACACAAGTTTGCCATATATAAAACTTCGCATGGCTCATGCTTCAAAATAAAATCTACACGGCAGATCGGCTACAAGCCTGCAAAACTGTCAAATGACCTAACAACTATTTCTGTCAGCTTTTCCACAAAAACCTTAAAACGAACACAACACTTTTCAAGGACTGCACCTTTGTACACAAGTTTGGGAGAACATCTTTCAACAGCTAGGACACGAGACACTAAACACACACGATGACGACGAGCCATTTGGTGCGAACGAAACAAACGAGTGATCTGCAGTTAGGAGACTCAATTGTCTCGACCAGTGACCAAAATCATAGATGAGACCAATGTGTGGATTATGTGCGGTGCCAAAGATATTGCGACAATATCCCAACAAAACACATGCGAGGCTGTCAAGTTTTCTCATTGTTCTCCTTTTTCAGTTTCTTTTCAGCTTTATCTCTTTTATCTTTGGTGAGTCCGTAAATAATTTGTCCTACTTAATATAGCACCAGGCACCAGCAAATGTTGGCTTCGGTTTAATAAGTAATAATTTCCATGTCGTGTCGGCGAAGAGAGTCTCGCGGTTTCTGGTGGCAAATGGCAATGAACGGAGCAGGCCAGAACGATGGGCAAGTTGACACATGTATATGTAGCGCTATTGATTCTTGTCATATAATTGCATTGCTGCGTGAGACTTAGGGAGGAACCAATATAATTGAGATCCCGGACGGACTGTGGGTATCATATGTCAGTGAGTGGTACTGTACCGTAGATGACCTGCATCCGGGGAGAACCCGGGTTTATGAGCGATCGCTGCTGATGTTGCTAGCTGCTTCTCTGTCTCATTCGGATCCAGAAAAAAAAAAAAAGATACTCCGTATATTGGCAAGAAAGGGAGTTGGACAAAATGGTTAATATGAGGCGTGACTGGAGGTGAATACGATGGGCATACGTAACACGACCGTTGTTCATCAGTTAGTCATATGCTCCCACCAGTACAGTCATTATTTGCACTGTACAGAAAACGACTCAACAGCAAATATTGTCGTTTACGGAAAATTTCTTTGTTTTGTTCTAATTAATGTCCAATCTTTAGTATAAGAACTTATGAACATCATATGCTTATTGCCTGTTTACGTGAGCCACATACTCCCTCCATTCTTCCTCCATTCTCAAATAAGTTAATCTAATACTACCTTCATTATTTTAGTATATAACTGTTTGATGGCATTTTTGCAGCGGCTAGAACGATGAACCTGATAGCCATGAACATTAGGTATATGTGAGGCCAGCTAGCTCTCCATTTCATGTGTGCATGCGCCATGCAAATATTGAAATACACACTGTGCCCAATCTATACTTGTCAATTAGTATATATATGCGTGTGTATACTGAATCAAGAGCAAGCTAGCTATATCAGTCGGCCGGTGAAGCAACTACGTACATGCATGCATGCATGCATGGCAGTACACAAATATATGGTGTTTGATTAAGGGTGAGGTGATTAATGGGCTTAATTAAGAAATTTAATGCGCCTGCCCCTGGGCTTAGCCCATATCAGTGAATGACACAATCGCGGCGTATTATACATATCCGCAGTTTTGATTTATCGGCTAGATGAGTTTACTTATCGATCAAATTAGAGAGATAAGCTGGGGTTTCAATTTATCTGAACGACTTCTGCTCACGCGTGCGGAAGAGATAAAACCAGATGAATTAAGAGATAACCAACAAACCAATTGATTTTATCTCTATAACAAACTGATCGATCAAGCCTTATCTGCAACGAACTTGACGCGGAGGAAACGGCGCGGACGCGGCCAGCACCGACCTCAGACCCATATATAAGGCGTCGACCCCTCGGCAGCCAGGGGCATTCACGAACTCATCCACACATTCATTCACCAATGCATCTAGCATCCACAAGCCACCCATCATCAACACATCTACCCATCCAGCATCAACACATCCATCCATCAACTCTCATCGGCGATCCATCCATCGACGACACGCACCGGCGGCGGCGAGCGACTTCGGCCGGAGTCCCGGCGTCCGGCAGGAGAGGGCGCGCGCGGTGATCCGATCATCAGCAAGCGCAGGAGAGGAGCTTGATGGCTAGTCAAGGTAAAAGCTAGCAAGATTGTTTCATTTTCTTTCATCTACAGCACGCACACATCCATGCATGGGGATCCATCTGCACGTATCGTCGTCGCCGGGGAAGTCGCGGTGGCCGATTCATCTACGCCTCACAGAAGCCTCATCGATGCCGGCGTCTGTTCAAGCCGACGCAGTGCTACTTGTCCCTGGACTCGACGCTGCTAATTCAAGCCGCTGGTGATGCATCTACCCGAAGCTGCGACCTCGCCGAGATACCGGACGTCCTTGATTTGCAAGCTTCACCGCACTCGAAGGGCTAACCATGGAGGAGGTCGTCGGGAAGCCGCTCTGCCGGAGAGCGCCGAGGATCGCCGGAGCTGTCGCCGACTGCCAAGACTTCTATCCGTTCCCATGCCGGAGGTCAAGCATCACGCATGGCGTCGAAACCAGCGGATGACGATGGAGGCAGTACAGAGGAAGGACGGCGGGAGGACGGCAAGCCAGTGCTGTTGGATGGCAACAAGCTGGCTAATGCATGTTGATTAAGTTAATTATTGTGGCAACATGGCCAACCAATTGGAGGACGACATGTCATCGCTGCTACAGTGCCATGCACAAACCAATGCGTGGGCTGAAGAAGTCCTGTTGGTTTTTCTTATTTGTCCCAAATGAGATGCCGAGCTTTGATTAAATCCGGTTGCCGTCTACGTCAACCATCTTCAATAATTTCTTCCTGATTCTTCTCTAATCGAATCTCGACGCAACTGCTGTGACGTCGGGTCGTTCAAGCTATGCAACTCCATGCATGTCTTCACCAACAATCTACATCGACACGTTGTTCAAGACCGAGGCTAGACGACGGAGGGCAGGCGAAGCCGATGCGAAGGCTACGCTACCAACACCGGCGCACGGACTGACGAGGCTATGGATCGCTGCCGGCGCTCACACACACACACACACATCTACATCACCATCACAACCATGCATGGAGAACGCGAAACGAAGACGACGAGACGACCACAAGCAGCTTAATCGGAGGTTCTCTTGTAGGCCTAGACCTGCGGAGGTAATTAACTGGGAGCTTCTCAAGGCCCCAGTAACCAGGAGACCACATCGCACAAGTCAGATCTGTCCAATGACAATGGAGCGCAAATACATATATATTACATTGGGAATTTGTATTTATGATCTTTTAAGATTAATAAAGAGCATGTTCCTTATGTTTTGTTTACATTGTGTATTTAGGTACACTGGCACGCCCGCACATATGTATCTCTAAATATAGAGATCTCAGATGTTATTTTCCACCCTAAACAAATTGGCACGCCCAGTGGGACCTGGTTCTCCTCCCATCTTCGCTATGCTGTGGTCGTCAAGCTCGTCTTCGCCGTTCATCCAACCAACACCAGCATGCTGCATGATGATCTTCAACGTGGAGTGTACCTGACCAAGGCTCCTTCTTGCAGGAGGACCTTCCATCATCAAGAACACCCCGCCGCCCTTTGTGATTCAGTTTGGATCACTACCACCGGTGACATTCTTCGAGTATGGCTCCAAGGTCTACATGCAACAAGCTCAAGATGTGACCCAATTCCAGGAGGCCCAGTCTAAGAAGCAACGCAAGCGTGCTTCTGCCAAGGCAAAGAAGGAGCGGCGAACCCTCATGCTTGAAGCCCGGACCCTCTTGAAGGAGTCCGTTGTAGCTGAGATTAAGGGAGACATCCAAGCTGCACAGAAACTGCGCGTCAAAGCTTCCAACAGGCGTTCAATTACTGCATCCCTGCGTGCCCCTGATCCAGTCGCTACTCCAAAGCTGCCTACCCCAACTGTGCAACACACAGAGGTGGAGCTGCTTGAGGCTCTAGAAGCTGTCTCCGACAACCTTCGTCGACACATTTCGCATACTCGACGGGCAAACAGTCCTCATCCCCTGCGCAACTACAGGAGGAAGTATCGCAAGGTGCAGCGTCTACACCAACTCGTTAGCTCGCGCATCGCCCAGAGCTCCCTCCTAGAGGAAGACTGGTCTCTTGACACATCTGTCCTCATCAAGAAGGTGTTCAAGTTCCCAAGCATTCTAGAGCCACCTTACGACTTGTTCCCTGACGAATGGGCATGTGAGCCAACTAAGATAAAGGAGAAAGTCAGGTGCGCCATCATGAAAGAGTATTGGAAGCGGCGTGATAGGGAGCACCTCGTCCTTCCAGGCTCAACTATCTTCGTCGACTACAATACGTACACCCCTCGCCAGCAGAGCACGTGGGAGTCATGCCTCCACCTGTCTGCGGTAGGAGGGTCGTCTGACTACAACAACAACAGGTTCGCCGTCCTACGGTCTGAGGCACCCGCTCCTCGAAGTGAGGACTTGCGACAAGAACTTCGTGAGCTGCAAGACCGAATGGCCCAACTTGGAAGACGACTCCAGGATCATGAAGCACCACGATCATCATCAACACAAGCTGGGGGCAGATCAAGACGATACCAGCCAAGTTATCATCCTCAACATGATCGCCGCACGCTGGCTCCTCGACGTACGCTTCCATCAACTCAAGTGATGCACCAGAGACAAACAGCGTTGCCTCCACGCTGGAACCGGTGGTCAAGACACCAAGATTATCCCACATCTTCACGTCTCGCTCAAGAATGGCGAGTTCGAGAAGCTCCATCTTCTCAAGTGCCGCCTCATGTTCCATCTTCTCCAAGACGAGAGGTCTATACACAAAGGCGACGTGAAACCAACGCACCTAACCCAGCTACACGGCAGGTGGCACCACCTCTTCTCCCGACGCCGTCAATTCCACCAAGACGTCAGCATGCACCTACTGAGAATCAACGCAAGCGAGAGCGACGTCGTAACAACCGCTACGCTCTCTATAGAGAGCTTGAAGACCTGGTGCTAAAACACACTCAAGTTCGTGTTCGTCCAGATGGAGAAGTGCATCAAGAAGATGAAAGGATCGTGTTCCGTATCTCCCCCAGTTTGGAGAGGGATGCGAGGTATAACTACCTTATAGCTCGTTTAACTCCGAAACCCCGGAGAACACTAGACGTTGCTGACAAGAATAGGGAGCAGGCGTTAACTCAACCTTGCCCCGTAACCATCCTGCAGCGAGGGAAGGGGCCAGTTCAAGCTACCTTAGGCATATCGCTATCAACATCAGCAAGACAGTCCAAGGAGAACCAATCTACTCCAATGGAGGGAGTCGAGCAGACACCAGTAGAGCAAGTCGACAAGGCGTCTCGACAAGAAGAAGCTATCATTAACCCTATGGTTGATGTTCTACCTCAGCAGGAATCATCCTCTGTGCCTCCAGCCAGAGTTGAACAGGTGGCGGGAAGCAAGAACATAGAAGATCCAAAGGAAAGCATTGTCATGTGCAGCGCACTAGCCGCGCATTACGAAACCAAGCCCAATGCCGCATGGGTTCCCCCGCCGGTTACTCACGACTTCACCTACCCTTCTGATGAAGAGATCGTGCCAAATCCAAGGGCAAATTTTTCCAAGACGTTCCTCCCTCAGTTGGATCAAGTCCACCCACAATTCAGCTCGGAGGGTTCAAGACGAAGCACATCTTCCTCTCAAGAAGCAACTAGAGCTTCAGCCCCTTGTCTTCCTATCGGTACAGGAGAAGGATCGTTATCTGATAGGGGCAAAGCACTCCGGTCAGATGTCTCCCCTCGTCGCTACGTCGACATTACGACACGCCTACCCCATGACCAAAGCGGGCTACTATAGGTTGCGAGTCGACCTGGTGCTAACACTCGCATGAAGGCTATCGCTATCAAGAATGTTGAGGCAACTCCTTCTCAAGCAAGAAAAGACCTGGAGGATCATGTTGAAGTTGAAGATCTTGACGAGTTAGAGTCTACCTCATCGTCATCGCTGGAAGTGAATCTCAATCTCCCTCGCTATAATGAACTCAACCCATCTCTACCTTCAGACGGAGAGGGTTATCCTAATAACTTTGATAGTGCACCTGCCCATGTGACAGCAGAAGGCGATCCTAGGCAACATGCTAGACAACACGCTCCACGTGGTGAGAATCCATCCATTGGAAACTGGGCAACCATGAAGGAAGTATTCAAGAAGCACTTTGTTGCTATGAAGAAAGATTTCTCTATTGTTGAACTATCACAAGTTCGACAATGGAGAGATGAAGCCATTGACGACTATGTCATCCGCTTCCGGAATAGCTTCGTGTGTCTCGCAAGGGAGATGCATCTTGAAGACGCAATCGAGATGTGCGTTCATGGAATGCAACAGCATTGGTCTCTTGAAGTGTCCCGACGTGAACCAAAAACATTTAGCGCACTCAGTTCCGCCGTGGCAGCAACCAAGCTCGAGTTTGAGAAGTCACCCCAGATAATGGAGCTTTACAAGAATGCAAGCGCCTTTGACCCTACCAAACGCTTTAACGCAACAAAGCCTAGTGGTAGTGGGAACAAACCCAAAGTTCCAACCGAAGCTAATTCCACAAAAGTCTTCTCCACCGCACCTCAAGGACAGGTGCCCATGATTGGAGCAAAGAATGAGCAAGTTGGGGGCAGGCAACGCTCCACGCTTCAAGATCTTCTCAAGAAGCAATACATCTTCCGCCGGGAGTTGGTGAAAGATATGTTCAACCAGTTGATGGAACACCGTGCCTTGAATCTGCCTGAACCACGAAGACCTGACCAGGTAACCATGACTGACAATCCATTATATTGTCCGTATCATAGGTATATCGGCCATGCTATTGAAGATTGCATCGCCTTCAAAGAATGGCTCCAAAGGGCAGTCAACGAGAAAAGAATCAATCTTGATGCAGACGCCATCAACCCAGACTACCATGCCGTCAATATGGTGTCCGTTGAGCCTTTCCCTCAAAAACAAAGAGAAGGTAGGCGTGCAACATCATGGGCGCCGCTGGCCCAAGTTGAAGATCAAATTGCAAAGATAATGCTGACGAAAGCACCCGCCACTCATGTGGAGGCTAGCCATGGCGACAACAACCGAGCATGGAGTATTGTGCGATGGAAGCCTCAACCAATGAGCTTTCCACCCCGTCGCCCACAAATGAAGTTGTCACCGCATACTCACCCGACTTCAAGAAGATGGCTAGATCCAAGTCGGCGACGTCCTCCACCTCGATTTGTCCCCTTCTCAGAGGGAGACGAGTCTTTTCCCCGCCGGGGTCGTGAGCTACCTACTTTGGCGCAATTTCTGCCCAAGGGTTGGGAGCAGTCCTCAACAAGCACAAGGGAGGCTAAGGGGGTGAACAATTCTATCCCGACTCCAGACATTGCTCCATGCAATGTCATCCTCACCTATAATGACTCCACGAGTACCGGTTCCGATGAAACGTTTACGGGAAGGGAGCGAGAAATATTCCATGCTGAGTTGGATCCAGAGAAGACGAAGGTAGAAGAGGTCAACATAAGCCTGCGAGGGGGGAAGACCTTGCCGGATCCACACAAGTCCAAAGTTCCAAATGTAGACAAGCCTGCCAAGAAGGCCTCTCCTCCTGGAGAAGCTCCAGAAGCTCCAGAAACAAAAACTGGAAGCAAAGAGAAGCCTGCTGTCGACTACAAAGTTCTTGCGCATCTCAAACGGATCCCAGCACTATTGAGTGTCTATGATGCTCTTATGATGGTGCCTGATCTGCGCGAAGCTCTTATAAAGGCGTTGCAGGCTCCGGAAGTTTACGAAGTTGATATGGCTAAGCATCGACTCTACGACAACCCCTTGTTCGTGAATGAGATTACCTTCGCTGATGAAGATAACATCATCAAAGGGGGCGATCACAATCGTCCCCTCTACATTGAAGGAAACATTGGTTCTGCTCATCTTCGACGGATTCTCATTGACCTAGGATCTGCTGTGAACATTCTACCCGTTCGAAGTCTAACTCGAGCAGGTTTCACAACAAAAGACTTGGAGCCAATAGACGTGGTGATTTGCGGCTTTGACAATCAGGGCAAGCCAACATTAGGCGCCATTACTATCAAGATCCAAATGTCTACATTCAGCTTCAAGGTGCGGTTCTTTGTTATTGAAGCCAACACATCATACTCTGCTCTCTTGGGACGACCGTGGATTCACAAGTACCGTGTCGTGCCGTCTACTCTCCATCAATGCCTAAAATTCCTTGACGGCAATGGAGTGCAACAGCGCATCACTAGCAATTTCTCACCATACACTATTCAAGAATCATACCATGCCGACGCCAAGTATTACTTCCCTGTTGAAGAAAACAAGCAACAACTTGGGCGAACAACACCAGCAGCCGACATCATTGTTGAACCCGGCACCGAGACAACCCCTGAGGTGAGATGCCTCATTATGCCATGCTCCCCAATCATTAGCGAATCATCGTCAAGGAATCACAAGAATAGTAGGCGGGGAAATTCTTCTTCAGCAACCAACCTCAGCACCAAGCTCCCATCTCCCGCTGAAACCAGCACGTCTACCCCATCTACTACACCAATATTGCTCAAAGCAAGACGCTCTACCTCAACACTGATCACCTTGGGGGCAACTTCTCGAGGAAGCGAGAAACCGCCCAAAAGCAACGGCGATGTGCCAACTACCATCACCTTACAGGCAAGACGGAGTCCAAGCAAGGAAGCCGCGCTTGCACAACAGGGAGTGGTCAAGAAGAGAGTTGCAGAGATAGAGGAGGTAAAAGCGGGTGCTCAGTGCATGCAGCCCCCAGCCCTCTACACTTCAGTTTCTACCCCGCTAGAGAAGAAGCGTGCACGACCATGAAGGCTGAGCCTAGAATGGCTCGCCTATTGGAGAAGGCGGGCATCAATCTACAGCGAAACAACAGGTTGCCACCACCTCCAGCAGTATGCGAGGACTGGTGGGCACAAGCGGAAGAGTTTATCAAGAGGAGATGTAAAGAACAACCAAAGTACGGTCTCGGCTACATCAACGTAGATGAACCCGATGATGAAGATGAAGTATTTGAAGACGATATATTTCATTGTTGCACCATAAGTACCACTACAAGAGGTGATGCTTTACTCCAACAACACCCCTTTGAGGTTGCAGCTGTTGGAGTAGAAGAGGAGCTCGATGTTGCAGGGGCTCTTAAACAACTTGACGACGGTGGCCAACCAACCATTGACGAGTTGGTGGAGATGAATTTAGGAACTGAGGATGATCCGCGCCCTATTTTCGTTAGTGGCATGCTGACAGAAGAAGAGCGAGAAGACTATCGAAGCTTCTTGATGGAATTCCGAGATTGCTTCGCTTGGACATACAAGGAGATGCCGGGACTTGACTCTCGTGTCGCCACCCATAAGCTGGCGATTGATCCCCAATTTCGCCCAGTGAAGCAACCACCAAGGCGCTTAAGGCCAGAGTTCCAAGACCAAGTCATCGCCGAAGTCGATCGACTCATCAACGTGGGTTTTATCAAGGAGATACAATATCCTCGGTGGTTAGCCAACATCGTCCCTGTGGAAAAGAAGAATGGACAAGTTCGAGTCTGCGTAGACTTTCGCGACTTGAATCGTGCTTGTCCTAAAGACGACTTTCCCCTACCAATCACGGAGATGGTGGTCGATTCAACAACGGGTTATGGCGCACTGTCAGGTTATAACCAGATCAAGATGGATCTCCTTGATGCCTTCGACACGGCGTTTAGAACCCCTAAAGGGAACTTCTACTACACTGTCATGCCGTTCGGGTTGAAGAACGCCGGTGCCACATACCAGCGTGCCATGCAGTTCGTCCTCGACGATTTAATTCATCATTCAGTGGAATGTTATGTTGATGACATGGTGGTCAAGACCAAAGATCACGAACATCATCAAGAAGACCTTCGCATTGTCTTCGAGCGACTACGTCGACACCAACTTAAGATGAACCCTCTCAAGTGCGCCTTTGCCGTCCAATCCGGTGTCTTCCTCGGCTTCGTCATCCGTCATCGAGGGATCGAGATCGAGCCAAAAAAGATCAAGGCGATACTTAATATGCCGCCCCCTCAAGAACTCAAGGATCTGAGGAAACTACAAGGGAAGCTGGCGTACATCCGACGCTTCATCTCCAACCTCTCGGGCCGGATCCAACCCTTCTCAAAACTCATGAAGAAGGGCACACCCTTTGTGTGGGATGAAGAATGCCAAAATGGCTTCGATAGTATCAAGAGGTACTTGCTTAATCCTCCTGTACTGGCAGCTCCTGTTAAAGGGCGCCCCCTTATTCTCTACATTGCAACGCAGCCTGCCTCGATAGGCGCTCTCCTCGCTCAACATAATGATGAAGGGAAGGAGGTGGCTTGCTACTATTTAAGTCGCACCATGGTTGGTGCTGAACAAAATTACTCCCCAATTGAGAAGTTATGTTTAGCCCTCATATTTGCATTGAAGAAACTAAGGCACTACATGTTGGCGCACCAGATCCAGCTCATTGCAAGGGCGGACCCTATAAGGTATGTGCTAAGTCAGCCTGTGCTCACCGGGCGACTAGGTAAATGGGCCCTGCTCATGATGGAATATGATATCACTTTTGTACCGCAAAAAGCAATTAAGGGCCAAGCCTTGGCAGAATTTCTTGCTACACATCCAATGCCAGATGACTCCCCACTCATCGCCAATCTACCGGATGAAGAGATTTTCACCGCAGAGCTTCAGGAACAGTGGGAGCTTTACTTCGACGGAGCCTCACGTAAGGACATCAACCCCGACGGCACCCCTCGACGGAGAGCCGGGGCGGGATTGGTGTTCAAAACTCCACAAGGAGGTGTGATCTACCACTCGTTCTCTCTTCTCAAGGAGGAGTGTTCTAACAATGAGGCGGAATATGAGGCTCTTATCTTTGGTCTTCTCTTGGCGCTCTCTATGGAGGTACGTTCCTTAAGAGCCCATGGGGATTCTCGGCTCATTATTAGACAAATCAACAATATTTATGAGGTTCGTAAACCAGAACTGGTGCCATATTACACAGTGGCCCGGAGGCTTATGGACAAGTTTGAACACATCGAGGTCATCCATGTGCCACGAAGCAAAAATGCGCCTGCTGACGCCCTGGCAAAACTGGCTGCAGCATTGGTCTTTCAAGGAGACAATCCTGCGCAAATTGTTGTTGAAGAAAGGTGGCTTCTTCCAGCTGTCCTAGAGCTCATCCCCGAAGAAGTCAACATCATCATAACTAATTCTGCTGAAGAGGAAGACTGGCGTCAACCCTTCCTCGATTACTTCAAGCACGGCTCTCTACCTGAAGATCCTGTCGAGAGACGCCAACTACAGCGACGACTTCCCTCATACATCTACAAGGCCGGTGTCCTCTACAAGCGGTCTTACGGGCAAGAGGTCTTACTTCGATGCGTTGATCGGAGTGAAGCCAATCGAGTTCTCCAAGAAGTCCACCATGGAGTATGCGGTGGGCATCAAAGCGGACCAAAAATGTACCATAGCATCCGACTGGTAGGGTACTATTGGCCAGGCATTATGGCGGATTGCCTAAAGACAGCTAAAACCTGTCATGGTTGCCAGATCCATGACAATTTCAAGCACCAACCGCCGGCTCCGCTTCACCCGACGGTCCCTTCTTGGCCGTTCGATGCCTGGGGAATCGACGTCATCGGCCTCATCAATCCACCTTCTTCAAGGGGGCATCGCTTCATCCTCACTGCAACAGACTACTTCTCCAAGTGGGCGGAAGCTGTGCCTCTGCGTGAAGTGAAGAGCAGTGACGTCATCAACTTCCTCGAACGGCACATCATCTACCGCTTCGGGGTACCACATCGCATTACCTCCGACAACGCCAAAGCCTTTAAATCCCAGAAGATCTATAGGTTCATGGAGAAATACAAGATCAAATGGAACTACTCCACCGGTTATTACCCTCAAGCAAATGGGATGGCCGAAGCCTTCAACAAGACCCTCGGCAAGATCTTAAAGAAGACGGTAGACAAGCATCGAAGGGATTGGCATGATCGTCTTTATGAAGCACTATGGGCGTACCGAGTCACAGTTCGTACCCCGACACAAGCTACCCCATACTCTCTCGTCTATGGGAATGAAGCTGTGTTGCCATTGGAGATTCAGCTACCATCTCTACGAGTAGCAATCCACGATGAACTTACTAAAGACGAACAGATTCGCCTTCGATTTCAGGAGCTTGATGCCGTGGAGGAAGAGCGCCTAGGCGCCCTTCAAAATCTGGAGTTGTATCGCCAAAACATGGTGAGAGCCTATGATAAGCTCGTCAAGCAACGAGTCTTCAGGAAGGGCGAGCTCGTACTCGTTCTGCGACGTCCCATCGTCGTTACACACAAGATGAAGGGAAAGTTCGAGCCAAAATGGGAGGGGCCATACGTCATCGAGCAAGCATATGACGGAGGTGCTTACCAGCTGATTGATCATCAAGGATCACAACCGATGCCGCCAATCAACGGGAGGTTCTTAAAAAAATATTTTGTATAAAACCCTGTGCCTCTTGTTTTCTTGTTTTCTTTAAAAAAAACAACATTGTGAGCTTGCCAACGTGCATTGACCATTGCATTGTTTGGTGCTCCATGTTTTGTTTTACAAAATGGACGCCACGTCCAACAAAAAAAAATCAAAATGGCTTTCACCATATTGCATTGAGCTGGTAGAAGAAGACAAGGCAACCTTAGAACACCTCTGCAGGATTCAATGGATGACCATGACAGACTGTGCTTACAACTAAACATCCTTCACACCAACACACAAGTACTACGGGTGCATATTTCCGAGGAATAGCAAAAAGACTTGATTGGGTTACTTCCTAGTAACAAGGTCCCCACGCCTTCGTGTCCTTCGGTGTGCTTCAGACCTATGGAGATACTAAGCCCCAGGGAAGACTATAGGAGAAGAGTAAGAAAGGGCTACCTACCTCAACACAAGTTGTGGTTCAGTGTGCAGCCACTTGCCATCCCTGTGAGGCATGTCAACAAGGGACTTTACAAAAGAAATGGGCCTGCGAGGATTACATAGCCCACAAAGGGGAATGGTTGTCCTCCAAGTTTTAAGGATGCCAAGATCTCAGATCAATCTCAACAAAGTCGTGATGATCTCAACTCAAGAAAACAATCCAATATCAATCTCAATGAAGCCGTGGTGTCATGAAGCCGCGAAGCAAAAAAAAAAAGAAACAAAAAGATCCAAACAATTAGTGATCTCCATTGCATTCTGTCAGAAGGAGGAGGATAGCCATTCACCATCCTCGGCAAAAGGAAAAGGCCACTCTCACAGCCGTTCCCCTATAACCCTATCTTAATTCAGCCATACCTAATTCTCTCGGTTCGATGAAGCACAATACCGGGGGCATGGGACTCGTGGTGGTACCTAGTGAACTGAAAGGCTAGAGCATGGATTTTCGCTGCCTTCTGAAAGTATCACCATGTATGCTACTCCTATACACAAGCACACCAGGAAGTTAGGTTGACAGGGAGCAATCGTCATGGTCATTCGGCGATTCCCGCGACACGTTCTTCGGCAATCTTATCTGACGCTACCACATAGCCAGTGTTCAGTGGGAAAGCCAACATTTTAAAAGAAAAATCAACAAAATCATTTTATTGCTGGGTTTCTTTCTATCAACTCACCTGGTTTGCTCGGCTCTAGTAACCGTACTCTAGTTTTTTTTTCCTCTTTCGTTTTCCTTTTCGTGATGCAGGGTTTTCGCTTCACGTCATTTAGAGGCAACATAACACTCTGAAGTCGCCATCGGGCTATACACCTTTCAACCTGACGGGTCGGCACCACAACAGTCAAGTGGTCGCGTCCGGATTGATAAGATGTTTTTCTTGGGAGCGGGGCGGCGTGCCAACGCGGTCAGCGCCAAGCCGTGAAACCCTTCATGCTGATGAGGCAGGCACCGTGATATATCAACGGTCTCAATCGGTCTGATAAAATGTCTCAATTGTGGCATGGGTCTTTTTCGCTGCGAGTAGGAGACGAATTCAAGTTATTTTGTTGGCTGGCACCTATACTTGGTCCCGACAAAATTCCTTTAATTATTATTTGAAGGCATAGGTCTTCGCCTCAAGACTTCAGGAGGACAGTTTATGCCTGAAGTTATTTTTATTCTTCACCTATCCTCAAAGCGCCAGATTTTCTGAACGGTGCTACTACCCCACATGGGTTGATGTATTATATGAAGCAACTTGTACAGAAGGCAAACCAGAAATTGATGGAAGAGATCATGCATGCAGCTGCGTGAGTACAGAATTTGTGCATGACACTGTAGCATGGTGATGATGTGTCGCCCTCTGATTGCTCGGCCACATTGCCACAAGATGGGTTTGTTAAAAAGGAATTAACTTAACAATGCAAACTGCTGGCTGGCCTTGGCTCAATATGTTGCCGCCGTGATAATCAACAGAAGTTCATATGTATTCATGCACTTATAGATTACAGCCATATATTCCCATATATCAGCTCTCGGGTCCCGGCAGGATCTTCGGCGGGTTCTATATGCGACGGTGGCCGCATGCGCGCAGTGCCGAGTATTCGGATACAGAAGGGATAATACATATTAGCAAGTTGAAAAAAAAAAACAAAGAGGACAAAACACAAGCACTCCATATATATCGATGAAGACAATATGACAGACTCAAATAATAAAACAAGTACTCCTAATTAATGGGTGCATGATAATGCCCCAACTTTATTCAAAGATTGAAAACTAGCTAGCTGATCATCTAAGTTAAGAGCGCTTCTAATGTGCTTTACATGACTCGAAAAAAAATCCTAATTAAGGTAAACCAAGGAGAAGCATATGGAGGCTATTCTAATTCTTCGACGTACTACCCCGAGGCGCCGATTCTCTACGATATGATAGAATGGCGGCCACCTCTGGCGGCGCGGCCACTGCAAGGAGTTTCCTCTCTTCAGCAAGATGCCCCAAATAGACCTTCGCCTCGTCACGACGCTTTATCAGCTGCATGACGCCGTCGATGGTACTATCATAAACTTGCAGGTTCTTGGCGGCTGCCTCCTCTGATTCCAAACACTGGTGCTCCTTCTCCCTCGCATCTTTGGCTTTCAGCTCATGTTCCTCCGCCTCTTTCTTCCAGGTAGCCCCTGCTTGCTTGGACTTCTGAAGGTCCGCAGCCACGTCTTCATGGCCACTCTTGAGGAGGTCAAGGTCTGGTAGCACGTCTGAACATGCACTCTCTAGCTTTGCTAAGGAAGAGCGCGCCTCGCCTTCATGAGCAGCTAAAGTTCTCCCTTCAAAGGTTACCGGGAGCTCTCCCTTAAGACGTTGGACAAGTGCTCCCAAGTAAGACATCAACTTCTCCAAGTCTGTGGGGCGTCCAATCTCGTAACTATTTTCCCATGCAGCGGTGGCAGCACCAATGTACTCTATGGTGCCTTCCTTGTTCAGAGGTTTCTCCATCAAACAATCTTGGATGCTAAATAGATCCTCCTCCACCATGCGGGCGTTGCGGCGTTCAGTGGGCGTGGACTTTGGAAGCTCCAGCGTCGGCAATTCGTCAGTCGCCGAACTCACAGAGTTAAGTTGGAGATAGCGACCACCCGTCCCGAACTCAGCAAGGTAACGGGACGTCTTCTCCATCAACTCGTTCATCTGGCGAGCCGTGCCGAAAGGATTGCTTGAAGTTTCTACAATGGGTATAGTACACTTTTCTCAGAAGAACCAAAGAAAGAAGAAAATACATCAAGAGAAAGCAAAGGAGAATATGACCTCTATTAGGAGTCTAGTCATCCTTACCTTCCTGATGCTTTTGAGTCGAGGGTCCCGGAGCTGAAGCGGCATCAGCCGCCGGCATCACCGGAGAAGAGCGGACAGGAGCATTAGCAGCCGGCACAACTGAAGGTACATCGTCAATAGGTACCGGAGCAACATCGGAAGAGGCAGTAGCTTTAGGTCCCACCCAAAGCATTTGCCTGCTCTATCGTATCCTGAGTTGCAAGTATGTCCTAAAGAAACAGGTTATCAAACCACTATGACATAGAATTTTAAGAAAAAAAAGAATTGGGGAAACACGAATACCTTGCCAGTGCCATCAGAAGAAGAAGAAGAGGAGGAGTCGCTCAACTGGACAGCATCAAGCTCCGTGTCGGCAACCACAGAGCGGCGGCAGCGGCGACGATCATCGCTTGAAGATTCCGTGGACGACACCCTCTCGTAAACTACGGGGTTTTTTCCTCGCTTCTCACGCATGGTGCGGTCCAGCTCGGGATGTGGAGAATCTTCAATACGCAGACCCTTTTTAGAAGATTTCGGCAATGAAGGTTTGTCAGGACGAGCAGTTCTCTCCTTCTTATGACGCCAGTCACGCAGGAATTCGATTGACTCGCCGTGGCGTTTGTATCCTCCTCGATCATCTCTACGGACCGGGATCTTCGCGATATGCTGGGAAGGGTTGTCACCCTTGGCCTCCTTCTGTTGCTTGCCGCCGGATCCTCCCGGGCGCTTATCTTCGACAGTGTGTCTATCTCCTGCCGAGCGCCTGTCCCATGTTACTCGCCTGTCCCCCGTTCTCCGCCCGTCTCGCGGGACACGCTCTCCGCCGCCCCGGTCGCTGGCGCCACGCTCGCCTGCACCCCTGGATGCTCCGTCTTCCCTGGCCATCTCGAGATGGTTGCCTGATGAAAAAGTACAGGATGATCAAGAAGCGTCCTAATTCCGGCGGCTAAAGAATCGACAATGGATATATACCTGCGATGGAGTTAAACACCTGAGGCGCCGTATTGCATAATCGATGCACAGGCATGACCAGCAATATATAGACTTCATCCAGATTACTCGTAACTGCCAAGGATTTGGAGTCCTGGCCGATGACGGTTTAGCTTTGGTTTTCTTTGGCCTCACGGCCGGAGATAAGCTTCAGCACGGGAGTCCTTTCGTCGCATGACTAAACTCTACCGGACATGTATCGCATGAGCCAACACGACACCAAGTTAATTTCGCTCGCTCCACGATCAAAATTTACTTGGTGGGGGGCATTTGTTTGATGGCATTTTTGCAGCGGCTAGAACGATGAACCTGATAGCCATGATCATTAGGTATATGTGAGGCCAGCTAGCTCTCCATTTCATGTGTGCATGCGCCATGCAAATATTGAAATACACACTGTGCCCAATCTATACTTGTCAATTAGTATATATATGCGTGTGTATACTGAATCAAGAGCAAGCTAGCTATATCAGTCGGCCGGTGAAGCAACTACGTACATGCATGCATGCATGCATGGCAGTACACAAATATATGGTGTTTGATTAAGGGTGAGGTGATTAATGGGCTTAATTAAGAAATTTAATGCGCCTGCCCCTGGGCTTAGCTCATATCAGTGAATGACACAATCGCGGCGTATTATACATATCCGCAGTTTTGATTTATCGGCTAGATGAGTTTACTTATCGATCAAATTAGAGAGATAAGCTGGGGTTTCAATTTATCTGAACGACTTCTGCTCACGCGTGCGGAAGAGATAAAACCAGATGAATTAAGAGATAACCAACAAACCAATTGATTTTATCTCTATAACAAACTGATCGATCAAGCCTTATCTGCAACGAACTTGACGCGGAGGAAACGGCGCGGACGCGGCCAGCACCGACCTCAGACCCCTATATAAGGCGTCGACCCCTCGGCAGCCAGGGGCATTCACGAACTCATCCACACATTCATTCACCAACGCATCTAGCATCCACAAGCCACCCATCATCAACACATCTACCCATCCAGCATCAACACATCCATCCATCAACTCTCATCGGCGATCCATCCATCGACGACACGCACCGGCGGCGGCGAGCGACTTCGGCCGGAGTCCCGGCGTCCGGCAGGAGAGGGCGCGCGCGGTGATCCGATCATCAGCAAGCGCAGGAGAGGAGCTTGATGGCTAGTCAAGGTAAAAGCTAGCAAGATTGTTTCATTTTCTTTCATCTACAGCACGCACACATCCATGCATGGGGATCCATCTGCACGTATCGTCGTCGCCGGGGAAGTCGCGGTGGCCGATTCATCTACGCGTCACAGAAGCCTCATCGATGCCGGCGTCTGTTCAAGCCGACGCAGTGCTACTTGTCCCTGGACTCGACGCTGCTAATTCAAGCCGCTGGTGATGCATCTACCCGAAGCTGCGACCTCGCCGAGATACCGGACGTCCTTGATTTGCAAGCTTCACCGCATTCGACGGGCTAACCATGGAGGAGGTCGTCGGGAAGCCGCTCTGCCAGAGCGCGCCGAGGATCGCCGGAGCTGTCGCCGACTGCCAAGACTTCTATCCGTTCCCATGCCGGAGGTCAAGCATCACGCATGGCGTCGAAACCAGCGGATGACGATGGAGGCAGTACAGAGGAAGGACGGCGGGAGGACGGCAAGCCAGTGCTGTTGGATGGCAACAAGCTGGCTAATGCATGTTGATTAAGTTAATTATTGTGGCAACATGGCCAACCAATTGGAGGACGACATGTCATCGCTGCTACAGTGCCATGCACAAACCAATGCGTGGGCTGAAGAAGTCCTGTTGGTTTTTCTTATTTGTCCCAAATGAGATGCCGAGCTTTGATTAAATCCGGTTGCCGTCTACGTCAACCATCTTCAATAATTTCTCCCTGATTCTTCTCTAATTGAATCTCGACGCAACTGCTGTGACGTCGGGTCGTTCAAGCTACGCAACTCCATGCATGTCTTCACCAACAATCTACATCGACACGTTGTTCAAGACCGAGGCTAGACGACGGAGGGCGGGTGAAGCCGATGCGAAGGCTACGCTACCAACACCGGCGCACGGACCGACGAGGCTATGGATCGCTGCCGGCACTCACACACACACACATCTACATCACCATCACAACCATGCATGGAGAACGCGAAATGAAGACGACGAGACGACCACAAGCAGCTTAATCGGAGGTTCTCTTGCAGGCCTAGACCTGCGGAGGTAATTAACTGGGAGCTTCTCGAGGCCCCAGGAACCAGGAGACCACATCGCACAAGTCAGATCTGTCCAATGACAATGGAGCGCAAATACATATATATTACATTGGGAATTTGTATTTATGATCTTTTAAGATTAATAAAGAGCATGTTCCCTATGTTTTGTTTACATTGTGTATTTAGGTACACTGGCACGCCCGCACATATATGTATCTCTAAACATAGAGATCTCAGATGTTATTTTCCACCCTAAACAATAACGCTATTGGTTTTTTATCGACATTTGACCAATCGTCTTATTCAATTTTTTTGCAAATATAAAAATATTGTATTCATGCTTAAAGAATATTTATGATAAATCAAGTCTCAATTAAATAAATGATATTTATATATATTTTTAAATAAGATAAATAGTCAAACGTATCTAAAAAAATCAACAGCACCATATATTAAAACGGACGGAATACGATATAATATATTCTAATAGTATGAATTTGGACATATTCTAGTGACTCATAGTATTAAAATATGTCACATTTTATCTAATTAACTTATTTTGGAATGGAAGAGAATATTTATGGTTAAACTAGTACTAGGTCTGCGTTTATACTGGAGTTTTGGGGAAAACTAACTAGAGTAATTAATACTAGTTCTAGCGGTATATCAGACCAGGTAGAATCGTGTCACCCATATGAAGACCTAGTGTAAAGATGATGATATCAATATCAACACAACGTCGAATGAATATATATGTTTTATCGTCATTTTTCAAACTATATTTATAACAAATATTAAATCCCTGAATTACATGAAAAAATAGTTTTATAAAATTAATCTACTAATATAAATTTTGCATTTTAAATCTTGAAAGTTTTACATATATTAATGATTTAAGCTTTTGAAGTTCGGCTGCACGTATTTTAAAACATCATCGTTCTCACCATAGAGGTAGGGTTACGTGCATCCATAGTTAATATATAAGTTTTTTTTCGTATCTTAAAAAAGACAAATTTTACTATAGGACATCTAAAATTTATATAATTTGCTAGCAGACATCACATTTTATTGTAGCTGGAGAATACCCTAGTAAACTGGTAAACATTTTCGGACCAATTGAAAAGAGATTCTTGGAAAATACAAGAATGCCCCTAGGGCCACAAGCTTCCCTAGGGCCACAAGCTTCTAACTTAGCATTGAAGTGAAAATTTTGAAATTATGCAACTCTCAATCTGCCACTACCCCAAATATATTGCTAGTATACATTATATTTCATCTTTTTTCGAATAGATGGCGGGAGAACTACCACTTTTGATTGATAAAGAAGGAGGTAAAGAGTTTGTGATTATTTGCAGGCAAAAGTGAGTGAAAAAAACACACAAGACCTACTCACATCATATTTCATCTTCATTTCAGCGTCAACTTAGAAGCTTGTAGCCCTAGGGCATTCTCGTCTTTTAAAAAAATTCTCTCTAATTAGCTTGGAATTGTTCTTCATAAATTATCAGTTTTTCGAGGTGTCCTCAAGCTTTAGCAAGTTTTTACAATGTTTACCAAAAAATTACATAAAGTTGCGTATCCTATAAAAATTTGCCACGGTAGTCGGCTTGTGCATATTTATACCCTGCAATTAATTTGTTGTGACCATATTTCATTGTACTAAATAAATTTTGTAAAATTATAATGGTATGGTTCCAATTTTCCCAATAAAAATAACTGGATTGGTGAGTTGCAAATAACTGGTCCGGAGAGTTGTGTGGCCCATCCGCCCATGCATGACTGACGCGGTTGTTGTCACGACGACTCCGGCTAGTCCACCACCCGTCAGTGCTACGCTGTTAGTGTTAGAGCAAGTATAATAGTAAGCTATAAATCTACCTATATAGAAATTTATATGGAGGTGAGAGATAGAAAAATTTTAAGGGGATTGGCTCTCATGTAAGAGCTAGCTTAACATAATCTCCAAGACAATACATTAAATGCATAAGTGAGAGATAGAGAGGTGAAGAAGGGGTGAAGCTTCGAACCCAAATAATCTAGCCCACTACCTTGTGGAGCTAACCAGAAAACCCTGGGCGTTTCTCTAGGGAGAAAATTAAAAAAAGGCAGTAAATTCCGGGCCTGCTAGTACTGCCATTGGTGTATATATACACAGTACACAAGACACACCAGGTTTCACCCCTCGAAGCTAGTTCTCCTATAAACCACTCCTAGTTGATCGGCGATTACATGTCGTCCCCAATTGCAATTGGTCATCATGAGCCACCGCCATTGCTAGTACTATACCTGTTGATCCATCTCCTGTTAGGCTTCCAACAGCTCTGCTACTCCCTTGGCACGCACAGCAATAACCGGATTACTGCTGCCATGCCGGTCCCGTGCTTGCCGGACCAGTCGGCGGCGCTGCTCCGGTTGAAGCGCTCCTTCACCATCACAAACGACTCCCAGTGCACCCTCGCGTCGTGGCGGGCCGGCACGGACTGCTGCCGCTGGGAGGGCGTCCGCTGCGGCGGCGCCAACGGCGACGGCCGCGTGAGAAGCCTCGATCTGGCAAGGTGTTTCTTGGAGAGTGCAGCAATTGACCCTGCACTTTTCGATCTAACTTCACTCAGGTATCTTAACCTCGCACGTAATGACTTCAATGGCTCGGAGCTCCCAGCTACTGGGTTTGAGCCAGGGGCGGGCCCACTATGTATTCATGGGTATTCAGATGTATACCCAAGATTTTTGAGAAAAAATAGGTATATATACTATATAGTTCATATAGGTATTAAAAAAATAAAAAGAAAGCTTAAACTGTTTATATTGGGCCTTGTTTTCCCATTTCTTCTCTATTGGGCCTAAATTTCCACTCCCCTCCCTCTTTCCTCTCAACCTGTGGTCTAATTGGGCCACATATCAACCCATTCGCAATTTTCCCCCAATTCCCCACCCGCCTGGCGCCCTGGCCACCCAAACCTGCAAACCCTAGACCACACACAGCACGGCCACAGGAGGAGGCGTGCGGCGGGGGCTGCGTGCGGCGGCTGGCGGCGGGAGCCGTGGAGGCGTCTGGCGTGGTCGCGTGGAGCGGCGCGGCGGCGGCCGGCGGGAGCCATGGAGGCGTGGAGCACTGGAGCAGCGTGCGGCGCGGCCGCGGTATGCAGCGGCGCGGGCGCACCGTGACCGACGGCGTGCCGCGTGCGGCAGCCGGCGCGGCAGGGGCCCAGGAGGCAGCCAGGCAGGAGGCTGCTCCTGGCTGTCAGCCGAGCAGGTGCTGCACAGCTGCAGCCTGCAGGTCGGCGTCCGCCGTTCCGCGCCGGCGCGCCGAGGCCCAAGGCAGCCGGCGGCTGCGCGCTGCGGCCGTGCGGCACCCTGCTTGCCGGCGGCTGCTTGCCCTGCCCTGCCCTGCAAATTCCGGACAAGCACAGTGAGTGACTAAACTCCGGACAACGGGACAAGCACAAAAATTCATTGATTTAGACATTTAGTATTTTAGTGTAGTTACTTGCTTGCTTATTTGCTTGATTTAGACATTTAGTTTGTAGGATTGTAGAACTATCTAGCAGAACTAATTTGAAAAGTCTAGCAGAACTATCTATGATGCTTATCAAAACAGAGAGGGTTCGTCGGTATGAACTTGTTTATAGACTTCTCAAATTGGTTCTAGTTCTTCCTGTTGCAACTACTGGTGTTGACAGGGTCTTTTCTTCAATGAACCACATCAAAAACAAGCTGAGAAACAAGATGGGGCACAAATATTTGAATAAATGTTTGGTTACATTCATTGAAAGAGAATTCTTTTTGCAAGCTAAGGACAAGGACATCATCGATTATTTCCAAAATATCAAGCGTCGAAAAGTTAATATCTAAATTGTAAGTTTTCTTCCTAACTTATTATTTTCTATCATTTTTGTATTCCATATTTTGACACATTGATACGTTTGGTATTAGTATTTCTATAAGTTAAACAATTTCTAGTGATGATCAATTCTATCACTGTGTGAACTAATGATCAATTTTATGTTCTATATATACGCTATAAATTATAATTATTAGTGTATCATAATATACAAGCCCATTTTTTGGCTTTTAGGTGTATGAACATTTTTTTTACCCCTTCCTATTTCGAATACCCAAGTTTAAAAAGCTGGGCCCGCCACTGGTTTGAGCGCCTCAAGCATCTCACCCATCTCAACCTGTCCGATGCGAGCATCCAAGGCAAGATACCAGTTGGGATAAGGCACCTGACCAATTTGGTATCTCTTGACCTCTCCACAACATTTTATCTTATAGATCAGGACGACTATTACCTCTCATTCGGTACATGGTCAGATCCTTCTTGGTGGGTCGTAGAACCAAACATTGGGTCGCTAGTAGCAAATCTCAGCAGTTTGAGAGAGCTTTATCTCGGCAGGGTGGACTTGTCTGACAACGGTGAAGATTGGTGCACTGCCTTAACAAACTCCAGTACTCCTCAACTCCAGGTTCTGAGTTTACGGCATTGCAGACTCTTTGGTCCCATCTGCACATCTCTCTCTAGCATACATTCACTCACTGAGATTAATCTACAGTATAATGACCTGTATGGTCCAGTTCCAGACTCCTTCGCTGATTTGCACTTCTTACGCGTTCTTGATCTTGCTGATAATGATCTTGAAGGATTGTTTCCAAAAAGAATATTACAAAACAGGAACTTAACAACTGTTCATATCAGCTATAATACCAACATCTACGGTTCTTTGCCCAATTTCTCACCAGACAGTAGCTTGACAACTTTGATTGTTAGCAGCACAAACTTCTCTGGTCCTATTCCCAGTTCCATAGGCAATCTCAAATCGTTGAACGAGTTGGGCGTTGCATCAAATGACTTTAGACAAGAGCTTCCCTCTTCAATTGGACAACTCACATCCTTAAAATTATTAGAGGCAACAGGAGCTGGTATAGTAGGAACTATACCATCTTGGATCGCAAATTTAACCTCCTTGGTACTTCTCCGGTTCTCTAATTGTGGTCTATCTGGACCGATACCTTCTTCAATAGGTAATCTCAAGAACCTAACTAGATTAGAATTGTATAGGTGCAATTTTTATGGTACAATATCGCCACACATTTTCAATCTAACTCACTTAAAAGTAATGTATCTCCATTCGAACAACCTCACTGGTACTGTGGAGCTCAGCTCATTCTGGAAACTACCTCACCTCTTTAGTTTGAATCTTTCAGGCAACAGACTCACCGTAGTAGATGGTGACGTTAACTCTTCGCATGTTAATAATATGGACATATTGCGTCTAGCATCATGTAACATGTCCAAGTTCCCTGATGCCTTGAGGCACATGAGTTTTATTCATTATCTTGACCTTTCAGACAATAAAATCCCTGGCGCTATACCTCAATGGGCATGGGAAACCTGGAGCCAGTTGGTTCTCCTAAACATATCACACAACAAATTCAGCAGCGTAGGATGCAACGCTCTTCCCGTTGATATAGAGTCTGTTGATCTCAGTTTTAACCAATTCGAAGGGCCTATATGTTAGACTTAATCTTGTCGTTTGTGTTTTTTTTCATCCTATCAAGTTGTGTTTAGCTAATTAGTGGTTTGTGTCCACGTTAGTTTTTCCATGTGTGTACTGAGCAGTGAGCAGGTCAATAGTATGTGTGATTTAGTTTGACCAGGGAGGCCATGATCTGCATGCAAGTGAAGCATGGATTCTTGGCGAGAAGACTGGATCAGACGGCTCATGCATGTGTTGGTTAGTGATTTAGTGGTGCTCTGCATGCAGCGAGTTGTGCCTTGCATGTAAGAAGGTGATTAGAGGATAATCCACGGGAGGTGCTTGCCGGTTTGTGCGGCAAGACGTGGCTTAACCTGTGCGTGTGTGTGGTCTATTTAACCAATGTAATCAGCATTTGTTAAAGTGTGCCAAAAGTGAAGTGAAAAACAAGTGTTTGTGCTGTGTGCGCTGGTGTGCAGCGTGGAAATCCTTGCGTACTGTTCATCTTCTTCCTCCGTCAGTTCATCATCTCTCTGTGTGTGTTTTATCAAGTGAGAAAGAGAGAGGTGTGTGTGCGAGTGAGTGTTTGGGCTGACAAGTGGTATCAGAACCTCGTTCGAGAGATGCCGAAGATCGGCGATGGCAGCAAGGCTGTTGCCGGCGACGACGACAACAGCAAGCTAGTGGTGCAGCAAGTGAAGGAGGCAGGGGTGACGCTACGTTACCCCATGCTCGGGGAGAACAACTACGGCATTTGGGCGGTGAAAATGAAAATTTTCATGCACGCACAAGGGGTGTGGGCTGCTGTGGAGGGCGACGCAGCCGATGAGAAGATCGACCAAATGGCTCTCGCCGCCATTGTCCAAGCTGTGCCGGAGGCCGTGGTGATGGCCATATCCGAGAAGGAGACGGCGAAGGAGGCGTGGGATGCCCTCAAGCAGATGAACATGGGTGAAGAGCGTGTCAAGAAGGCTCGAGTACAAACCCTCAAGAGGGAGCTTGATGGTATGTACATGAGTAATTCTGAGAAAATTAATGATTTTGCTTTAAAGGTTACCACGATCGTGAACGAGATTCGCTCTCTCGGCACGAAAGTGGAGGAGACCACGGTGGTGGAGAAGCTCTTGCATTCCGTTCCCGACAAGTTCCAACCCCTCATAAGCACCATCGAGCAATGGGGGGATGTGTCGGAGATGACGGTGACGGAGACGATCGGGCGTTTGCGGGCGTTCGAGGAGTCTTCAAAGGGGCAACGACGTGACAAAGAGGGGGAGCAGCAGTTGTTGGCCGCGTGTGCCGAGCCACGGCTGACGCGTGCTGAGTGGGAGGCGAAGGTTGCTGAAGAGAGCAGTGGTGGCTCCGGTAGCAACGGTGTTGGTGAGAAGAAGTTTCGCGGCAAGTTCGACAAGTCGAAGATTGAGTGTCACAGGTGTGGCAAGTTCGGACACTTCGCCGACGAGTGTGACGAGCCGCGGAAAATGACCAAGGCAGTGGTGCAGCTTGCTATTGCCGACGCAGATGATGAACCCACTTTGCTGTGAAGACCATGTGGAGGTGCAGAATAAAGACAACAAGATTAGGGGGTGATTGTTAGACTTAATCTTGTCGTTTGTGTTTTTTTTCATCCTATCAAGTCGTGTTTAGCTAATTAGTGGTTTGTGTCCACGTTAGTTTTTCCATGTGTGTACTGAGCAGTGAGCAGGTCAATAGTATGTGTGATTTAGTTTGACCAGGGAGGCCATGATCTGCATGCAAGTGAAGCATGGATTCTTGGCGAGAAGACTGGATCAGATGGCTCATGCATGTGTTGGTTAGTGATTTAGTGGTGCTCTGCATGCAGCGAGTTGTGCCTTGCATGTAGGAAGGTGATTAGAGGATAATCCACGAGAGGTGCTTGCCGGTTTGTGCGGCAAGACGTGGCTTAACCTGTGCGTGTGTGTGGTCTATTTAACCAATGTAATCAGCATTTGTTAAAGTGTGCCAAAAGTGAAGTGAAAAACAAGTGTTTGTGCTACGTTTGGAGTTTTCTTGGAGTGTAGTATGGCTCTTCCCCTTTCCGCCAATCGGAGTTATGCTTAACCGCCGTAGTACAGCTTTTGTTGACATTTTCTTTCTTTCCTTGGCATAAGCCAGTCTGGCTGATTGCGTTGTGTATCAAAACTCTATTCCATCTAATATATTAATGTGCAATCTTTTTACGTGTTCGCGAAAAAACATGCGATTTCGCTATATTCGCATTTTATATGTTGTGAGTTGTGACCTCATTTCATTGTACTAGTAAATAACTGGTTTGGAGAGTTGGATGGCCCATGCATGACTGGCGCGGAGTCACGACGAGTCCGGCCAGTCCACCACCCGTCAGTGCTTACGCTGTTAGCCTGTTACGGCAGCTGCACGGTAAGCTCGCCTCCTAGTCCTAGCCTCCTAGGCTCCTAGCCAGTCATTCATTCCATCTGTCTGAAATCAGGGATAAAAATGGGGACAGAAAAAATGAAGAAAAAAAAGGCAATAGATTCAGGCTTGCCATAGTACTGCCATTGATGTATATATACACAGTACACAAGGTACACCTCGAAGCTAGTTCTCCGATAAACTAAACCACACCAAGACACCAAGTTGATCGTCGGCGACATGTCGTCCCCAATTGCCATTGGTCGTCGACACGGGCCACCACCACTGCTACTACACCTGCTCATCCTTCATCTCCTGTTAGGCTTCCAACACCTCTGCTACTCCCTTGCCACGTACAGCAACCGAAGTACTGCTGCCATGCCGGCCCCGTGCTTGCCCGACCAGGCAGCGGCGCTGCTCCGCCTGAAACATTCCTTCAACATGACCAACAAGTCCGAGTGCACCCTCGCATCATGGCGCGCCGGCACGGACTGCTGCCGCTGGGAGGGCGTCCGCTGCGGCGTCGGCATCGGCGTTGGCCATGTGACCTCGCTTGACCTCGGTGAGTGCGGATTGGAGAGCGCTGCTCTTGACCCTGCGCTTTTCGAGCTCACTTCGCTCAGGCACCTTAACCTCGCGTGGAACAATTTCAGCGGGTCTCATATTCCCACCATTGGGTTCGAACGGCTCACTGAGCTCACCTACCTCAATCTCTCCAACTCCAAATTTGCAGGCCAGATACCAAATACAATAGGACGTCTCACTAATTTGATATCCCTTGACCTCTCCACTGATTTTTTCCTTATTGATCTAGATGATGAGTTCTTATCAGTTGCCACCTATTCACCCGCTTGGTTACTTGTGGCACCAAACATTGTGTCAATAGTCGCAAACCTCCACAACCTGAAGGAACTTTATATGGGCACAATAGACTTGTCCAGCAACAGCATGGTACAGTGGTGCAGTGCCTTTTCAAACTCCACTACCCCTCAACTTCAGGTCCTTAGCTTACCATATTGCTACCTCGAGGTTCCCATTTGTGAATCATTGTCGGGTATACGCTCACTGAGTGAGATTAACCTACAGTACAACTTCATACACGGTCCCATTCCAGAGTCCTTTGGAGATTTACCTTCCCTAAGTGTTCTTAGTCTTACACACAACAGTCTAGAAGGGAGCTTCCCAAGTAGAATCTTCCAGAACAAAAACTTAACCTCTGTTGATGTTAGGTACAACTTCGAACTCTCCGGTTCGTTGCCAAAAAATATCTCATCAAATGACATTTTGGTAGATCTTCTTGTTAGCAGTACTAACTTCTCTGGTCCAATCCCTAACTCAGTAGGCAACATCAAATCCTTGGAAAATTTGGGTGTTGCATCAAGTGACTTCTCCCAAGAGCTTCCCTCTTCTATTGGCCAGCTGAGATCGTTGAATTCGTTAGAGATTACAGGGGCTGGTGTAGTAGGAGCAGTACCATCTTGGATTGCAAATTTGACTTCATTGACCCTTCTCGACTTCTCGAACTGTGGCTTATCTGGGAAGATACCATCTGCGATAGGTGCTATCAAGAATCTGAAGAGGTTAGCGTTATACAAATGTAACTTTTCTGGCCAAATACCTCAAGATCTATTTAACCTAACTCAATTGAGAGTCATATATCTTCAATATAATAACTTCATTGGTACGTTGGAGCTCAGCTCATTTTGGAAACTACCAGACCTATTTTCTTTGAATCTTTCCAACAACAAACTATCAGTTGTAGATGGTGAGAAAAATAATTCTTCATGGGTGTCCATAAACTATTTCTACACCTTGCGCCTAGCATATTGTAACATATCCAATTTCCCTAGTGCCTTGAGTCTCATGCCTTGGGTTGGAAATCTTGATCTTTCAGGAAATCAGATCCATGGTACTATACCTCAGTGGGCGTGGGAAACTTCGAGCGAGTTGTTTATCCTCAACTTATTACACAACAAATTCGACAATATAGGATATAATTATCTTCCATTTTACTTAGAGATTGTTGATCTCAGTTATAACTTATTCCAAGGACCCATACCTATAACTGGACCTGACACTTGGTTGCTCGATTGCTCAAACAACCGGTTCTCATCCATGCCATTTAACTTCAGTTCCCAGCTTAGTGGGATGTCCTATCTCATGGCCTCCAGAAACAACCTATCTGGAGAAATTCCACTCTCAATTTGTGATGCAAGGGACATTCTGCTCCTTGATCTTTCTTACAACAATTTAAGTGGCTTGATTCCACTTTGTTTACTGGAGGATATCAATTCCCTTAGTGTGTTCAACTTGAAAGCAAATCAACTTCATGGTGAGTTACCTCGTAATATCAAGAAAGGATGTGCATTAGAGGCATTAGATTTCAGTGAGAACATGTTTGAAGGACAACTACCCACATCTCTAGTTGCTTGCAGAGATTTGGAGGTTTTAGACATTGGAAATAATCAGATTAGCGGTGGTTTTCCATGTTGGGCTAGTATGCTTCCTAAACTTCAGGTTCTTGTCCTGAAGTCCAACAAGTTCACCGGAGAGGTGGGGTCTTCTGCCATCGAAAAAGATAACACTTGCGAATTTGCAAATCTACGGATTCTTGATTTGGCTTCAAACAACTTTTCTGGTACTCTACATCACAAGTGGTTGAAAAGGTTAAAATCCATGATGGAGACATCTTCTAGTGCGACATTGCTTATGCAATATCAGCACAACGTGCATAGTACAACATATCAGTTTTCTACTTCAATCGCATATAAAGGGTATGAAGTCACATTTACAAAAATCTTGAGGACCCTTGTAGTCATCGATGTTTCAGACAATGCACTCCATGGTAGCATTCCCAAGTCAATTGGAGAGCTCGTTCTCCTCCGTGGGCTAAACATGTCACATAATGCCCTCACAGGACCAATTCCATCTCAGCTTGGTGCTCTGCATGAACTCGAGTCATTGGACCTCTCATCAAATGATCTTTCAGGGGAGATTCCACAGGAGTTAGCACAGCTACACTTCCTCTCAGTGCTGAACCTGTCCTACAACGGTTTGGTTGGGAGAATACCAGATTCACCCCAGTTCTCGAACAATCTCTCCTATCTGGGGAACATTGGTCTATGTGGGTTTCCATTGTCCAAGGAATGCAGCAACATGACAACACCACCAAGCTCACATCCTTCAGAGGAAAAACATGTGGATGTTATACTGTTCCTCTTTGTTGGACTTGGAGTTGGCATCGGGTTTGCAGTTATAATCGTTGTGACATGGGGAATCCGCATCAAGAAAAGGTCCCAAGACAGCAGATTTCCGTTTTGGAAAAAAGTTCTCTGTATGTAAGATTACTTGTTAGCTGAAAAAACGTATATGCTTTAGTTACCACAGCTACGTTAAAACTATGAGCAATTCTACGGTTCTTAAGGAGGTATCATGAGGTACCAAAATTTTAGTACCTCATAGTACCTAGGTACCAAGAGGTACCAAATTTACAATAGAAAAAATGGTACCTCATGGTATCTCCTCAAGTACCGTAAAATTGCTCTAAAACTATAGTGAAGCTGTAGTGATGCTTTCAGGTTCTTGTATGTTGTATCCATGAATTGTGATGAGTTGGTTACGTTGTTTGTTCCATGACAACGTATAATGAATATGTATTTGGGAATATATTTTGTTTTATTAGATTGTTTAAACAAGGTTGAAATGAGCCTCGATGTTCAATCCAAGAGGTCAAAAATTTATCTCTTTAATATACGTACTTAAAAAGACATTCTAGTGATGATGACGGGTCTATCACTACTGCCATCATTCACATCCTCTCTGGCAAGGAAAATGAAGCACACATTAGCGTATGATTAATTAAATATTAGCTAAAAATATTTTAAAATAGATTAATACGATTTCTAAAGCAATTTTTTTTAGAAAGTTTTAAAAAAAAACACACCATTTAGCAATTTAGTAAACGTGTGCTCGTGAAAAAAGAGGAAGGTGGAGTTGGGAAAATAGACTAAGAACACAGCCTTAGCTTTAAAAATTGGCATATCATCTACAGCTAATATAATAGCCTACATATACAATACTTTCATATAAATATATACTACTCCACTAATGTTTGCTCCACATCTCATACACACACTATCTTAAATTTCGTGTTGTTGCGGCTGGCTATAAATATATGTAGCATGTTTTTTCTTCTCTCTCATCTCCTCTCTCTCCTTCATATGTTTTTGTAGCTAGCTTATAGCCATCTATTGTATTTGCTCTAAGGTGCACTGCATGAATAATGTTGTTTGAATCAAAAGTAGAGGTGAATATTCTTTTTTTTAACTAGTAGAACCTTTTTTTTCTATTTTGGATAATCCGTTGCAACGTATGGTATTTGGCTAGTAGAAGAAGAAAGGGAACAAAAACCTAACCACCCGTTACAATGTATATAATCAGTTTGAAGTTATATGAGAAATACACCAATACATTTAGTCATAAGGAGCGTACAAAAGAAAGATTCTGACACAAGTATTTGCTTTGTATAACACACAAAACTCACTTTCAAATACAAACACATACTGACATACGCACATAATCTTCAAAAAAAAAAAGACATACACACATAATCCAATATAAGCAGTGTTGCACGTACTTAAAAGAAATCCTTACAAAAATTTTACAAACAAGGTTATCAACCGTTTGATCTAGTCAAACGTTAGCTACAAAAAAATCTAGATCCAATCACAATATGCCATATTGTTTGTAAAAATTTTGTAAGCGAAAATCCGTTCGTTTATAGGGGTGAGTGTACGCGCGTCATGAGCGCTTGCGTTTGTATTGTGTTTTTTTAAAAATTATAATGGCGCTTGCATGGACTTTTGCTTAAGTTGGTCATTACTGGTATAGATGGTGAAACGGGCTGCCCGGCCCGACACGGCCCAGCCACGAATGGGCCCAAGCCCGAGATCAGTCGAGGCGACACGACCTGACCTACACACCAGGCCAGGCTGTGCCCGCCCATTTGCTGCACTAATGGCCCAGTAAGACTCGGGCCATGCCGAGTTGGCTCGAAGGCACGAAAGCTCATCGTGCTCTCCTTGGAAAAAGTCTATTTGGTATCCCTCATTTCTTTGGACTGTCTCTTAAATAAGTAAGTCAGTCTATTTTGCGTCCCTCCCTTAGGCCATGTCTTATATGGCTGGAGTAAGTCTAGTTTGGGTCTCTCATAGTTGGATCGGGCTGGCCCATTGTACCAAGACAGAGGCCCAGGCATGGCTCAAAGGTCGGGCTGGGCCGTCATGGGCCCGACACCAGTTGGGATGGGCCGTGCCATCGGGTTCCAGACTTTTGGTCAACTATAGTTACTGGTGCGTAATTCCGGTACTGTACTGGGCTCGTTTACCCACGGACCTTGCCAATTTAGGCCCATTCGTAAGTTCCTCTAGCCCAGCGGAAAAGGCCGTAACACGCATCGGACCGTGACACCTCATACCCTTGCAATCACATAGTTTAAGACCCGTCATCGTCAGCCTTCAGATACTCATCCTGTCAATAGCAAAGTTTAAGCAGCCTCTCTCGTGTCACCACACTAAACAGCTTCCTACACCAATCAGCAGACGTGGACACCTCGAGGCCCAAACAACGTACTACCTACATATTTTAATATGTGACGCTGTTAACTTTTTATCCAACGTTTGACCATTCATCTTATTTAAAAAATTTATGCAATTATCATTTATTTTATTGTGACTTGATTCATCATTAAATGTTCTTTAAGTATGATATAAATTCTTTCATATTTATATGAAAATTTTGAATAAAACGAGTGATTAAACGTTGATCGAAAAGTCAATTGTGTCATACATTAAAATACGGATTGAGTAATTAATTAACCGCCAGATACTGCCATTACATGAGGCACCAAAGTCTGCTTTGCCTTCTCTAATCGACGACTGTTAATCAGCCAGCTCGTGACTAGTACACGCGGTGGCGAAGACAAAAAGACTATCAAAGTACGAACGCTTAAGCTAACGAAGAACATCCTAGTGCGGACGCACGACGCTTAGTCAAAAGCTCTCCTGATTACTCTTCTCCAACATTTACGCCGTTCTAGAAAAAGAAAGATATTCCGCGACCCGACCCTGATGAAAAAGGCGACAAAACCACGGGCGCCAACGAAATTAGGAAACGTAATTTTGTTAAGAAAATGTTTTGGCTTCTCGATCCCCAACGAAATGGCACATGCGTCCATTATATTTTTCTTAACAGTAGATAGGGGTAATACTCTGTTCACAGTTCGAATTTCTTTTGAATTTTGCAATAAGAAACTAGCAGCCCCATCGTTTGGCCTAAACAGCCAAAGAATAAGCCAAAATTTGAATTTTTGAACTTGATTTTGAAGTTGATTTTGAAATGCTTTTAACGTAATTTTTGTTAATGTTGGCTTTTAAGTCGCTACGAACAAATCTACAAAAGTTTTACTTATAAATTAATTTTAATTTTCTAATAAGCCAAATAAGCCATTTTGGGTAAAATGGCAACCGATGGGAGCCTAGAAACGAGACGGTTTGGTACTTCGATCTGATTATTGCATTCTCTCGTCGTGTAGCGAAAGTCCACGGCCACAATACCTCTCATCTCGACTCATCCCATAATAATCCTACGTAGTACATACAGCATGCGCCACTTGTTTCTAGAAATTCAAAAACAAATCAGAAACATTTTTTCCACGCAAAAACAAAAAAAAAAGAAGCAAAAATCCATCGTATAAATTGCATCCGTTGCCATCCACTGGCCTCCAACTGTCCGACACGCCGAGAAGAAAAAAAAAAGAAAAAAAAGCAACGAACCAACTTTTCTCCCAAGGAAACTTCTCCACTTCTCTCCTCGCTTCCGCCGCCTCCTCCGCCGCCGCCGACATGGACACCACGATCGGCTCGGTGCCGACGGCCTCCGATGCGGCGGCGCCTGCCCCCGCGGCGAACTCCGCGCCGAGGGAGGCCACGCTGGGGCGGCACCTCGCGCGGCGGCTGGCGGAGGTCGGGGCGCGCGACGTGTTCACGGTGCCGGGGGACTTCAACCTCACGCTGCTCGACGAGCTCGAGGCGGAGGCGGGGGCGGGGCACGGCGGGGTGCGGCTCGTCGGGTGCTGCAACGAGCTCAACGCGGCGTACGCCGCCGACGGGTACGCCCGCGCGCGCGGCGGCGGGGTCGGGGCGTGCGCCGTCACGTTCACCGTCGGTGGCCTCAGCGCCATCAACGCCGTCGCCGGCGCGTTCAGCGAGAACCTCCCCGTGGTGTGCATCGTTGGGGGCCCCAACAGCAACGACTACGGGAGCAACCGCATCCTGCATCACACCATCGGGCTGCCTGATTTCACGCAGGAGCTCAGGTGCTTCCAGACTGTCACTTGCTATCAGGTAATCCCAATCTTCAGGTTTCAGAGGTAGTAGCTTTCAGGATAAAAGTTGAACATGTTGTCTGTTGTTGTATGCGTGATGGGAGGTGTAACTGTGTAAGATATGCGTATCCGATTGTTAGTTTGGGGATTTTTGTTAGAATTTAGGAGAAATAGTTGTGTTTAGTTCTGGGAATAGTTCATATTCAAATCAGGGGAAGGTCCATCGGTACTGGGAATCACTTGTTTAGTTCTAACTTTGTAAGAACTGAATTTTGTTCTGTATCCGGTCAATTCACAACAATGCATTCCTGAGCGTACAATTCATCTTTGTTGTGCAGCACATTATATTGCCAGCTATAGGTTATGCCAGAAATTTGTAAGTTTTGGTAGTAAAAAAATTTAGATATGAACAGATACACCATCTCTTGAGCTCAAGACCAAAAACAGGCCTTCTTAGAGTAGTACACTTTGGGAGTGTTTGAAGAGAAGGGGATTGAGGAGATTGGGAAGATACGCAAAACGAGGTAAGCCATTAGCTCATGATTAATTGAGTATTAACTATTTTAAATTTCAAAAATGGATTAATATGATTTTTTAAAGCAACTTTCCTATTGAAATTTTTTGCAAAAAACGCACCGTTTAGTAGTTTGAAAAGCGTGCGCGCGGAAAACGAGAGACAATCTCTCCTATCTCCACCTAACGAACACTCCCATTCAGAAGCTCTAGCAATTTTGCTGCCTTGAGAAAAAAAAAACATTGATCTTGCAATGCTTGTTACCTGCTACATCGATTATTTGTTTTGATTGGTGAGGCTCTGTTCGTTATGTGGAGATAGGAGAGATTGTGTCTCGTTTTCCGCGCACACGCTTTTCAAACTACTAAACGGTGTGTTTTTTGAAAAAAATTCTATAGGAAAGTTGCTTTAAAAAATCATATTAATCCATTTTTAAAATTTAAAATAGTTAATACTCAATTAATCATGAGCTAATGACTCACCTCGTTTTGCGTATCTTCCCAATCTTCTCAATCTCCTTCTCCTAAAACACACCCTTAGTCAACTATAGTACTCTATATTAGATCAAGTATATTAGTTGTCGTTTGGAATCTGCCACCTGTGTGTGCGTACATTTATTTCTTCATATAACTGCATTTAAGGATAAAAATAGATTTTTAGAATCCAAACTTCTGCTTTAGAATCCAAATGTAAATCTACAGGATTCCGTAGGAAAAGGGAAGACGCGAGTCATATAATTATTTTGATGCAGATTTTTCCTAGGATTTTATCTCATTTTAATAATATTTCACAGGCGGTGGTGAACAACTTGGAGGATGCACATGAGCAGATTGATGCTGCCATCTCCACTGCAATAAAGGAGAGCAAGCCTGTTTACATAAGCATCAGCTGCAACCTCCCCTCTATCCCACATCCCACCTTTAGCCGCCACCCTGTTCCTTTCTTCCTGTCCCCAAGGTAAGCAAGCATGGTTCTTCTAAATGTGCATAAGAAATGAGGAGGTGACAATGGGTTGCATTTGCTCATGTGGATTAATTGTTTATTAATTTGTCAGATTATCAAACCAGATGAACCTGGAGGCAGCAGTGGAAACTGCTGCAGCTTTCCTGAACAAAGCAGTCAAGCCAGTCCTCGTTGGTGGACCAAAAATGAGGGTGGCCAAAGCATGCAAATCCTTCGTAGAGCTGGCTGATGCCTGTGGTTATCCTGTTGCGGTCATGCCTTCTGCAAAGGGTCTTGTGCCAGAGCACCATCCTAGGTTTATTGGCACGTACTGGGGTGCTGTGAGCACTCCATTTTGTGCTGAGATCGTCGAGTCAGCTGATGCATATCTATTTGCTGGCCCAATATTTAATGACTACAGCTCGGTTGGATACTCACTACTTCTCAAGAAGGAGAAGGCCATCATCGTCCAGCCAGACCGGGTGGTGATAGGTCATGGGCCTGCGTTTGGGTGTGTTCTGATGAAGGACTTCCTGCATGCACTTTCAGCACGGCTGAAGAAAAACACGGCTGCATATGAGAACTATCGTCGGATTTATGTGCCTCCGGGTGAACCTCCTTTGTCTGAGCCTGGAGAGCCATTGAGAGTGAATGTACTTTTCCAGCATATTCAGAAAATGTTGTCAGCCAACTCGGCTGTCATTGCTGAGACTGGAGACTCTTGGTTTAATTGCCAGAAGCTAAAGCTACCAGAGGGCTGTGGGTAAGTTCCTGTTGAAGCTAAATAGTTGCATGCCATATATTTTACTAAGCTTGTTTTAGGTCCTGCCTGACAGTTTCTTATAGAATTGACTCCTAATTTTTGGTGTTTAAAATTAGTTCCTGTAGGACTGTAGCTAGAGGCATATTTCTCTGAATTTCTGATACTACTTACATAGTTAAGTCGTTTTCACCGTGAAGTCTTGAATACATATTTAGATATTAAAAAAATGTTTTCTCTTGACAGGTACGAATTTCAAATGCAATATGGATCAATTGGTTGGTCGGTAGGTGCAACTCTGGGATATGCAAAGGCTGCTAAGGATAAGCGAGTCATTGCTTGCATCGGAGATGGAAGCTTTCAGGTACCAAAAATTTAGAACGGTCAAATGTTGCCTTTGTCAAGTTCTGTAAACTATGCGGCAAACAACAACTTAATTTGACTGGAACTCAGGTGACGGCACAAGAAGTGTCGACAATGCTTCGTTGGGGGCAGAAAAGCATCATCTTCCTCATAAACAATGGAGGGTACACCATCGAGGTGGAGATCCATGACGGTCCTTACAATGTCATCAAGAATTGGAACTACACCGGTGTGGTGGAAGCGTTCCATAATGGCGAGGGGAAGTGCTACACGGCAAAGGTCAGTGTTGCAATAGTCTTGCAGACCATATTACCATGGTTAGAAATATCACATCGCAGTGACATTTTGCATTCTGAATCTTGCAGGTCCGAACTGAGGAGGAACTGAAGGAAGCAATTGAAGAAGCTCAGGGACCTAAGAAGGATTGCTTGTGCTTCATAGAGGTGATTGTACACAAGGATGACACAAGTAAGGAGCTTCTTGAGTGGGGCTCCAGAGTTTCTGCTGCAAATAGCCGCCCACCAAATCCTCAGTGAGTACGTCAGATATCCGACTTGCCATGTTTTGATTAGGAAAATGTGAATTTCAGTGGTCTTCGAATAAGTTGCGCATGTAATTAGCCGCTGTTGTAAGTGTTGTAAGTGGTTAGAAATGATTTCAGACTCTCATACCTGTATTATTGTCAATAAATCTGAAATCGATTTTTGGTTGCCCTTCCATGTTCCAACTGACTGACTTTGCATTGTACATGGGATCTAGTTGTTCTGGAGAGTCAGGAACAGGTTTGAGGCTTCCCTTGATTGTCAACCAATGAGAACAGCATCTCTCATTAAAAAAACAGGCTAAACGAATAGATCAATTTCTGTTTGAGAAAAAATGGTTCCATGAAGTTCAAACTTGAATGTTTCAATAAGATTAAGTATTTGTTTTTTCCTATTTTTCTCCAAACCACTCTTTTGCTGCATGGATTTATTTTTATTTTTTAAAAAAGAAGGCAAAAGCTTTGCCTAGTATATATTAATAGAGCAGGAGAAAACAGACAAAACAAGGGTCTATTTATAGGGTCCTGTCAAGAAAAAAACTGGAGCCCACAAAAGAAGAATTGCGGGGGCTCTCCCAACGGGGTTAACTCTGCGAGGTTTGAAGCTCCCCCCTGACCTAGGCCATGGCCACTTCCTTGATTTTTGCGATGATGGTGGCCGGAGTGGTAGCGACTTGGCGAAAAATCTTGGCATTCCTCTCACACAAAAGTTCCCAGGCCACCAGGATTATTAGCGATTTTAGAGATCCTTTGGGGTTATGCAGCGTGTGTAGCATCCGATGCCACTATTCCTCCAACAAAGCGCGTGCATCCCAATCTTGCATTCCAAGGTTGTAACGCCGCGCTTTTAGCGAGACGTTAAAAACTAATTTGGCAAAATCCTAATTGCGAAAAAGTTCGTTCTTTGTGTGAGAGTCTCAATCGTGCCATGGATCTCAATTCAATCTCCATCGTTGTTCCCTCTCATCGCCATCAAAATCGTCCACCTCAAGATTCCAATTCCGACTCAAGTCTCCGTAATCAAACTCCGAAATTCAATCGCATCCTTTGAATCCCCGCCAAATACCTGTCCCCATTTCCGAAAATATCAAATTCCCATCTCGAATCCTTTCCTTGAGTCTCCCTTGATTCCTCCCTAAACCCCCGAGATCAAATCTCAAATTTGAAATTTAAACCCAAGCCCCAAATCCCTCCAACTCAAATTCCCTATAAAAGTCTATTTTGCGTCCCTCTGTTTTTGTGGGCCGAATTCCTTTCCCTCGGCCCATCCCTCCTCTCAGCCCGTTTCCCCTCCCCTTCGCACGTGCTGAGCACGCGCGTCGTGCCTGAGCCGAGAGAGAGCGCCGCCCTCTCTCTCACTCTCGCCCTCTCTGCTTCCTCTCTCCCCGGCGCCGATTCCCGCCGCCGCCTTTTGAACCCGCCACCGCCTTTGGTTCCCACGCACGCGCTGATCGTGGCCGACCACCCGGTCGCCGCCGCCGTCCGCGCCTGCGCCGCGCTGCCGCTCGGCCCCGCTGCCTGCCGCGAGCTCTGCAGCGCGTGCCCAAGCCGCTCTACCCGCGTCCGTCCAAATCCCGGAGGCAGAGCACTCCCTCTCCCACCTCCTTCTCCCAAACCGGAAGGGGCAAGTCCCCCTTTCCACCGTCCTCCCTTCCTTTTTCCCCTCCCGGGCAATGGCGCCCTGTCTCCACCCCTTGGTCGCTTGTGCTCGGAGGCAGAGCCGCTGACGCCGCTGCAGCAGCTCGCTGCCCCACCTTGACCGCTCCACGCTACCAGCCCGCGCTCGCGTTTCAGTTTCCGCCGCTCGATCCACCGTCCTCCACCGCCCAACGCATCCACACCGTCGCCGCTTTCGCACCGCCCACGAAACCGCCGCTGCCGCCAGCCAAGCGCTTGACCACCAAGGTCGGTTCTCCCCTCCCAAACCGACATCGCCTCCGCCTATAAAACCCAAGCCACCCCAAACCCCTTCCTCTCTCATTTTCACTCGCCTCACACCCACCGCGCCATTGTTGCCGAACCACCGTCGCCGCTTTGTTGCCGCCCGTCCCGCTCTCGTCGTCGCCGTCCGTCGCCGAGCACCAGAGGAGCCGGTGCAAGCGTGAACGCGTGACGAGGAGCTCCGGGCGCCACCTCTCCCTCCCTCCTTCCCTGGCCACGCCCTCTCGGTGTCGTGCTGCCCCGCCGCCGCGACTGCCTCCTCGCTGCCTCCTTCTTCTCCTCGGCCGCGCTCTGCCGCCGGCTTCCTGTTTCCTCGCCACCGACGCCGTCCGTCGTCATCGGTGAGCTCTCCGCCTAATTCCTCTCGTTGTCATCCTCCTTGATCCCCATGGAACACCCCCGAACCGCCGCTCGCCGCCTTTGCGCCGCGCGCTAGCTCGCCGGCCGTCATGCTCTGTTCCGGAGGCCGCCTCTCGTCGCTAGCCCCTCTCGGTGCCGCTCCACCCAATCCGATGCCGGAAACGGATTCCTTGAACCCCGGAGATGTTCCAACCCCTTTGAATCGAACCCTCGTCGTCTCGTCGTGTTTTCCCTCTTTTGCTCGCCGGTGATTGCCGCCGCCGCAATCCACAGCCATCGGCTCCTCTCGCGCCGATTCCTCTCTCCGCCACGCTTCCGGGAATCCCCTTGACCTCCCCCTGGCTGCCCCAAGGCCGCCGGCCTTCTCCTTTGCCTCCGCACCGTGTCGCCCCTTCCGCCGCCGCAAAACGCCGCCGCGCATGCGTCGCCGGTGACCATCGGGTCCCGCGTCACCGCATGCGCATCGCGGTCGCGTACCGGTTCGGCTAAGCCCGAGTTCGCGCCCCCTTGTCCCTTCCCTCGCGCGACCACATCCCCGATCCGACGAGCTTCGCCGCCGCCGCCGGCCGCCGTCACGCCTCCTCTCTTCGATCCGAGCCACTACCCTGATTCCTTGTCGCTCCACCCTTGTGGTACCTCGGTATCCGTGCTCTCTGAGCGCGTATACCAAATATCCCACATACACCGTTGATTGTCGAAAAATTGGGAAATGGGTTTGAGAAGCCTTGAAAACCCGACATGTGGTGTCGGTGTGTTTAAAAATAAAATGAATTATGAAAACTCGCGATGCGGGGGTTGTGCCTGCGTGGCACTGTCCCGTATTCGCATATAAGGACCGATTCCTGTGGGAAATTCATCAAGCATAACAAAGTGCAACCACAAGGTGGAATGGGACACCCTGGCTAAGTAACTAGTCGATTCAGGGAAACCTCGCATGCCAATAGTTGGGGAACGCCGGGGCGGGGTCGGTTGGAGCCAACCCGGGTTCCTGGTAGGGCAAGAACGCGAAGCTTGCCAGATTACCGATCGAGGTGGTTGGAGTTGATTTGTGAAAACTGAAATGGCCTATATTTATGGGAGGATTTGATCCTTCTATGTGGCATGAGGTAATCCTGGGTCGGCTTAGGAAAGGCTTTGTCACGAACCTCTGACACCGGCCATTGTCTGGAGTAAGTTCGTGTCTTGTGGGTAAAGTGTACCCCTCTGCAGAGGTTAACTAACTGTTCGAACAGCCATGCCCACGGTCATGGGCGGATGTGAGGTGGTTCCCGTTGCGTAGATTTGTTTGCCTGTGCTTTGTGAAAAGTTGTTGTGGATTGGGAATCGTCGCCAGAATCAGCCTATGTGGCAGATGGATGACCTGAGTGGTCAGAAACGAATCTGTGTGATTCGGGATGTCTACGGGCATCATAGACTAGGCTTCCCGAGTGGAAGCGGATTGTTGTACGACTGGGCAGCTGGAATCTGGGAGTCCGAGAAAATGAAAAAGGCTCTGGGAGCCGATTAATCAAGTGAAATGGCTCGAGGAGCCGAGAAGTAATGATCTGACCCGGGAGGTCGGTACATTACCATTTGAGTTGTTGAAAAGCATCTCTTAAAGTCGAATCGAGACGCAAGTCTCTTTTCGACCCAAACTTAAAAAGGAGGTAAATCACTTAGTGAGTCCAAAATGCTTTCAAACAAAAGATTCGTAAAACAATCTTGCCTCTCTTCCAAACTTGCATTAAACACCTAAGTTCCCATGACTTGCTGAGTACGAAAGTACTCACCCTTGCTCTATATAAATATATATAGTTCCTCCGCCCTGAAGCTGAAGATGAAGTGAAGTGAAGAGTAGGGTTTCGTCCTGGTTCCCAGCCGTCGCCTGTGGTGTTGGGTGTTAGTCCGTTGGTTCCGCTGTTGCTGCTGTTATTGGTGTTTGCCTCGTCCGTGTTGTCGGTTGCATTCTCGGGCTGTTCTGAGTTGCAACCTAAGTTAAGGTAAATAAGTCATCTATTTATTTTAAGGATTGCAATGATTCATATTTGTCACCGTGGGTACCAGCGCTATGTCCTGGGACTGGTACTAAGATCGCGGTTTCGTAGGAAGCGGTTCACGCCGTTTTTCCTACGACACGCTCCTGTCAGGTGCCGTTGTACGGCGGTGCCGGATCGGGGTGTGACAAAGGTCTATGCTAGCCTAGTGTTGCATCCTTCTGGAGTATTTACAATTTGCAAGGAGGTGTACTACCGTTTCCTGAGCCACTCTATAGAGAGAACAAACCTGTTCGTTTTGCCAACCTCTCTTTTGCAGTCTATCCGCTATCCAAACCTTATTTTGAATGACCAACCATGTGAAGAATTTACACTTTGGTGATGCCTAAGACTTCCAGATTATTTGACTAAAAATTGTTCCTACCGCTCCTACGAATTGGAGCCGATAAGCCGACTTCGTCATGTACTCCCCATTAGTTGTGAATCTCCAAATGATAGTGTCTCTCTGGTGTCTCAGGGGGCCTATTCTCTGGATCATGGTCTAGAGCTCGACATACTGCCTAAGGTGCTCCACCGTTGTGATTTGTAGTAGTTGAATGTCACGAATCCAGGTCGGAGGAAAGGGCCTTGCAGACTGTTCTGTTCTTTTGCCTTGAGGCTGCGTAGATAGCCGATGCAATTGTCTTGGGCATCTTTGTTTTCGAGCCAATGCGAGTGCCAGAAACTCGTCGTCTTCCTGTCAACCATGGTGATGGTCATGGCTGCTATCAATTTGGTCGTTGGGTACCGGGTAGCGATGCAAGCGGGCTAACCCGCGAACCCGCTTATAGGCAAAATTAGTGAGTAATCTGCGGGTTACCTATTAATTTGATCTATAAATGGGTTTATGGGTTGATCCACTTGCATCTCTACGACGCGGCAAGCCGAGTCATGACGTGAAAATTCTCGGATTACCCTTTATTTAACATATAAGTAGGTTTGTGGATCGGTCCACTTGCATCCCTGGTACCGGGGTGCTGGTCCACGGTTCCTCCGGCATGGATTTACTATAGAGTCTGTAAGCACACGCTTGAAAGTTGCATACGGCGGGCAGGAAAAACTAGCCCCGAAAACAGAGGGCCGTTTTGGTTTGATACCAAAATGTTGCCATACCAATGTTTTGGTAGTTTAAATAGTAAATGTGATGATTTGGTTTAAAGCCAAATATTTGGTAATGCCTATACTCAATTTGGCACAATTCTAGAATGTTCTTCACCATGATTTGAAATTTGGCTCTCAATTGGCATCAATCCAAAGACACTCATTTACAATTCTACCCTACCAAAATATTGGTAGTGCCAAAACTTGCCTAGAGTTTGGCACTACCAATATATTGGTAGGGTACTAAACCAAACAAGCCCAGAACTAAAGACAAGGTAGTTCCTATTCTAAAATGAGCCAGCCAATCCATATTCAAAAGGTGTTACGTTGTCAGTCGTTCTACGCAAACACGCAAGCTGAATTGTCAAGCTTATCATGTGACTTCCCAGAAGAATATTTCTGTACACACAGTCATACACAATGCAAACCCTGTGCCATATGATCTTGTCAGTTGATTGCAACCACTAGCACTAGCAACAGTTCAGACATCAATTCTTTCACAGCAATTTCAGGCACACAATTCTCAGGCCTATATAGCTCTCAGAAGAAGAAGATTCTCTCTCTTATTTCATACATATTCTCAGCTAGTAGAAAAATAAAATCAAAATCCCCAGAAGAGGAACAAATCTATATGGACATAATTGAGCAATGTGACTCCAGGATCCTCTGCCTCTTGCTCTGAAAGTGACTGCTGCCATATACCAATTCAGGAGAGGCAACCTTGGCTAGTGCCTGCCTGACAGCCTCCTTCAGAGACTTGAGGCTCACACCACCTGCAATGCCTTCCTCCCTGCACAATATGAACACATGCTGCACCCTTCCTCCCAGTGATGTCATCTCTGCTCTGACCGTCCTCAGCCTCAGGCCATGGAATGCGTGGGTGATCCCGGCGATGAGGTCCGGCCGGTCGTCGCAGCTGATGGAAGCCTTGATGTACAAGGTCTTGTGGTTGCCGGCGACAGTGGTGGCGGCGGTGGCAGCGTCTCCGGTGAAGCATTCGATGGAGACTTCGTTGGTCTCTGGAGGGAGAGGTGTTCTTTGTGTGATCTCACTTGCTTTCCTCTTCAGATCCTTCACTTGGTCCACCACTCTGGCTAACAAGGTGGCCTTGTCCATCTGCAGTGCAGAAATTTTTTTAAGAAAATTTGTGTTCAGGAGTCATGGCATTCTAGGCTTGTAGCATTTGTCCTGTGAGGGAATTCCAAACTTATTAGAAAAGGAGTGTTGAAATGTGAACAAATGTGAGCCTGAAGATTTCTTTCAGATGACTTTTTCTTGGTTTCGACTTTCTTGCAAGTATCAAAGTTCTACACGAACTACGACAGAAAAACAGTTTTTTAAATAGATATCTAACCTCTCTCATCTTTAGCTTCAACAATTATGTTAGCTAACAAGATCACAAAAAAAGTTTAAAGTTGAACTGCGAGCAAACTCTCTGAAATGGCTCAGATGTTGATGCATATTTTTTTTCTTTCTGAATGCTTCACAACGGTAAAAACTTGCACAAACCTGCTTAGTATCAGGGATCATTCTCCTCAGTGTTGTCAGATGAGCATTGATCCTCTCTCGCCGCCGCCGTTCAGCCTCGCTGTGGATCTTCAACGCTCTCGCCTCCGTCGCGCTTCTCCCTGACCCCGACGAGGACGACATCTCCGGCGGCACGGCCGGCGGCGCCGAGTTGGCCTGCCGGGGCAGCAGAATTGGGCCTCTGTACACTGAAGGATTGCAGCCATCGTATGGCTGCAGCTCTTGCAGTTTCTTGCCTTCTTGCAGTTGCAGAGGTTGGCATTCAGCCATTCAAACCTGCATCCTACTGAGTTTTACCTAACTGGTTCTTGTCGGCTGTCACTGCAGTAACAGGGGAAAATGAGATGGATCAGATGAAGAAACAGCATCAAGAACAACTGCAGTTGTCAAGAAATGATGCAGCAAAGCAAGGAAAACGAAGTGAAAGTGAGATGGAGCTTACAATAGCTAGTGCAAACAGCGTCTTGTTATCTCGTTTCTATAGGGTGGAATGGTGCGAGAGATATGCTTGTGGGTGAGATTTGATCACTTCATGTACATGATAATTGGTATGCTAAGTGTTCTACACTTTTTACTGGCCAACCACCCTATATATGCATGTCCCTTTTTCTTACATGTGTCCCCCACAAAGACTAAGAGAAAGTTTCTTTGGATTGGCATGGTTTGTCCTCCTGGGCCCACTGGATGAGGTGGCATGCATGAGTGTGTCATGAGTAGGATGTGTAGGAAAAGTCTGACAAATGGTTTATGAGTCTGTTCTGATAAGGATTCAGATGATTTCAGACTGTAACCAACCAATATGTCGTGACAGGATAACTGTATCATGAAAATTTTATCGTGGGTAACTCCCTAGTAATTACTAAATGCCATTTTTCTCCAGTCAGATAATGTGCAAAGTATTTTGTGCTTTGCCAGGGTGAAAAGGGTACACAGATGTACACAAAGAACTGAAGTGTTAAGAGCAATGGTTTGCACTGACTTGTCAGTAATTATCTGTGGTATAAGATATCTTTCTTGTTGCGTAAACTTGATGAATTACCCTTTGGACATGTGATCGGCCAAGGACTTATGAAAACAATGGAGATCAGGCAGCAGGGAGGCCACAAGAGTCCTCTTCTTGAATTGGTTAGCTCGTCAGAAAAAGTCATGCAATTCATTGACTAATGTTTCAAGCATTTCCTCCGAACGAGACAGAGGGATAGAGACACGATTAAATGAGTTTTCATGGAGTACAGGCTCCAACAGTGACAGTCTTGGCCTTTAGCTGAAGCAAAACATCTCTCTTTCACACTCAATTAACAAGCAACTTCGCAGGAGAGAGGCCTTTGGATCCTTTATGAAATGATTGACGGGTCTTGTGCTTATGCATATGATTCAGTTTCAACACTGTCATCGAATGCGTCAATTTTCCTATCTGAAACTCACAGAAGAAACACTGTTCACTCGAACTTATCTTCTGATGGTTGCTGTGTTTATGTCTTCTTGTCCTACTACCCAATTTTTCCAATGACAACATGTGAGGTCAGAATTAACGTCGAATGTTAGTCAGTTTTGTCCCAAATTCCCAATACTTCATTCAGACTACTCTTCAGAAGGATCTGACATGCACAATTGAAATGGTTTCACCATTGACTCATGAACAGAAGAACAGCTAGAAAAGATGCCAAGATTCAAAAGATTCAAGAAATTAAACAAGAGGGATGGCTCTCATGGTCTCATTGGCTTAGTATTCCGGTAGCTTTGCATGTAAACTTGGGACTTTGGGAGTTCATCACCAGGTGGTCGACAAGCTGCCCAAGAAGCCGCAAATATGCACTGTTCGTGAGAGAGGGAGACGACAAATCGATTGCATGATTTACTCGTCCCTTTGTGCCTGCGCTGGCGGGTTTTTGGATTCTGAAATCACTCCACACTATGATGATTGATGTGTTCTTTCTTGTCCTTTTTGAGATAACTGAAGAAAACATCTCCCCAGGAGTAACCTTATGAACGAATTGTTTGGAGATCTCTGTGTAAGGTGACATGTGACGCTTGATGAGGAAACAGGTTCAGATGATGTTTGAAACTTATGAAGTTAGTGCACGCAAAACAAGAAAGCTATTAACATGTGATTAATTAACTTTTAATTATTACAAACTTGATAAATGGATATATTTGATATTTTAAAGCGATTTTTATATAAAAAGTTTTCGCACATAACAACATACCGTATAGTAGACTGTTCATCAGAGAATAGTCAGATGAACCTTTTGACCATGTGGTAAAATTCTCATCAGGCAAAAACTTCCATACATGTAAAACATAAATTCGACTATGAAAGTGTTATATTATCCGGAAAAAAAAACGAGTACTAGAAGTTTTGTTAATTAATTCCAGACACAGTGGAAAATCACAGCTAAAAGCCTGAAAGAGAGAAACTTGCCGGTCATATCTCAGAGTAGTTGTAACTTGTATGCAAGTTCCATGTGCATTTAGCCAAACTGGCTTTTGAACTAATGTAACCTTGTTCTAGAGGATCTTTTGACGTTCTGGGCCGATGAAAACTGCCCCCTTTCGGACGCGCTAGGTATAGTCATTCCTCCTTTTTGACAAAATATACAAGACGGTAATGGCAAACCTCATTCGCCATGACACGCACTTTGTTACACCTTTAGTGCTATACCTTTTCTCTCTCTTTATGCCAAACTAGTATTTTTACGACGACTCAACGAATGCAATGAAAAACCTTCTAGAAAGAAGTAGATATCTGGATAAAAAACATAGGAAAATCGATTATTTGTTGGTCATAAAGGTGTTGCATGCGGATGATTCTCCCAATTATTTTGTCCCTGCTTGTTGCACATCCGCAAGCTGCACTGTTGTAGGCCTTGTTCAGTTTAGAGGGGTTGAAAAAGATTGGAGGTGTTTGAGGGGAAATAATTCTACACCAGAGTAGGTGTGGAATAAATCCTCTTCAATCGCTCCCTCTTGGGGATTAACCGAACATAGCCATAGTGTATTTTTCATGGGTGTATGTAAAAAGTATGCCAGCAATATTTTTCTTAAAATATACTTTTTCTGTTTCAAAATGTTTGACACCGTTGACTTTTTAGTACGTGTTTGACCATTCGTTTTATTAAAAAAATTAAGTAATTATTTATTCTTTTCATATCATTTGATTCATTGTTAAATATATTTTCATGTACACATATAGTTTTACATATTTCATAAATTTTTTTAATAAGACGAACGGTCAAACATGTGCTAAAAAGTCAACGGTGTTAAACATTTTGAAACGGAGGGAGTATGCTAGATATAATATGGTCTAATTCATATGTAATTGTGGTGTAGGTAAGGTATAATTTTAATTCAAATAAGAAAAGTATTCTTGCTCAGTTGGTTAGAGCGGTTGTGTCAACATATTTAATGGATCGGAAATCGATCAACATCTCTACTAACCCCTTGAACTTAATAGTGGTGTCAGTGAATCTGTCAACCCACTCTAATTGCAGTTTTTACACATAACCCTTGAACTTCTTAATATGTAAAAAACAATTAGATCTAAATACATGGATAGCATCATATAAAATTAAATTGATGTGAGTTTTTTTTTAGCAAAGAGGTGAGTAACATATTGATGAAAAATATGATTTTATTTATTTTATATAGTATTATAATATATTTTTTATTTTATCCATAGCAATAGTAGTATATTTAAAGAAAAATATGTCAACAGATTTTTTTTAAGCCTTTATGTTTTCCAAAGACGAACTGGACACAGCCAGGCCGGCCCAAAAGCCAAGCCCGTAGGTAGACTCTTTTTTCGATTTTTTTTCCACCAGCTAGAGAGGCCGATGGAGAGAGAAAGGCTTACGTTACGGCCCATCGGCTAAGCACCCACATGTCGCGCTCGCACGCATCCACGGATCCACCGACGGCAGACACGGTACGTACGTGTTCCGCTTCGCTTTTCACCACGGGCGAGCGCCGAGCGCGGCGACACCGCCACCCGTCGCGCGGTGAAACCCAACCTCCCCCCGCGGCCGCCGCGTGTTTACCCGTGGTCTCTGAACCCGCGCGCGCGTGCCACCCGCGCATGGCCACCACGCCGCCCTGCTGCTGCTGCCTCGGTTAAACGGCCGCGGCTACGTGAGTACGTAGCAGCGGCGCATGCGCGCGGCGTGGTGCGTATCGTGCTCATCGCATCGGCCTCCGTATAAGTAGCGGTGCCGAGCCGCGCAAAGCGGAGGCATCGATCCATCGCTAGCTTATCTCAATCTCGCCACGAGGAAATAAAGCCTAGCGCATATTAGCCGTTGGTTGGTTTAGTATACGTACGTAGGGTAGCTTAGCTTAGAGCACGTACGTACGCATCGATGGCGCAGCAGGCGGAGAAGGCGGCGGAGCTGCAGGACCCGGAGATCCGGGCGGAGCTGGACCGGCGCGCCCGCGACGACGGCAAGACCGTCATCAAGAGCGGCACCGGCGGCAAGAGCCTCGACGCCCAGGAGCGCCTCGCCGAAGGCCCGTGTCCTTTTTATGTTTCTTCTCTCTTTTGTGCTATATCTTTTACACGTTCTGATCGATTTGATGTGTACGTACGTTTATATTGGCGTAATAGTGTATACGTGTGCAGGGCGTAAGAAGGGAGGGCTGAGCCGCACGACGGAGTCCGGCAAGGAGCGCGCCGACGACGACACCGGCGCCGTGCTCATCGAGCCCGACGACAAGATGCTCAAGGAGGCCAAAAAGAACCTGGGCCGCAAGTGAGACGTACGTGCACTAGCGTGCTGGTGTGTTGTGGTTGCTCGATCATATAGTAGTGTACTAGTGTGTGCATTTCCTTGGTGTATCCATGTGCATGCATGCATGGCAGGCGTACGTATTAGTATTACTCTACGTGACGTGTAAGCTATGCTGGCTACAAAATTTTGGTCCCTGCAGGATTATATTGTAGCCATATGTATGTTAGTATGTATGTACGTGTTCTTCACGTACTGCCCTAGCTACTAGCAAGTCGATCTAGCTATATCGTGTGTGTGTACGTATATTGTGATCGATGTACGAAGCTGCTGCTTTCTACATCCTGGCTACAAATGTAATTGTGTTTGTGTGTCTCCGTACGCTACGTTTCTGTGTGTCTGTAGCCATGCATTGTCCTCTTCAAGGCTCCAATGTTATATAACAATAAGTGGTTGATTTCTACTGATGAAAGCTTAGTTTATCACTCTTAATTGTCGTCCTCCACCGACAAACAGTTTTGGCATTGTTTCCTTCCCATTATTTTTCTATAATTTTTCTACCTATATTTTATACAACAATATAAATTTAATCAAAATTAACAATTAAGTAATTTAAGTTTTGACTTCGACAAACCCAAAACAAAACAATGTATAATTTGGAACGGAACGGAGGGAGTACGGGTGGTTACAGTACTTGTTTTCGTTCCGATCCCCCGAGTCGAATCATAGAACTACGTCCGTTTGTCACTTTCTTCTCTGAATTTTTAGGAGAATTTATCAGTTAGTTAATTGAAGTGAAGACGTATATATATACTTAAGCATGCATGTGTCTAATATCTAAGTATTACCTAGAGAATTGAAGAACAACAAAACAAAAAATAAACAAGTTAATAATTGCGGAGTATATTTAAAATCGGAGGAGCGGAGTAGTACACACACGGGTAATTAGATCCAATCGCCACCACGCGAAATCAATCGTCCACCAGCTAGCTCATCGTCGTCGTCGATGATCAATACTCAAATACACATGTATAATTGCGACGCGCGCGTGCCGTCCGTCAGCCGCGGCACCGGTTGATCCTGCTGCAGCCGCGAGTGTACGGGTTGGCCTCCTGCATCTTCGAGACCCCCAGGAGGCAGGGTGTGAAAAACCGCCGGTAACCGCGCGGCGCGGTTACCGCCCGTACCGCGGGGGTACGGTTACCCGTACCGCGCGGTACGGTTTAATAAAATTCGTCCAAATTTAAAAATTTTAAAAAAAAGAAAAAAATCAAAAAAAATAGTGAAGGTAGTGCTTGCGCGGTACGGTTTAATAAAATTCGTCCAAATTCAAAAATTTAAAAAAAAAAAATCAAAAAAAATAGTGAAGGTAGTGCTTGATTTATAGTGTTTTATGGTGAAGAAATTTCTCAAAAAAGAGTAATATTTATTCAAATTTGAGAGCAAAACGGAGAATAAATTTGAAAATTGGAAAAAGAAAAAAAAATGGGCCGGCCCGTTACTGTGCAACCCATTACACATCGCGCGGTAACCGCGCCAAACCGCGTGGTTACCGCGTCAAACCGCGCGGTTTGCCCGAATTTTTGAATTCAAATTTCGATTTGTAAATTTGTCGCGGTTTTGCGCGGTTACCGCGGTTACCGCCGGTAACCGCCGTACCGCCGGGTGGCGGTAACCGGGCCCCCGGCGGTTTTTGAAACCCTGCCAGGAGGTCGACGGCGTTGATGGCGGCATCGACGACCTCGGCGACGGCGGGGGCGATGGAGGGGGAGACGACGGCGGGCAGCTTCTCGGGCCGCGCGGCGTGGGCCGTGGAAACCAGGATCAGGCCCACGAGCACCACGGACACCAGCGCCACCCTCATGCTCGCCGCCTTCCCCATGCGCGAACGCCCTCTTCTTCTCCGACCAATTTGAAGTGGTTTGTTTATTTGTTTTTATGTGTGTGGTTTGTGGTGATGAAAAGGTGAGGATTTTATAGGAGACAAGGTGACTAAAATGTTAGTGGTCGAGAGGAGATCGTTGCAGAGTTTAAATATAGCATTTGTTTGATTATGTTTGATGTCTTCCTATTTTAGCAAAAAAAAAAACATATATGCATGTGTAAAATATGTTCGTTCGTACTCCCAATGTAAAAAGGAAAGAGTCACATGTGCGTATGCGTTTAGATTCATTTCGTAGAACTGAAATTTATATAGGATTAAATTTCTTTTGACAGAGGAATTACAGTGTAATTACACCATGTGATGTCTGACATCAGCGGCATTGTATTTTTTTAAGCATAGGTCCCACAATCGATGTCAACCGTTGCAAGGTGAAGCGGGTTGTGGTTATCCACCCCATGTCCACATTGGCCACCAAGAATAGGCCTGCTCGGCGGGGGCCTGCAACGGCTGCAGCTGCACACAGTGAGTACGGCACTGTTCGTACCGGCCTGCAGCCCGAGCAGCCGAACAGGCTTAATGTCGTGGGTGCCTGCAAAACACTTAAGTATCCGCTGGGTTGTTGGTGAGTATTTATGAAGGGAGTATCCATATATTTGTTGTTAAATTTTAAATAAAATATTAACAGATGTAAGAAGATGCAGCAAATCACATTGTGCGCATCAGGTCCTTTTTCTCAAATCCCCTCGCAGGTAGCGACGGAGGCCCGATCGCCGAATTCCTAAAAACGAGCACGACTGCACGAGGGGAGATGCCAGACACGGACGGCATACAGAGGCTGTGTTTAGTTACACGTTAAAATTGAAGGTTTGATTAAAATTGAAAGTTTGTGTAGCGCCCGTTCCGCCGTGGCGCCTAGCGGGAAAATTATCTCCTAAAAACCCTAATTGCGAAATTTGTTTCTTTGCTTGTTGTCTAGTGTCCGTGCCATCTCAAGATCTCAATCCCCGATCCATCGTCAAGTTCAAATCCGAATCCAAATCCTTCCAAATCAAATTCCTCCGCAAAAGTCTATTTTGCCTCCTCCGGGGTCGATGGGCCGAATCTCGCTCGGCCCATCTCTCCCTCCCCTCCCCCGGCGCGCTCCCGCTCCTCTCTCTCTCTCTCACCCCCTCCCCTCCCCCGGCGCGCTCCCTCTCCCCCTCTCCCTCCGCTCCGCTCCGCCCCGCCCGCGCGCCGCGCGCGCGTGCGCGTGAGCCGCCGCGCCAAGCGCCCCCTCCCTTTCCCCTCGCTCTGCCCGCGCGTGCGCGTGAGCCGCCCGCGCCGAGCCGAGCCCTCCTTTCCGCCCCCTCGATGCCGCTCCCCGCGCGTCGTTCGCGCACGCGCCCGCGCCGCGTCTTCGCCGCCCGGCCCCGCTGCCCTGCCGCGCCTGCCGCCGCTCGGCCCCGCAGCCAGCGCGCGTGCCCGAGCCGCGCCGCTCCATCCGCCGCGCCCTCCCGTTGTTTCCCGCGCGCGCGTGCCGAGTGGCCGACCGTCTGGTCGCCGCCGCCGTCACCCTCAGCCGCGCCAGCCCGCGCCTGTCGCCCGTGTCGTCGCGCCCTCCAAACCGCCCCGCCGTCATCGCCGTCGTCATCGCCTCGGCCCCGCCACTCCGCGCGCAAGCCGCCAAGGGACGGAGGCCGAGCCCTCCTCCCTCTGCCGCGACGCCCCTGCTTCCCTCCTCCTTTTCCCGAAGAGGCAAGGGGACAAGCCCCCTTTTCTCTCCCTCTTTCCCCTTTTTCCCTCCCGCCGGCGTCATCCTCCTCCCTCCTCCCTGTCACCGCTTTGGCCGCGACCGCCGAGCGCTAGCCCTCTCCTTTGACCGCCCTAAGTCGGTTCCCAAACCGACATTGCCACCCTATAAACCCGAGCTCCCCCTTTCCTTTCCCCTCCCGTTTCGCTCGCCGCCACCGCGCCATTGCCGCCCCTCTGTTTCGCCGTCGCCGTTCGTCGTTGCGCGTGTCGGAGGAGCCGGCACGAGCAAGGACACGGAAGGGGACTTCGGCCGCGCCCTCTCCTTCCTCTTCCCCGGCCCGAGGCCGGAGAGATTACTCCCGCGCCGTCGGCCTCTCGTCACTGCGCCCCGACTCGCACGGTAGTGCCTCTCTCCGTTCTTCCTCCTCGCTCCATCTCCCCCCCTTAGTTTTCGGTGGTAGCACGAGTAGCCTCCCCGTAGCTAGCCGGCGCCGCCCCGACCTTTGCCGTCGCTCGCCGTGTGCTCGCCGCCGTCGCCGCTCGAGCTTCGTAGCACCCGCTCGTCGCCAGCCTCGCTCGGCGTAGCTCCACCCAATCCGACGCTAGCATCGGATTCCCGTGGCCGCGTAGATGCTCTCACCGCCGGGAATCGGCCCCTCGTGACCTCGTCGCCGTTTCCCTCTTCCCTCCCCGCCGGTTGCCGCCGCCGCGATTCGCCACCGTCAAGCTTCCTCCGGCGAATCCGAGCCGTTGGCTCGTCTCCCCTCGTCTCGTGCAACCACCTGGTGTGCTCGCTTTCGTCGGTATCGCCGTGGTTCGCTCCGCCGCTCGCCGCTGATGTCCGCCGTCCGTTCCGGCCGGCGTCGTCGTCTACCTCCCGCCGGCCCGCGTGGCAGCCACGTAGGCGCCACGTCGGCGCCAGCTCAGCCGAGGTCGGGACGGGCCGACCCCGGTCAGCCCCTCCCGTGCGCGCGTTCCACCGCGAGCCGTGAGGCTGCGCGTGGGCCCGCCGCATCCGTTCCTCCGCAGACCGCGCGCGTGCACCGCGTCCCTCCCCCGCCCGCGCGCGTGCGCCGCGTGCTCCCTCCACATGGTGAGCCGAGCCGCTGACAAGCGGGTCCCACCCGGGACCGCGCACGGTGAGCCCGGTCCACCGGCCCTCTCTCTCTCCTCCCCTCCCGCGCGCGCGCACTTAGGCCGCCTTGGACCGGCCGGCCCATTTAGCTCGGCCGGTCCGCTCCATTTCCCTTTGGGCCGCGCCCTAGCCGCCCGAGGAAAAGTCTATAATCCCTCCCTCTTTTCTTTTCTTTTTCTTTTCCAAAAAGGATTTAATTAAATCCTTTTCCTTTAGACCAAAAATCCAATAATCTTAGAAATTCAATATCTTCCCAACCGTAAATCCGTTTGACTCCGTTCAACTTCCAAAATTCCTCAAATCTCGAGATCTATCTAATGGCACGCTTAGAGGTCATTAATAGGGCTTTATTTTCGCCGTTTGTTGAGTTGTCCCGTTTCGCGTGTAGTTTCGGAGCCCGAAGACCCGCAGTGCGAGGATTTCGAGGATCAAGCTCCAGATCTCGAGCAAGGCAAGCCACCTTTGAACATCTTGAGCCTATATTTGAAATTTAATTATGTTGCTTGAAAAATATTATGCATTGATAGGATCGCACTTAATCAGTTGTCCCGTCTGCAAGGCAGATTGGCGGACCTACCTAATTCGTTGCATTTGATCCTTCCTTTGTTAATTGTTATATCATGTCCCCTTGCAACCATCTAGTTGCGTCTCGATATTCGTGCATCCTGCGCGAGTATCAACGGACGCCTTCGAACTTAAAATCTGAAAAACTTCTTGGGTAAAACTTGGGTTTTACAAAAGCCTTGGAAAACCCGACACCTGGGTCGGTGCTTGCGAACTAAATGAATTTCCAAAACCGCGGACCGGGGAACGTACCGGGTGTACGGTTTCCCGCTCTCGCACTTAAGGACCGATTCCTTGGAATTTCATCCAAACATAAGTCAAGTACGACCACATGGGTGGAATGGGACACCCCTGGCTGAGTAACTAGCTTATCAGGGGAGCCTTGATGCCGAGAGACATGTGGATTCGCCGGGGTGGTGTCGGGGAGGACCCCTGGGCTTCCTGGCATAGTATGGTCTGGGACCTAACCTATTGTTGGTCTGGGACTGTCACGCCCAGAAATTCACGAACCAGAATTTCTAAGCTGAATGTGCATTAAACCCCTGTCCAGGACCAGCCAGGGTACACAAACGACAATTGTTGACATACAGATCCACGTCTTACAAAAATATAAAAGATTACAAATGCAGCGGAAAAAGATAAAAGCGAGCTAAGCCTGAAGACTTGACTCCTGCAGCGGGCGACTCCATTCCACAGGCAATCCTTAACGGCAGCGACGAAACCAACCTCTTCGAGACATCTTCAACTGGGAAGGACTTCAACTCTAGTGTGGGGGAAAAGAGAGCAAGACTGAGTACTACCCACTGTACTCAGCAAGTCACACCGGAAGAGGAGGTATGATGCAAGATATATCCAAGGGAGGCTAAAGGTTCTTTTGCATAAAGCCGGCATTTCAAAGCAGTAGTTGAAAGCAGTAAAACAGTTGTAGTAATTAATCCATATTAACCAATCACTGTCCAACGTTACACCACGTTGCAACAGGCCCAAACCACCACCTGAACTAACCAGTTCCAAAAGCTAACTAGGGTGAAACTAATCACGGTGAATCTGGTCGACCGCCCATAACCGCGGGCACGGCTATTCGAATAGTTTTACTCTGATCAGAGGTGTACAACTGTACCCACAAGACACAGCCCCACGACACGTTCCCGTGCGCCGACATGCCACCACGACATACCGGAAAGAGGCCGTGACAGGACCCTTCGTATAACCCCCTCTAACCGATCGCACCACACCTTAGGGTTCGCCCCCGTCCCCAGCAGGCAACGGGCAGCCCCCCTTTCGTGCCGCGGTGAATCCGGCAGCCGATCAACCGGACACCCCGGCCGACCCAACTCCATCACGCCCACCCTCGCCTGGGTACGTCGGCTAGAGAAAAGCTACACTACAAGCCCAGCCGTTGCCCACGCTGGCTTGTGGTAAGTACGATAAATTCTTCCAGGGCATCCCGCGAACCGGTCCTTAATCGCCATGGGCACGTCTAGCAAAACCATGCACCCACAGCCCACCATGTAGTGTATTTTAATTAGCCAACACCATTGCGGTGGCACTAATCCAAAGCTATTGCCAAAAATCAAGTCTATGCTTTAATGTGGTCCCCTTTTGTGCACTAGTTGAACTAAGCATGGCTAAGCATCTCCTAAACCAACATCTAGTCATTTTAATACCCAAGTTATCAATGGCATAAGGGAAACAACATATAGCTGAGTAATAGGACCCATCCCACATGATATTGTAAAACAATGCAATATTTAATAGAAATGCGGGACATTTGTAAATTAGGTACAATATGATCAATTGCAATGTATGACTTGCCTTGCTCTCGCACTGATGGAACCACAGCAACGTCTTCGAGAAACCACGAACCGACGAAACGGCCGAAATCTACGCGACAAACAAAGCACACAAGCAAAACATGCTATAAGACTACTGAAACAGGAAGCAAAACCATTTTTAATGGATTCTATACATTTTTATGAATTTACTGAGACTTGAATGGACTTAAACGGAGCTCGGATGAATTAGTTATGATTTTTAGAAGATTATCTGTGTTTTTACTAATAAAGAAAAAGCCTTAATGTATTTATTGAGCAATAATTCCTCCCAGGGCTGACGTCAGCAAGGGGTGGGGCGGCGCCGACATGCGGGCCCCACTGGACAGAGGCACAGGAGAGAGGGAGAGGGGGCGGCTGGCAGGCGGGACCCACCGGGCAGCGTCACAAGGGGGGGGAAAAGCGGCGAGGCGCCCGGTCGGTCCGGCTCGGCTTCAAGCCGGCCGGCCGGTTATGGCGAGGGCGGCGCGCGCGCACACGGTTGCCAGCGACGGCAACCGGCGACGGGAGGCGGCGGCGGACGGCGCAAAGACGGCGGCGGCGGCCGAAGCGGCGGCGCTACGCGGCGGGCGGCGCGGCAAAGGGAGAGAGAGGAAGAGAGGGGGAGACCGATCCTCACCGAGGGGCTCGGCCGGCGCGAGGGAGGAGCGACGGCGAACGGCAACGACGAGAGACGGGAGGATGACGGCGACGGGCTCCGGGAGGACCTAGAGAAAAGGTTGGGAGGGGTTAGAGAGAGGGAGGTGGTCCATGGCGCACGACATAACCGATCGAAGGCGGCGGCAATGGTGGAAGCTCACCGGAGTGCGAGGAGATGCGAGCTCCGGCGATGGAATTGGACGGGAGAACAGCGGACGAGGTGGACCTCGGGATGGCGGACGCGGCGGCGCCGATGGCGGGGTGCGGCGGCGACCCTAGCGGCTGCTAGAGGCGGCCGGAGCGGTGGAGATGGCGGCGGCGGGTGGGCGCACGGTGCTAGGGCGATAGGGAGCTCGGGAGCGGACGGCAAAAGAGGGAAAAAGGTGGAGAGAGGCGCGGTGGTCGGTTATATAGAGGTGGGGAGGCCGGACGTGGCCGGGAGCGGCGGTTCCGCGGCGACGACGTGGAGAGGTGGAGGAGGAGAGAGAGGGGGAGAGGATTCAAATCGAATCCCGCCCTCTCGAGCGCGCGCACGGGCCGGGAGATGCGGGGAGAGGGCGGCGACGTGGGCGTGCGGTACGGGCGGAGTGGGCGCGGGAAACGGGGAAACCGGCGGCGTCGGTGGCGGTTTCGGCGGCGGCCGGCTTGGGGAGCGGCGGCGGGAGGTGGAAGAAGGGGCCGACAGGTGGGCCCCACCTGTCGGTGACCCGGAGGGGTTTGGGAGGAGGGAGGAACCAGCTTGGGCCGGCCCAGCCGAGGGAAGGCCGGCGCGGGAGGTGAATGGACTGGGCCGACGGCCCAAGAAAAAGGAAAAAGGAGGGAAAAGAAAAGATAAAAAGGAAAAAGGATTTTCCCAGGGATTTAATATTGCACTTTGCTTATTTTAATTGATTAAAATTATTTCCAAGGCTCTGAAAATTCCACTAAAAATCCTGTTAGCGTATTTTGACATGTAGAACCCAAGAAAAAATTCCACATGCCGATTCCGATTATTATTTGTATTTATTAATTTAGGGTTTCTCTCTAGGTTAAATTAAACAATTTCTTCGGACGATTTATTTTATGAATTTAGAGCAAGGGAGGGGTACTTCAGGGCGTGACAGGGACCCCTCTCGTCGGTATATGGTAAACCTGTGGCGGCTTTGGAAATGCCTTGTCATGAAAGCTTGGAGGTCTCCCGACGTGGCTGATCCCCACGGGCTGGGTGACCCGGGTTAGTAATGTCGTGTGGGTAAAGTGTACCCCCTCTGCAGAGGTTAACAAACTGTTCGAACAGCCGTGCCCACGGTCATGGGCGGATGTGAGGTGATTCCTAGCGTAGTTTTGTTTGACTACCGCTTGTGAAATTGCTGTTGTGGAAAGGGGTTCGATGTTTGAAAAATCTGCAGCTGATGGGATCAGCTAGGCCCGGGTGGCCGTTTGAGAGTTGTTGGCCCGGATGGCCGTTTGAAAAGCTGTTGGCCGGGTGCCAACCTTGTTTCAATTCTAAAGACTGATACATTGCACAAACTCCGACCGGACGAGACGCACTGTCTCAACCATGTCGTTTGAGAAGCACTCACTTAGTTGTTTTTAGAAAAAGAGTTCAAATAAAATCAATTGCAAAAACAACAGCCTTTCTTTGAAGCCCGCATTAAACACTTATTTCCCATGGCTTGCTGAGTACTCCCGTACTCACCCTTGCTCTATATAAATAATTCCCCCCCAGTTGCTGAAGAAGATGAAGCGGATCCTGCTGATGAGGAGTTCTTCCAGGAGCAAGCCGGCTACGATGAGTTTTAGGGTTTCGGCCTAGTTCCCAAGTCGCGCCTGTGTTGATTGGTCTAAGTCCTGGCTTCCGTTTCCCTTTTGTAATGCAGTTGTGAGCTCGGGATCTGTCCGCAGCCCAACATGACTGTACCTCTACTCTATAATAAAGAGACCCCTGTTGCTGTGATATTCTGTCTCCCTGTGATACCAGCACTGTTTCCTGGGACTGATATCGATTAACAGGTTAATTTGGAGCGTCACGGGCTAGTTCCGGTCGGTACTAGTTCGAGGCGTGACAGTTTGAATAAAAAAGTTGAAAAATTATGTGTAGGAAAGTTTTGATGTGATGTAAAAGTTGAAAGTTTGAAGAAAAACTCGGCCAGAGAATGAGAGAAGAGGCTTTTTACAGGAGATAGAGGTTGCTAAAATGTTGGTGGTCGGAGGATCGTTTCAGAGTCGATATATGTTTGGTGTGTCATAACATTTTGGCAACAAAATTTACCTGCGTATATGTATTCGCTATATATACGTGAATACGTTTCGTGCGTACACCTGCGCCGTATGTGTCTGACGTCGGCTGTGACGTACGCAGCCACGTGCATTCTTACGTACTCATCGGCGCATCGGTTTTCTGGAGATTCGAACGAGTAATCTTTGTATACTCGTGCAACTTGTTCAACTACCATGTAAAAAAAGAAAAAGCTTGTACAACTTCGTGCTACCAATTTGAAGCATAGCTAGATCTTACTCCCTCTATATAAAAAAAATCAATTCTAGGTTTAAATCTGAACATATATTTCAGATTCAAACCCAGAATTATAGGTTTAAATCTGAACATATATTTCAGATTCAAACCCAGAATTATATGTTTTTGGGACGGAGGGAGTATTTGTTTGTGTTTGAATTGAACTCTGTAAACTAGCCATATCATCTTGCATGGTGATTTGTAAAATTGTTGGAGAACTAAACCTGAGCTTAACAACGAGAATGTGAAAATTTCGCACAAAAAGTTAAAATAATTTCCTTCCAAATAAAATTTATCTCCACGTTGTTTGATCGAGGCTCATCTTGATTTTATAAAATAGAAAAGAAAACCAATGTCAGCAAACTTATCCAAATCGAGCTCGGCCCATGAACCAGCAACACGCCAGCACGGCACGTAATGTCTCCCTGACAGGTGGGCCACCTTTGGGCTTTCCCGTGGGCGCACAGCGGTAAATGCAGGGGTCCTCCACCATGCGGGCCCCACACATATCCGGTTTCTTCTCAGCCTATGACATGTGGGGCCCACCCGAACCAGAACGTATTTGTGTCTCCGTACATAAAGCTGCAAAGGCAAGCGAGAGAGTCGGAGATATCACTACTACTACTCCTCTTTCCCACTCCTCTCGCTTCCTTCCTCCTCCTCCCCTGCTTCGCCGCCGCGTGCTCCTCCGCCGCCGCCGGAGAAGCTCCAAGCCTCCTCCTCCTCCGGGCCGCCGGGAATGGCGGGGAAGCAAGGTGTGGGGGTGGCGCTTCTCCTCCCGTGGTTTGGGAACGGCTCGATTTTGGTGCGGCGTTTTGGGTGGGTGATTCGATCGATTCGACGCATTTAATTGGTTTGTTGGTTGGTTGGTTGGTCTCCAGGAGATGGGCGCGAGGAGGATGGCGCTAAGGTCGGCCTCCCGGCGCTGGATATCTCGCTCGCGTTTCCGCAGGCCACGCCGGCATCCATCTTCCCGCCATCAGGTGAGGAAAAACAAAATTGAGTTCATCCATCCCTTTGGTGCGTGTTGAATTGTTGATCCATGAATGAAGCGAGATGGGGAGGATCGATTTTTCGGTCAACATGCTGATAAGATGTTTACTAGTCGGATTACTTACTGTTACTGGAGATTAGCTGGTTTTGTGCTGCGAGATGGGAAAATTGTGATGATCTGACCGTAGCCTTGCCTGGTTATCCTGTTGAATTGCTTGGCCATAATTGTCCGCTCCTATCATTGTTTTGTTTTAGTAGTTTCAGTACCTTCAGTACTATTCGGAGGTTTTGTTGCGCGCGTCACTTGACTTCAATTATTAGGTACGGTCATTAGGCCATGTAGGAGTCATGCGTGCCGCTTTATTTTCAACTTAATGCAGCTGCTGTCGAACTTCGCTCGATAGTTCTAGAATAGTAGAGTTTGATATTTCCTCGATTCGTCTTTTATTAGCCTATAAAAGGCTAAAACAATGATGTCAAAACTTTTCTTTGCGTCAAAAAAATGTCAAAACTTTCTAAAGTCTTATCGTAAATCAGGAAATCCCAAAACAATATTAATCTACTAGATGTGTCAGTCAAAACACTTACAATATTATAATTATATTACTTTATATATTAATAGGTTACGCAAAATGGTTCAAGTTGGTTCTTTCAGACACCCCCCCCCCCCAAAAAAAAAAGTCAATAACATCACATGGAGAGAAGTGAAGTTTTTTCTAACATCAAAGATAAATGTTCGTGTGGTCCCTGCGATTAAGAAATATTGGGGTGTACTACAATTTATTTGTTAATGATGCGAGAACCTATTTCCAGAAGCATATAAAGTCTGCATGATGTAGAAATATTCTGTTTAAGACATTCTCATTGATTGGAGCCTTGGATGGGTTGCTTTGGCATCCAAAAATGCACAAACGGAACTGTATTATCACGTTCTTTTGATATCCAACATATCTCTTATTTAATTCTTAGACCTTAGTAGTATGTTGATCATTTCTTTTTGTCTTCCAACATATCAGGCTGTTTTTCCCCGCAAAAAAAAAAACATATCAGGCTGTTCTTATTTGACATTTATAATGCTTTATATTCATGTGTTCTTGCTTCTCGATCTGTTGCTGCTTCATTTTCAGGATTGGGCTATTCAACCCTTGGTTTTTGCTTTAGGAATGCTAACTTAGATATAGGATCCTAGGTTCAGTGTTCTCAGTTAATTTGTAGTGTACCAATTAGAAGGTACTTGGTGGGTGTTGCATACGGTTTTATCTGAGTATATACACCTTCATTTGCAGCATCGGACTATTATCAGATTGATGATTTACTCACCACTGAAGAGCAGTCTATCAGGAAGAATGTCAGGGCTATAATGGAGAAAGAAATTGCACCCATTATGGCAACGGTATGTCAATTCCGAAACAAGTATGTTTCTGGCATTATTGCATCCTTGAAGTTTTTGCCTATCATGTAAACCACAGTAAACTTGACCTCCTTTATGGAATCTTATATTATATTTTAAGTTTTACCTAGCAATATATTGCTCATAACAAAACTTTTTCAGAAACCTGTAAGAGCGCAGAAGCACTAATCTACTATAATTTGATTAACTAGATAATATGCCCTTGACAAACTTTATTGGTCATATAATAACCTGCCTTTAGAAGATGACATAACCATTTCGTAAATTTGCTACTGCAGTACTGGGAGAAAGCAGAGTTCCCATTTCATGCCATTCCTAAACTTTCAAGCCTCGGTGTAGCTGGAGGCACAATAAAGGTAACAATTTCTCTATGATGCAGTTATCTTTTAGATCAGTCAAATTAAGTTCAGCAGTATTTGTGCATCACGTTCCTATTCAATCTGTTCCACGAAAAGAATGGAGAATTTACGTAAGGGATTTTTTTAGACAATCTACTCGAGATTTTCTTCAGTACTCTTGCTAAGATAAGCTTCTTGTTTTCAAAGAAGAATTAATAGTAAAGATTGTGACATTCAATTGCCTTTTCGCATGAGTTGCCGAGTAGGTAGTATTTGTGGATCAAACCCTATAAGCTTAAAGCCATTGTTTTTGTCATCTAGATAAATCTCAAATCAAAGTGTTTCTTTGAACTTGAAGGTTGATCAGGTTGCTCTTATTTTCTACTTCCTCCGTTTTACAATGTAAGACTTTCTAGCATTGCCCACATTCATATAGATGTTAATGAATCTAGGCATATATTATATGAAATATGGGTAATGCTAGAAAGTCTTACAGTATGAAACGGAGGGAGTATCTACATAAAGAAATCAAGCCAAATTCTTAGTCACTCTTTATAATTGAATCTGTAGCATACAGCGAGTAATATAGCAAGTCAGAATAGGATACTTGTACCTTTAGGTGCAATGTATTCAAGAGATTGGCACCCTTGCTGAATTGAAATTGGCCACCTGCAACATTGATGTTGTTAGAGTTTGGATTGGTTTGTGCAATTATTGCATGCATTATGCACAAATGGTGTTTGTGTCTATGATGCTCTCATATGGATTTGGGGGGATGGGAACAGAGATGTAATAGACCAGTGAGTCAAGAAGGTCTGTATTTAAGTACAAATTTTGCCAGAGTGCTGAAGCTTACCCAGATATATGATTGTCTTTACATTTCTTATGATTTTCAATGCTCCAGATTTTCTCAACTTCATTGTGTGTGTGCCTTACTACAGGGATATGGGTGCCCAGGACTTTCAATAACAGCAAGTGCTATTACTATGGCAGAAATTGCACGGGTAGATGCAAGCTGCTCCACGTTCATTCTAGTACACTCCTCCCTTGCAATGGTCACAATAGGTAAAACATCTACGATTTTTTAATTGATACTATCTCATATAATCTAATTTGAAACTTTGCCAAAGTTGGTTGTGCTACTACTGAACCATGCTTTTGCTCTTCTCTGTTTTTTTTTTTTCTGAAGAACAGCTCTTTGTGGATCTGAGGTTCAGAAGCAGAAGTACTTGCCATCCCTTGCTCAACTTACTGCTGTTGGTTGCTGGGTACGTGGAAAATTGTCTAATATTCACTTTGATTGTAAGCAACTCGTACAAATGAGTAAATGGCGCATAGTATCCACCTAAAATATATTTCCTTTCTGTAGGCATTGACAGAACCAAATCATGGAAGCGATGCAAGCTCTTTGATAACTACAGCAACCAAGGTTCAGCACTTGAGGATTTGAAGCATTATATGTTTTTTACTAAATAAAAAATCTCAAATATTTTTTGTCCAATTCTATATACATGTCTTGCAGCAGGGGAGCAGCAATGCATGGTATCTCATAGTCCATAGCACCCTAATATTTTTTTGTTCCTTCCAGTTTTATTAGGATTTAATTTTTTTTGTTGAACTCTTTTGGTTTCCAGCTTTGTAGTAACATAAGTGGAGAGCAAGATAGATACTGTAACAAAGTTGCTTTGTTGCAACTGAAACCCAAAGCCTGCTTTTATCTGCTGCTTCCATGCATAAATCAGATTAGATATCTTGCCTCCCCGCTGAGTACCTATTCCACCTCCACATTTGGATAATATATCATGCTACCTCATTGTCATACTGTGCAGATCTAAAATTGAGTATTCTTGGTACATTTTTTGGATGTATGAACCTTTGATGGGCAAGCAAATAAGTAATTGTGCTTAGCATAAATTTTGTGGCTTATCATGAAACAGGTACCTGGTGGGTGGCACATAGATGGACAAAAACGCTGGATTGGTAACAGTACTTTTGCTGATGTGCTCGTGGTATTAGCTAGGAATGCCAATACAAAACAACTAAATGGGTAAACCATCAGCTTTAGATTCGATCTTTGGAATTGAAGCATAAATGACTCAGCTAGTGTTGCTATCTAATAATTCATTTGGCTCCTTGTAGATTTATTGTGAGGAAGGGTGCTCCTGGCTTGAAAGCTACAAAGATTGAGAACAAAATTGGTCTCAGAATGGTTCAGAACGGTGATATAGTTTTTAATAAAGTATTTGTCCCTGAGGAAGATCGACTGCCAGGTGTCAATTCATTTCAGGATATAAGCAAGGTATTGATATTTCATAGCATTTTCGCTTATACTGATACATTAACATGTTGCATAGAGTAATCCAGTCCTGGTACCAACTTTTGAGTGCCCAAACAGGTCCTTGCTATTTCACGTGTCATGGTGGCATGGCAACCGATTGGTATATCAATGGGGGTGTTTGATGTCTGCCATCGGTATGGACCAGTTCACCATTTTTTGGTTATTTATATGCCACATCATATGCATTTTCACACTCTTCTTTTTTGCACGAATTGAAATAGGTATCTGAAAGAAAGGAAACAGTTTGGAGTTCCTCTAGTAGCTTTTCAGCTGAACCAAGAAAAACTTGTGCGAATGCTTGGTAACATCCAAGCGATGCTTCTTGTTGGCTGGCGACTATGCAAGCTTTATGAGTCAGGGAAAATGACACCAGGGCATGCTAGTTTAGGGAAGGTTTGTGAAATACTAGCTGGCAAAGGCTGCCTTTCTTCCTCTGTAACTAGAACTTTGTGTTCCTTTGATATATCAGTGATTTTAACTTTTGATTCCTCGCTCCCATTTAGGGTTGGACTTCCAGAATGGCTCGTGAGGTGGTTTCTCTCGGTCGAGAATTGTTGGGTGGAAATGGAATTTTGGCTGATTTTCTAGTTGCAAAGGTAGATAGACCTCATGTAGGATATTGAGATATTCATATGCCATCATTCAATACTTAATTAATGATTTTTATTATCTCCGTAGGCATTCTGTGACCTGGAGCCTATATACTCATACGAAGGCACATACGACATCAACAGCCTGGTGACTGGTAGAGAAATAACTGGGATCGCAAGCTTCAAACCTGCCGCATTAGCAAAAGCTCGGTTATAACCATCATTTTCCGAAGAGGATAAAGCTACAGCTCACTGCAATTTCTTCTCAGATTGCTACTACAGGAAGCAAATAAAAATCAGGTCCCCATGCACCGATTATTGGCCGGCTAATGCAGCATGATGCAGACCAAATAGACTCCTTGGAAAATTCTCTGGTCAATCTTGGCTGGCTAGAAGGCTGTGCCGTGCGAGAGGATATCTAACGTATCCGAATCACCTCGTTGGAATCGTGTCCGGTGGTGGAGGACAGCATGAATAAAAGCTCCGTCCTGTATGCCAAGTCTTGGCATTTAACTGTTGTATACATTTGTGAACGCTGTAAAATCTGAATAAAGGTCAAGAACAGTAGTGTCGAATTTTACCTCTTTCAAACCTACACTGCCTGTTCTTGTTTTGGTTTGTTTCAAGCATGGGTCCAGAGAATAATTGTCCTTTCTCGATTGTTTGCCTTACTCTGTCAGTAAATTTTCTGACTTTAGACAGGAAACTTCTGTATATCTAGCATGCGCACTGCTACACGTGCTTAAAAGATTCAAGACAACTTTTACGAATGAGGACTTCCTTGAAATATGATTTTCAAAACATAATAAAAAAAAAGAGGGTTGGAGTGTCACTGCATATTGAATCCTAAGAAATGAAAAGCACAGAAAAAATTACAATTACATAGGTAACCGTTTGGATGGAGCACAGGGAAAACACAGGATTTATTTAGAATAGAGAGGCAGACACATTTCAAAGAAACTTACAAAGAGCTTGGAGCTCATGCTATGCATCCTCCAAAATCCCCATGAAACATGTCATTCTATAGTAATTTCAAAGGAATTATAAAGATCCAATTCTTTATTTCAAATTGCCTCATAGAATTTTTTTTATATAGGATCCAAATTCTTTGAAATTCCTTATTTTTTTCCCTTTGTTTTCGAGGAGACCTAAAATTCTCTAACAGCATGCCACATCACATCAGTGTTTGTAAGAGTTCTATAGGTTTTTTCATATATATGGCCTATTTAGTTGGTGAAATGAAAAATTTTGGGTGTCACATTGGATGTTTGACCAGATGTCAGAAGGGGTTTTCGGACACGAATGAAAAAACTAATTTCATAACTTGCCTGGAAACCGCGAGATAAATCTTTTGAGCCTAATTAATTCGTCATTAGCATGTGTAGGTTACTGTAGCACTTATGGCTTATCATGGCCTAATTAGGCTCAAAAGATTCCTCTCGTGATTTACATGCAAACTGTATAATTAGTTTTTCTTTTTATCTATATTTAATGCTCCATATATACCCCCTCCGTTAAAAAAAAGGTCCAATCCTAATGTGCCAGGTTCATAGCCAGAGTTTGGCTTTTTTTGGAACAGACTAGTATGTCCAAAGATTTGATGTGATGTTTTTGGGAAAAAAAATTTAAAACTAAACAGAGCCATAATAGACTTTTCTATCTAGTACTAGCATGATTCTTCTGGTAGTGGATAAGTGCATTGCCCAGTTACGAAGAAGCGTATAGAGCAGTCACCGAAGCGCCAACGCGCAGACGCAGTCATACGCACGCAACAACCGCAGCCAAGCATCCGACGCTGACAGCCCCAAGAGGAACAGGAGGCGGAAGAAGGTTCAGACGACGCATTTGTTTGGTACACACGGCCTCGTGGGCTCGTGGCGCAGGCGGTGACGCATCATCACAATTCACGCCGCGATCCCCCCCGCACCCGCAACCCAACCCAACCCCACGCGTAGCGTTAGCATTTCCCCGCGTGATCAATGCGACGACGTGTTGCGTCTCGCGGCCCCCGCCTGTGGAGTCTGGATGGCTGGACGGACGGCGAGAGAGAGAAGCCGCATGTGCTGAATCAGCAACGCCGAGCCATATCCACGTTTCATTTCCTCAGCTATCGCCTCGTCCTCTGTCATGTGGGGCCTACACGCCCAGCCTTGTACTAACAAGGCCCTTTGTTGCAGTTTCTAGTGATGGGTCTTCTTTCTTTATTTTCTTCCCAAAGAGGTGCCGTATTTTCTGTTTAGAGGTTAGGGCCTTTTTGGGAGCTATAGCTTCTAGCAACTTCTTTTTTGGTGATTTCAGCTTTCCAAACAATTGTCATTTTCATTGGAATTTAAAACTTTATAGTTATAAAATCTAGAAAATAATGTAGATGCCAGAATCTGAAAAATAACTAGATTTTATCAAATTCCTCTTCGATGGCTACTCACCAGCTTATTTTTTAATCTCAAGCACTCAAAACAGAGCGAGAAATATCGCACTTTTACTGTTTCACGTTATGCGATATTTTAATATTGCACTTCTTATGTTTCCCATTATAATATATTTGATCTTTAAATAGAGTTATGCATGGATTCATATATGTACTTTATGTATGTATCAAAGTTATATAAATGTTAGTGAATCTAAACGAGAGATAAAGATACTGCTCTCTCCATCCCAAAATATAAGCATTGTCTAGATTCATAACTAAAAATGCTTATATTTTGGGATGGAGGTAGTAGAACATTTTATAATGTGGAATGGAGAGGGTAACTCTGTTCTCCTCCATTTTGGTTGACAAGCACAGCCTCAAAGAAAAAAACCAGCAATAGAGTTTCTTTTTTTTTATTGCTTTGAATAAAGCGAAAATATATCCAGAGATATCCTCCATTTTTTTTTCATGCAGAGTCTCGAGCCTTGTCGATGAAAAAAATATGTTAGAATTTGCCTTCAGATTAAGACACCATAAGTCCCAAAAAAAAGATATCCTCTTTATATAATTGAACCTTTGGATTAAGAAATCAAAAGTCCCCCAAAAGAGTTTTTGTAAAATGATCCTTTGTATTAAGAAACCAAAAGTCCAAAACAAAAGAGCTTTTGTCTAGAATTGAGCCTTTGGATTTATAGTTAAGAAACCAAAAGGTCCAAACCGCACTTTATTATTAGGATAGAGTGGTGCCTCATCTGAGCCGAACTCTTATTTACTTGCCATATTGCCCATGGCTTACTGGCTCAATGCCTTTGTCTTACCGCACATCCAAATATACTACAATACCACCGTACCACGTATCAAAACAAATAGTACGTCTATGTACGTGTCCACGTCTCTTTCTTTTTCTAGCCTTTTATACTCCATATATACTTCTACTCCTACTTCCCTGTGTGGCCCACAGCTAGATATATCTGGTTGTCTACTTCTCGACGTATCACTCACTGGCTTGTGGGCCCAGATCGCGAAAGGTATCCATAGTAGGAGCATACTAGTAGTAGTAAAAGGGACTTTTTATATAGGAGTATTTGGATCGTGGAGTTCCATGTGTGGGCGCAGAGCCGTGGGCCCCAATCCGCACGCGATGCGCTTCCGCTTCTCCGCCCCCGATTCCTTCCTCTCCACCCCGCCCATCTCTTCCTCTTCTATAAATACGAGAGCCCTTTCCATCCCCATCTCCTCTTCCCCTTCTACTCCACACCGCACAGACAAATACTCTACGAGAGAGAGAGAGAGAGAGAATTTTAATTTTAGGAGAAAACTGTGGCCGCGTGCGTCGCGTCTCCTCCTATCTTCTCCCCGAAGCTTCCGTATCGCGGGCGCCTCCTTCCTTTCCCCCTCTATCTATCTACTCCCTTGGAAATTTATTCGGTCGCGTGGGGTTTGGATCGGTGGATCGATCGATCGATCGAGCGAGCGAACGACGACTTGTGAGCAGGTACGCCCCTCCGATCCGCTGCGATTTTGAGTTTTTGACCACGGTATCTTAGGATCGGCTGCTTGTTGTTGGGTGAGATTTTTTTGGTGTGGGAAAATCAGGTGCGTGTGGTTGTGGTTGTGGTTGTTGATGCTTTCGGCGGCTCGGCTTTGTTATGTAGAAAAAAAAATCAGCGGTTGCGATTTAGATACTTTCGGCTCTGTTATGGTGTTGATACGTGGTTGTTGATCGATTTTGGAGTTTGGCGTGGTAGGATTGATTTTAGTAGGGTGGATTTGGTTAGGACTTTGTAGTTTGTACTATCATGATGTGGCGAGTCCTCATCGATTCTGCATCAGCCAAAGTACATATGGTTGGAAATTTATAATAATTATCCAACATTTCTGAAGACGAAAATCAAGTAGGTGGATTCAGTCATAATTTAATAATGAATAGTGAGAATATAGATTAACATTTTTTTATTTTTCATATATTTTTTCTAGACATTAGGCTGTATATTATTGCCTGCCGGTTTACCAATTACTGTTCTGTATGATATATGAGGGAGGAGGAATATGTGGTAGATTTGATTAACTTGTAATATGGGGAAATAGAAGAGCCTTACAATTTACATTTGTAATGTGCATAGGAGAGCCTTTTTAGTGTGAAATCTAGATGGATGATTTATAATGTGCATAGGAGAGCCTTTTTAGTGTGAAATCTAGATGGATGATTTATGCTTCCGTTCTAGTTGGTTGGTGGTGGTGCAGATTTTATTTTTTGCTTTACTATAGAGAAAATTTATGCCATCAAATATATTCATTGGTTTTGTCTGAAGTGTTGATTTAGTGGATGAGCATTAGTACCCACTCCTGGATTTTTTTTTGGGTGATTGATTTTATCGTTAGGAGAAATCTTTAAAAGTCTAAGTACAAACAGTTCAAACCAGACTGGTTGAATCCTGATGTTAGTCTAGCATTAGGGGAAAAAAGATTCTTAGTAATGTAGGAAATCTTTAGTCTGTCTCCAATTTGCATATCTAGGATGCTAGTTATTCTTTGAAACAAATGTAGCTGATTTAGAGATGTGGTCGCTTTGTCCGGAAAGATAAGGTGCAAATGCTTTTGCCAAAAGATCTAGAAATGCCATATGCAATTATCCATGGCATCTATTTCATGAACATATCTTCATCCAGTTAAAAGATGAGATTTGCACCTGCATTCATGAAATTCTGCTGCTCTTCAAAGCTCATACCACTTGGCTTCACATTATTTATACTCCGATGCATCTCCATTATTCCTTGTTATGTATAAAATCTGCTTCCATGATATTTTTTTGGCAATGATGTCTGCTTCGTTTATAAATTTTTGTACTACAAATGTTGGCAAAAAAATCTGTAGACCTGTAGCATAGGAAGGAACAATATGATATAAGATGTGGTTATCAGTCCCCATTTAATCTTTCGGTTTGTTATTCATGCGTTCACAATAAAACCTTTTGGTGTTTTGAATACCGCTCTTCCATCCTCCCATTTAATCTTTCTGGAAATTAAATACTTATAAAAAATTATGTAAGGTAAGTGCTGCAATATTGTATTAGACTTACATGTTACTGACAAATGATATTGTACATTTAGAACAAGGTAGAAATGAGCATTTATTTTTGTGTCTATCTGCCTCCTACATGTTTTTACTGCCTGTCGTGCTAAATGTTAAGAAAAATATATCTTTAGGGAAAAATAAGGGAGAAGACATTAAATTAGTTTTGTTTCTGACTTTTCTTGAACCACAATAACTTTTTTAACTCCTAGTGTTGGGAACTAATTAGTGAACAGGGTGCATAATGGCATATTTAGTTGCCACACCATCTGGATTTTATCAAATATACATGTCAAATACATACATGGAGATCGTTACATGTGATAGGCACCATTGGCTTTTCAAACAAACTTATTGACAAAGTTCTGTATTCATGTACTTCTATGTTGTTCTAGCACATTTTGTTGTATATCATTGTGCCTATTCAAACTCCAGTATTTTTGCTTCATGCTCCTTACGCCAGTGAATAATTGACTAAATGTTGTGGTATTTGAATTGTAACAATCAGCAGCGCAGCATGTTCCACGAGCTAATGCATCATTTCATTACAATCTTCAATGTTGTGCTACACTTAATTAACGATGTTCGGTTTGTGATTACCAGGTTAAGGACAGGCATACTGGACTGACTGTTTTATGGCTAGACACCATGGAAACCATTCCCTACTGCCAGAGATGGTTCAACCCAATAATGAGCAACTCAACCAACCTCTGCCTTTAGGTAGCTTGGCTTCATTATTATCTATTGTATTGTACATGTCTGAATTGTGATTAAAATTGTGTCCTATTTTGTTTTAATCTCAGGTCAGAAGTTATTTGTGCATGCTGGAAATGATGCAGCCCTTAAAATTGGCCCTTCATACCATGGGAATGTGGCAATTAGATCGAATGATCTTCCATCTTCAAGTCGAGTGGCACAATATTCAGGTCATAGAGTTAAAAACACAGGAACCTTACATAACTCCTATGTTCACTATCCTGCTGGAAGCTCTGGTGGCCATGTATCCTACAATCCTCAAACTGAACCTGTTATAACTTATCCACATAGATCTGAGGGAGAATTTGCTCGAGGGAGTTCCCAAATCGACAACAGAACTGCTGCAGTGAAACGAAAAAATCCTGTCATTTATCCAGAGTATAGCATCAATGGTGATGGTTATTGTGCCGGTAGCTCATCAAGTACCCAGTTCTCTAATTATCCACAGCCAGCTCCATTTTCTGAGTCCTTGCATCGTCAAATGCCTCCAAGTGTTGGCCCAATTAATTGGAATGACCAGAGCTTGGTAAATCAAGAAGGAAGTCAGAGAAATGTGAGGGCACGTCATAATTTTAATAATATTTCATTGGAACCTAGACCAGTCCATTCTACTTCGAATGTTTCCCAAAGTACATCAATGAAAAGGAATGGACCATCCTTTTCTACGCGAATGAGAACTATGCCTTCAGGTTAGTAGTTTGCTGCTTAGTTAAATTTGCTACATGTGCGACCCTTATTTTTGTAAAGTGTTCTTTGCCAGTGTTTTATTTCTTATGACAAGATATGAAGAGACATCACTGTGTTGCTTCAACAATTTACATCTTATGAATTATTTGGTTCATATAGTAAATGGTGGAACAGAACCCAAGGCATCTTAGTTTTGTTGTGGTTGCGTTTTATGACATGGTATATTAGTCATAGAGTATAATACTTACAGCTGCTTTTTACGTGAATGTGGATTATTAGTCCCTAATTTCCTTATTGATATATAGTATTTATATAGCAAGTTGGATTTTTTAAGTTTATCGTTGTTTGCTCTCACAGCACATGTATTTAAATGATTATGTAGGTGCCTCTGGAATGCACTCTGGAGAAATGCCTTACACTATGGGAAGCAGCAACTCATCTGTTCCTGTCCCAACTTTACAAGGCTCTTCAAGCAGTGCAATATTTGCCAGTGGTGTCTTTGCACCTAGGCATGTTCATGGTGACACTGTTCCTAGCTACATTCATCTGCCTTCTGTAGCATCCTCTAGCTCTACAGCGATTCCCCATGAGGTGATCATTCCGAGCTACCAACCTGCTACCTCTGCAACTACCTCAACACCCATGAGGGCCAGTCAGCCATTACCTGTCAGAGCTGTTGCATCTTCTAGACATGCAAGGAATGTACTCATAGGGCATGCTAACAGCGGAAGGAACAGAAGGGCGAGAAGCTCATACTATGGTATTCAGCCTTTGATGATTGATGCACAGGTAGATTCTTCTCCATTCCTACTGTAATCAATATATATTTGAATTTTAATTATGAACTGAAACAAGATGTTGTTTCTGAAGCAATTGATAATGATGCAACAATTTGCTCTCCGCGAATCAAGAGAAGCACAAGACCCCCACAGGGCCATGAGACTGGACATTGACAATATGAGTTATGAGGTAGAAGAGCTGGTTTTTGCTTACATGCCTCCCACCCTGGAAACTTGAAAATCTATTTTCTTAACTCTATCATTTGCTGTCAACAGGACCTGCTGGCTTTGGGAGAATCTATTGGTAATGTCTGCACAGGCTTGGTGGACGAGAAAATCTCAGGTTGTGTGAGAGAAGTGATCTATTGCAGTTCTGATGAACAGCAAAATGATCAAGATGATGGGAAATGTGCAATTTGTCTGGTACAATTTTAACTGCTTGGTTTATTAGTTCCAGTTTCATGTCGAACAATTCGTTACCCTGTCTTGAAAAAACTTTTAGGTATTTCTGACTGATTATCGATGGGTTGTTGGCCTTTTGTGCAGGAGGAATACAAAGACAACAGTTTGCTGGGAATACTGAAATGCAATCACGACTTCCACACCGACTGCGTCAAGAAGTGGTTGAAGGAGAAGAACTCATGCCCAATTTGCAAGTCGGCTGCTGCATAGGACACGCGAGGACAAACAACAATATGGTCCTCAAATTTGTTAGTATTTAGACCCAATTAAGTTGTTTCATTCTTTGTGCGCCTCAGCCATGTAAATAAGTAAGTTTGCTAACATTAAATTATTTTGTGTGTTACCATAGCTGATATCCTTTTATATGTATTAACTATTAAAATGCCAATTTTTAATTCATTTAATCATATGAAGTGGTTTACATTTTTATTCTGCAACCGAGCTCCCTTGTTGTAGATGTCTGAAGAAGCAGTCGTGGAGCTTGAATGCGTAAGCGGGAGGTTCAGAAAGGGCCGCTACCAAGTCATAGATGGTTAAGAGGTGGCTGTCTCGTGAAAAAGTTTAGGTTTTATTGGGTCTTGGGCTCTTGGCCTATGTTAGCCCAAATAAAGCCCATGCTTTGGGGCCCTTGCTCGGTTGAGCTCGTTGCCTCCTTTGGAGTAAAAGAAGGAATTGTGCGAAATCGATCCTACAAAATTCCTGTTCCAACAGTTTAACCGCTGCCATTGACAGGGAACGGTTTGGGATGTTAACAAAATCTCTAGAGGTTGTGCCGCTCACCCTAATTGCTGATTAAAATCAATAGCAAGTCTCATTCCATCTAGAAAGTTAAAAGGCCTTGGACTTTGGATGAATGGTTAGACATCAGAGGTAGATCTCCTGAAGTTTTACCTCTTCTGGATCAGAAGGTTTGATGTCAGAAATCCTTGAAACACATCATACCTAATGATGGTGATGTTGCTTTAGGAATGCATAATCGGTTTCGATTTTACTTCGGCTTCAAGATTTGCAGATCCTTGAGCTACAGGGAGTGTTTGGTTACTGTTATATGCGAAAGATATATAATTTTACCGACCACATCGATGTGCCTACATGGGTAATGCTGATATACATGGGACACACGGCTGGTTTGACAGATAGTGTTGGATCGAATGTTAGCATCGGTAGCAGGCTAGAGAATACCGGTACTTTGATGCGTCTCACTCCCAATTCGTTGTCAATTGGGTGTGCTATATGTTATCAAGCTGGAAAAAAAAAAAGAAAAATCAAAGGACATCATTTCCAGCTCTCCATAATAATAGTATAGTATGTTGCACCAGCTACTTATTTTTCGAAACCAAAGCACCACCTATTACAAAATTACTTCGGGAAATACATGATGATATGATTTTCTTAGTTGCTTGTTGACACCAGTATCATGGAAATCGTCACCTGCTTAGGCCAAATTTGCCGTAGTGATAGGGAACAGCAAACAACTACAGGTGAATTCAGTCACTCACTGTGTTTTGTACTTTTATACCTGACAGCCCAGGACACAGTACTAATTATTCTTTTAGAGAAAAAGTACCTCTTATTTTTCAGCTTAACAATGCAGTAATTTGTCCCAAATCATCACCCATCTTCATCTGGCCAAGATCCAAGCTTAGGTCCCCATGCATGCTTCATGTTCGGTGAGATTTTTTCAGTCAATTGGTTATATACTGAAATTAACTAATTAAAGAACAAACCGGCTCCCACAACGCATGTGAAAACGAGGTGACCCTCCTGGCCCAACAAACCACAGAATTGCACATTGTATCCAGCCTATCACTCAATCACCTCCTTCCCACGCAAAACAACTCAAAAATCACTGTCATTACGGCTCAGTTTGTCAAAAACAGGGAGGAGAAATGGAGAAGGAAACCAGCCCAGATCTTTTGATAGGAGTGGTTAACCCCACTACACATGCAGTCTATCCATCCATGCAAATGCACTTGCTGCTGGCTGAAGCAAAGCCCAGCTGTTAGCCTGTTCCACCTTGGCAATGGCATCTCACCTCTCAGGGTTTGGTGCCCTGTAACTGTATGCAAGACCAACCTATCTTACAGCTCACTCCTCTCCTCTCCTGACATGTACACACCCCCTCCTCATGCATGCAACCACCTTGTTATAAGCCACACCACATCACACACCCCTCTCATTCACATTGTCACACACATTACGATCGATCTTGAATTCTTGATCAGTTGAGTTGCATTGCATGCAGAAAGCTCATCACAAGTTCACAACCAATAGCAATCACCAAGTTTTTTTTTTGACACTGTGACAGCATCCACCATGCAAGCCATGCAGAGACTTGTGCTGTGTCTTGTTGTGTCCATGGCCATCGCGGCGTCGGCTCAGGGCCCGACGGCGGCGCCGGCCGCGCCGGCGCCGGCGACACCGGCGGCACCGGCGACGCCAGCGGCGCCCGCGCCGGCGTCGACGAAGACGACGAACATCACGGGGGTGCTCGCCAAGGCCGGGCAGTTCAACACGCTCATCAGGCTGATGCGGTCCACCGGCGCGGCGGAGCAGATCGACAACCAGCTGAACAGCTCGCGCAACGGGCTGACGGTGTTCGCGCCGACGGACAACGCGTTCACGTCGCTCCCCTCCGGCACGCTCAACTCGCTGTCCGACCAGCAGAAGAACTCGCTGGTGCAGTACCACGTGCTGTCCACGCTGATCCCCATGTCGCAGTTCGACACCGTCAGCAACCCGCTCCGGACGCAGGCCGGCAGCAACTCGCCGGGGCAGTACCCGCTCAACGTGACGGCGGAGGGGCAGCAGGTGAACATCTCCACCGGCGTCGTCAACGCCACCGTCGGCAACGCGCTCTACACCGGCGACAACCTCGTCGTGTACCAGGTGGACAAGGTGCTGCTCCCGATGGCCATCTACAGCACGCCGGCGCCCGCGCCCGCGCCGCTGTCGCCGGCGACGAAGAAGAAGGGGAAGACGCCGGCCACGTCGGTCGCCGACGCGCCCGAGGCCGCCGACGCGACGCCGGACGCGACGACCCCGTCTCTCGCGGCGGCGAGGGTGACGGCCGGTGCTGGTGTCGGGGTGGTTCTTGCCTTGGCGAGCGTCTGGTTGGGGCTGTGACGATGAGGTTGATGACAAGTTTGAGCGAGATCTCTGTATTGTACGCGCCTTCCATAATTTTTTCTGTTGTTTTTTTTCTCTCTTAATTTTTTTTGTTGTTGAAAAGGTGTTCTTTTCTTAATGTTCTGTCCATTTTTGGTTGAATTATTGCTCGTCATATCATTACCATTATTATTGTAATTGCTAGGAGTATGTAATGTATCATTGGATTCCCATTTTTCTGTAATGTAATGGTACTAAATAAACATGAGTTGTGCGTAACTGAACTGAAAAGATCATCAGATGAACTACACACAGTTCAGTACATCACCTGCTGGAGTTTACACTCAGTGAAGAAAAAGATAGCGAACGCATTGCTTTCTGTGGCTACAATTTAGAGGGAAAAGACTGCATAGTTAGGAGTACACATAGAATCTGCCTTACTAAATTTTGTTGTTATTAAATTATTTTTAGAAAGTACAAACGCAAGCGCTCACACTCACCCCTGTGAACGCACACACGCACACCCTACTCCTATAAGCACCTCCAGAAGACTAGGCTGGCATGTCTTAAAATTGACGAAGTTACCAGGGGAGCCTCGCTATCGACGGTTACGTTGCCTATCACTGAAAGAATAATTGGTAAAGTAGTAAATTAAACATTGGTAATTTCAGAAATTTCTTCTCACGAAAGATTAACCGAAATTTGGTTAGATTTCAAACAAGCACAATTAACACTACCAAAATTCGGAAAAATAAAACGTAGTAAAACTTAGTATCACCAAAACTTAATGAGGTTGGCTTTAGTAATAAAGTGGAACAAAGTCAAACGACATATTTGCAAAAAAAGTAATTTGTGAATAAAACGTTTATATATGTGTTCGTAGCGGCCTAAAAGCATAGGCGGCCTAAAAGCATAGGTTAGGTTAAAAACAAACTTCGATGAAAAAAAAAACTCTCAAAATCAGCTTTAAATTTAAATTTAAATATTAAATTTTAACTGATAAGTATAAGTATAAGTATAAGAAAAAGATGAGATAAACCATTTCGTCTTTGACTGTTGACACTGAAAAATCCATTCCCAGCCCACTTCCTCCCATTAAGAAACGACTCGCCAAGGCCCAAGAGCTTCTACTGTCACATTCACAGTGCGGAAGCCCGCGAATCGACGCGCGGCGAGCCGTTGTGTGGTTGCGCCGCGCTATTTCACCGGCTGTCACAGGGGCGGACCGCGGACCGGCGGATCGATCGGTTCTCTCTCTCGGTCCGGGCTGTTCGGCACGGCGGATTTCCATGGCCATCTCCGCGGCGCGCGCGAGAGCGGGTGCTTGCAACCGGGTTTGCATCGGCGGAATCACGCCTGAAGAAAAGGCATTGTTTGTGTGGGCCGCCCGGGAGGATATCCCATTTGTTTTTCTTAATGGAACCAGCACAAGAATATGCTTATTCATTGAATATAGCAGGAGAAAAATACAACCTTTAAGGATAAAGAAAAAGCGAAAAATAAGAAAAGATATACACTATACAAACTGTAGGATGATCTCTCCAAGGCGCTTGGCACTTGCCAAGGCCCACATGCCAGCCTCTTCTTTTATCTTTGAAAGGAGGAACGAGGTTGTGGCTTCCTTATGATCAAATATCCTTCTATTTCGCTCCTTCCAGACTTCCCATACGATAAGTAGAATCAGGGTGCAGAGTCTCTTCTTGGGACACCAGACACAGAGACCAGCATTTCCCACCAGTCTTTTACCGATTGCGTCACCCCGAACGTCGGGGTTCCAGCTGGTGAAACCCTACCCATGTCGTAACGAGGTTCCAAATCCTTCTCGTATACCTGCACTCGGCGACGAGGTGCAAAGCTGTTTCATCTTCTCTTCGGCAGAGATGGCACCTGCCATTTTTTTGCCAACTGCTGGTCGCAAGCCGGTCAGAGGTCCAAACTCTATTATGTATGATAAGCCAAGCGTGCAATTTGCATTTCCGGGCGTCCATACCTTCCAAATTAAGGAGTCAAAAGTTGTGTCAGATCCCATTTGTTTTGGAGCTTGGAGAAATAGAGAGTGGATATCCCACGCTCTCGTCGGGTAGCGAGCAAGCCAATTAGGCCTCTCACAGTACAAGCTATGGGGTTCGTATTCCTAACCCAAAAAGTTGGCCCAAAGACACCCACCCCACAGTGCAAGTACCCATATATGTGTGGCTTAATTGGATATAGACACAGGTGAAGGAAACGAAGCCCACAGTGGGCGTGACCTACTTGCGCGAGGTCACAGGGAGCGGCACCAAATTTATTCCGCACCTACCCTCTCTTCGAGCGCTTCGTCTTCAGTCTCCACGCACCCCTCGGCCCTCACTTTCGCTCTCTCAGTCTCTCCAGTCTGTGCGCCGCCGCGCCTCCTCCCCATCCGGTGCCGGCTCCGCTTCTCCTCGCCACGCCACACTGCTTCTCCTCGCCTCGCTACGCCTCCTATTGCCTCGCATCCCGTGCGGCGGCGGCGAATGCTGCTCCGGCGGCAGCGAGTTGCGCCGGGCGCCGGGCGGCGGTGCGGGCCCCTGGATTCGTTGGCGGTCGTCAGGAGATGAATCGCCCGGAGACTCCGGAGCCAGCCGCGCCTCCTCGCCCCCTCAAGAGGCTCATGGAGGTGAGGAGAAATCAAAGGCCAAAGGAAGGAGCTGTTTTTGTGTGATTTGATTCCTCTTTGTTGCAGGGAAGTAGGAGGAGGAGGAGCAGGAGCAAGCCATGGAGGAGCCGGCGGTGGTCAGGAGGGCACGGCCGAGGAGTTAGGAGGCGGCGCAGAGCGCCATGACGGCGGCCATGGTGGGGAGCGGGATGATTTTTTTTATTTGTGATGATTTTTCTTCCTTTTTCTTTTTCATCTTGTTGAATCCGATCTGTGATGACTTCAATTTCTTGCTCGGCTTCCACTTCTCTAGCCTTCTCTTCTTCCTGGTCTTCTCCACCACGACACTTCTCGAGGGCGAATCGGGGATTTCTTCTGGGGGAATCGGCGCGAGGGCACAGGGCAGCGAAGAAACGTTGCCCACAGCGCGCGTACCTCTGCGTCACTCCTCTGCCCCGCGCCTCGGTTTCTTGCCGCGCGTGGGTTTGCGAGAGAAGGAACCGCGCGCCTCAGCTTGGGGGCGAGGCGCTCTGGTGGGGGGCGCCAGGCGCGCTCTCGCTCCACGTACGTATGAATCCAACGTGGAGGAGCGTAACACCTGTCCAGCTCACCGCACTATGACCGGCCTTAAGCTCTTCCTCTTCTTATCATCGGGGGAGTACTGTACTCGTGCCGAACAGCTGCAGCTGTTTTGCTGCTTCTCGTCGTTTCCGGATTTCCACGCAAAACCGTGTGCTCTGCTGTCGCCACTCGCCGTCGTCCACTGTATCCGCCTGTGTTGCACGACCAAAACAGGGAAACCGCGCTGCATGACGGAATCAGCAGGAAATTAACACATGCGTGCAAATGATGCAGTGCCTTCGGTTCCAAGCGAACCAACCAAGTGCATCCTCCTTATCGTTGCGGCGATCTTCAACTAGACACGCCCATCTCCTTGTGTTTGCCACTTTGCCAGAAACCCAAATTAAATTCCCATCTCTAGAGAGGTCACGGCCATCCCGGCTAGCTGGACGGGTGATCTGATCCCAACTTAACAATTAACATACACAGCAGAGCAAATTACACGGGGGGCAGATCAACTTTGCCGCACACGAACAAGCGAGAGCTTTTCTGTTGTGGAGAGACCCATCGAAACCAGTATTTGTTCAAACAGTTAAACAATACGTTTCGTATAATTCTTTTTATAAAATTTGCTTTAAATATTAAACAATTTTATTTTAAAAATTTTAAAATAATTTTATACTAAATAGAGACTAGTACTCATTTCCTTTCAAAATAAACAATCCACATGTTAAGATTCGTAGTAGTGGAAATAGGATACGTCTCATCTAATTTTAGGTTGCTATATTTGAAATAGAGGGAGTGTCTTGTTTTACATCTTCGTATGTTGGATTCTATCTCTCGCCCGTGCCACTTTGGTTAGCAAAACGGTCGCCCCGCTCCGCCGTTTTTCCACCGGTTTTTCATCTGCGCGCCGTACCTCTGCACGTACGTACGCCGGCGCGCCGATGGGCTTAACTCCAGCCGACATGCATATGACAAGTTGGCGTGCGCGTGGGTGGGCGTCAAGTTTGAGGACGCGAGCCGGTCCAAACTACGATCGGTGTGGATATGCACGACACCAAGCTGAGCACGAACGGAGAGCGTGGCCGTCGTGGAAGTACTACCGGACACCGTGCCAAAAGCCCAAAAGAAGGAAGAGCGAGCAAGCAAAGCAGTCTGTCTGGGACTCTGGGTAGAGGCAGAGCAGTGCACCACGTGTACGCAGCTATGGTGCAGATAAAGATCCCCCGACCCGACCCCGTGGTCCCGCGTTACTGTCGCAATGCATGCTGCATACATGGATCACTGTAGGCCACCAGTATTTTCTCTGCAACCAAAACAAAAAAGGGTATTTTATGAACGAAACAATCCCAAACAAAAAGGCTTTTTTCACGTGATCTGAAAGTCCGTGTTTGTGAGAGCAAGTGCTCTAGGACATTAATACTTAATGTATTATCTCTAAAAATATCATATGAGATTAGATGATAAGGTGAAGTGGATAAGCGAGAGAAAAATAAAATGAGTCACATCATATGCAAGGTATAACCTCCAAACAAACTGTAAGAGAAAATATTAGAATTAGTATGCTAAAGATAACGAAAATATGATGTACTATATATATCCTCTCTTTATCTTCTAGGAACAAAATTGGAACAAAATTAGATGTGATACCTAACCCTTCAAAACTTGGCTTTGAGACAATGACCGACATGATCCAGCTTTATAAACGCCTCCCCTTCCACTTCACTCTTCTTCACTCCACCACAGGTTCAGCTCGCCTCCTCCCGTAGCCAACTTCCACGCAGAGATCGCCAACCACCATGCCGCCGCCGTCGCCGCACCCACCTCACCGCAACGGCAACCACGTCCCGGCGCCCTCCGGCGAGTCGTTCGCCAAGTTCTTCGAGTGCTGGATCTCCGAGCAGTCCCGCGACCTCGCCGCGCTCCGCTCCGCCGCGTCGGCGGCGACGAACCCCGCGGCGCCGCCCGACGACGCCGAGCTCCACCGCCTCGTCAACCGGGTCCTCGGCCACTACGAGCACTACTACCGGACCAAGTCCGCCGCCGCCTCCACCGACGTGCTCCGCATGTTCTCCCCGTCGTGGACCTCCACCACCGAGAACCTCTACCTCTGGTGCGGCGGATGGCGCCCCACTGCCGCGCTCCACCTGCTCTACTCCAAGTCCGGCGCGCAGCTCGAGACCCAGCTCCCGGTGTTCCTCGCCGGCGGCGGCCTCGGGGCGGGCGACCTCGGCGACCTCTCCGCCGAGCAGCTCCAGGCCGCCGACCAGCTTCAGCGGATAACCGTCAGCAAGGAACGGGAGATCGAGAACGCCGCCGCGAGTGCACAGGTGAGTGATGGTTAATTTGTTCTTTCATCAGTGAGGTGAGCTCGATCAGCATCCGGATGCAAACGTGAACAATGCAGGAGTCGTTGGCGACGGTGAAGATGGTGGAGCTAGCCGGAGGCGGCGGGATGGACGCGGAGGGGATGGAGATGGAGATGAGGAGCAAGGCGGACGGGATGAGGCGCGTGCTGGAGATGGCAGACGGGCTGAGGCTGGAGACGATGAGGGAGGTGGTGGCGCTGCTCCGCCCGTCGCAGGCCGTGCACTTCCTCATCGCCGCCGCCGAGCTCCACCTCGCCGTGCACGAGTTCGGCAGGCGCAAGGACGGCGACGGCGCCGCGTCGCCGCCGCCGGCGTGACGCGTGCGCGCTCGTGTCGTGTCGTTGCCGTTCCAAGTGCGCGGCGTGGTCTCCGATGCGTAGGCTCGTCGTCTAGCTCTGGTCAACTCAAGTCGTCGCGATAAGCTTTGACCGATATTTATTTATGCAGTACTCGTACACTAGTATTTCTCTCTCTCTCTCTTTTTTTTCTGCGATGAAGCCGATGATACCTGTAGGGTTTTTTTTTTCTTTCTTTTTTGCGTTTGCATGTGATGGAATTTTACTACCGTACTTTGGAGCAGCTGTTTCTATATAGACAGTGAGCTAACCTGCGTGATATTTCTAATCAATTCGGGAAGGGAAGGATAAAATTGTTTTTTGTTGCTATGTGTTCGAATCTTAATGTTAATCACACCGCTTAACCAAATGTCTTCTACAGAGTTGTCCCTCCGTCCCGAAAATTTTCTTCTTCACTGAGAATACCAAGTTTATTTCTCACCTGCATTTTAGATTCTCATCGACTTGCACTTAGCCAAGAATCTGTTACACGAAGAAGGGCAAATTTACATGTATTTTCTTCACAGGGAGATTTGCAATAATGACATTGTAAACATTAACTTTTACTATAATGATATAGGATCCATATTTCATAGACATAGATGGGTCCATGTTTGCAGTTCTAATATTATAATTTTAAGGATAAGGGAATTAATATATACAACGTGTCGAAATTTTGAGTCAATTTGCCAACTATGGATAAAAAATTACAAATTCAAAAAGAAACTTGTTGCCCGACAGATCAGCCCACACAAAGTTTGAAGGCTAAAAGCCCAATCTGGGGGGCGCAAGAATTCCAGCCCAAGTTATAAAAATCACGAAATATCTTGGATCTGACAGTCTGACAGCAAAAGGCCACACTCCTCACAAATCTCGTGCGCGCCACCGTCATCTCCGGCGACCACCTCACCGCCGGCCATGCCATTCTCCTACGCCGCCGCGGCCTCTGGCTCCGCGTCCTCTTCTCGCAAGCCGGTTCCCGTCGCCGCGGCCGCCGCCCGCCGACCCGCGCCCTCGCCGGCAGCGGCGGCGGCACCCGCGCCCTCGCCGTCAAACCCTAGCGCGGTCTCCGATTCCGACCCCTCCTCGTACTCCTCCTCCGGGGAGGAGACCGACCTCACCGCCTCCGATCCGGCGGCCGCCTCCGTCATCTCCTCCTACCTCTCCGTTGCGGGGGATGGCGCCGACCTCTCCAAGGTCGGGATCTTCCTCAGCTCCGCGGCGCGCCGCCGATCGCCGCCGTGCCTGATATGCTTCGATCCCATCCGCCCCTCCGACCCCGTCTGGTCCTGCTCCGCCTCCTGCTTCGCCCTCCTCCACCTCCACTGCATCCAGTCATGGGCACATCAGTCATCCTCTGCCGCGCCTTCTCCCACCTGGGGTTGCCCCAAATGCCGCTTCCCCTATCCCAAATCCCAGACTCCCACCTCCTACCTCTGCTTCTGCTCCAAGACGGTAGACCCAGCTCCGGACCCCTGGATCCTCCCCCACTCCTGCGGCGACGTCTGTGGCCGACGTCTCAATGCAGACCGTGACTCTGGCTGTGAGCACAACTGCCTCCTGCTTTGCCACCCTGGGCCATGTCCACCGTGCCCGGCAATTGTTCCAAATGCTATGTGCTTTTGCGGCTCACATCGTGAGACGCGTCGATGCTCACATCAGCGTTATTCTTGCTCGGGGAAATGCAATAAACGCCTCGGCTGTGGAATCCACCGGTGTCCTGTGGATTGCCATGATGGGCCTTGCCCGCCTTGTGCGGTGCGAGGAAAGCACAAATGTGAGTGTGGAGAAACAATGGAGGAGAGGCTATGCTCTGAAAGGGTGTTCCAGTGCAAGAGGGAGTGTGGTGGGATGTTGCAGTGTGGGAAGCATAGTTGTGAGAGGGGTTGCCATGCTGGAAAGTGTGGAGGATGCCCACTCCAAGGGCGACGAACTTGCCCATGTGGGAAGAAAGATTATCCAAGTTTGGACTGTGATGCAGAGGCTGCCACATGTGGATCAACTTGCGAGAAGGTGCTTGGGTGCGGGCGGCACAAATGCCCAGAGCGGTGTCATCGTGGTTCATGCGTTGAGACATGTCGGCTTGTGATCACAAAATCGTGCCGCTGTGGGGGTCTCAAGAAGGAGGTACAATATATCACACGTTTTTTATGTCAAAATTCTTAAAAGGAAGGAAACAAGGAATATGTTTAAACCCTTCAAGCAGATAAATTAAACAAATCAATTCCTTGGTTGTCTAAAATGCAAAAAGCAATTAGAGAATGTCATTGTCAATTATGTTTGATACATTATTAGTTAAAATGCCTTTTAAGTTACTTCACATAGTTCTCTATAGTTCTACCGACCTATTTCTATATTTGGAGGCAAGTATGCTTCAACCGTTCTGAGTGGAAACAAAACAGAGTAAAAATAAGTAAAATCTTCTTTCTTTATGTTACCTCAATCTGGGCCAGTATAGTAAATACTGGTTGTGCACCATCCTAGCGCTGGTATTGAATGTGGAGGGCTGCAGCTTTTGAGTACTTCTCTCTTATTAGAATGCAAACCAAATTTGTTGTTCATGTGATGCTGCATCAGGTGCCTTGCTACCAAGAATTGACATGCGAAAGGAAGTGTCAGCGTTTGCGAAACTGTGGCCGCCATGCTTGTAGACGACGTTGCTGCGAGGGTGATTGTGCACCCTGCCCAGAGGTAAATCCTTTCTTTGGGGGGTGTGATGTATTGATACCTATCAATTACTAAAGTAGATTTATTTCTGTTTGTAGGTTTGTGACAAGAGGCTCAGATGTGGCAACCATAAATGCCTATCTCCATGCCACAGGTATTCTCTTAATCAAATATACATCTTTGGCTTGCCATGTTGAATTGTTTAGTGCTAGTACTGCTAATTGCATTGGTGCATACCTTTTATACATATGTTCCCATTTTGAGCCATATTTTTGCAATGGATGTACCACATTGCCATGATAGGTTCCACAAATTTAAGAATGCTGTTTTGCTCTCAGACATTTGCACTTTATTCTCTTTTATTCCAAATTTCAAGACTAATTCAATGTCCCGAATCATAAATATTCTTGTTTATCCAAACTGCTAATATATGTGACAATATTTTTCTTCATTTTGTTTAACAGAGGTGCTTGTGCACCTTGTCCTTTGATGAAGACCATTTCATGCAACTGTGGGCAAACATTTTTTGAGGTGGAATTCGGTACACTCTAAATATGTTGTTTGTTTCTTATGCATCCCATGTTTGATGATCACAGCACTTCACTTGAACAGCAAGTTTACAGGAAAAAAAGATATTCAGTTAGCATTAGGAGTACCATTGTTTTCATATGATTTTATGTACTTTGTTAAAAAAGTTAATTCTTGTCCGATCCTTCCACACAAAACTTGCCTTGTGACTCGACTTCTTGTCCAAAATTCGTATGCACAACTTTGTATGTAGGTGCCCTGTGGGACTGAGAAGAATCAGAAGCCACCCAAATGCTCAAAAAAATGCAATATAGCTCGCCTTTGCAGGCACAAACTTGAATGCCGGGTAAACAATTACATATCTCTGCTTTAACCTTATCATTAATGATAATCTCATCTATTTTGTGTTTAGAAATTTATCCTGGAGCATTTTGGGGTTCTCTTCTATAAATTAATCCTCAGAATTTTCTTCTTAGCCCCACAAGTGCCACTATGGAGCTTGCCCACCTTGCAAACTAATCTGCGGAGAAGAACTTTCTTGTGGCCACAGGTGTAAGCTGAGGTTTGTATTTTGACTATTTTCTGAATGTGCCAGTGTTGGTAATTTGCCCCAGGAGTATATCCTTCTGATATGTAACCATCCGCTCGCACTCTGCCAGGTGTCATGGCCCCATTGCTCCTCCAAATCCTGAGTTCACACTGAAACCAATAAAAAGGAAAAAGGGAAAGCATATAGACTCTACACCTGGAACACCATGCCCGCCATGCCAAGAAGTTGTTTTGGTGCCATGCTTTGGACATCATCTTGGCCAAGAACGTGCAGTAAGTTTCACCCTTCCTCACACATCCACACTCATATGTGTGCTCCGTGATTGCTGAGTGCCTGAGTGCATACAAATTCTTTCTCCCTGCAGATACTTTGCTCCAAAAGGAGGCAGTTTCCATGTCAGAATTTATGTGGTAACCCTCTCAACTGTGGCAATCATTATTGTACGAAGGCTTGCCATGTGTTACAGATTCCATTGAGTCAGCCTGAAGGAGATCAATCGGCTATACTGTCTCTTGCTAGTGCAAGTGCATTCGCTGAGCCTTGCGAAGAATGTAACCTGCCTTGTCAAAGGGTCAGTGTTCTTTATTGTCCTTAGCAATAACTTTGGTTTAGTTCTGTTTACAGACTTTTAATGTGAAATTTTGTGCATGGTTCCACATCTTTTAACTTTGGTGCAGCATATTTGGTATTTACCATTTCTTTCAGGTCAGGGAGCCTCCATGTTCACATCCCTGCCCTTTGCCATGCCATCTTAACGATTGTCCACCTTGCAAAGCCCTTGTTAAAAGACCATGTCATTGTGGTGCTATGGTACACGCTTTTGAGTGCATGTATTATAACAACTTAAATGCTACAAAACAGCAGAAAGTAAGGTCCTGTGGTGGCCCATGTCATAGGTCAGTTACTTTTTTCCTCGGTCCTATCATCTTTTTTGAATGTTGGTAACATTTTCCATTGCTGATTTTGTAAGTTTCTTTCATCTGTTCTTTTTGCAGAAAATTACCGAATTGTCCCCATCTGTGCTCAGAAATATGTCACCCTGGTCAGTGCCCATCAGTTGATCAGTGCATGAAAAAGGTATCTTGGTGAAACTAGAGTTACCTAATTGGCATGATATCACTTGGTAGGCATATATTTACATTACATAATTAGCATGACATTATTAGCAACCTGTTCTGTGGCTTAGCGATACTACAATTTTTACTTGATGAAACTGGAGTAAGGTTTGGAACTTTGGGATATGGTCCACTTATGTTCTATATATATTTTTAGCGAGATCAATCACAGAATACCATAGTTGTTTTTACCTCTTTCATGTAATGTAATTAGGCACTAGGCTTTCTCTTTTCTGTCCTTGTGCGCTATCACAAGAACTTTGCTGTTTTTCTTGAAGAACTTGCTTAATGAAGGCAGAGCTGCTTACACTTTACCTAAAAAAAATCACAACATACTTTTGAAAATATGTATTAATACATGTTCCTCTACCTATCTGATATCCATTAAGGTCAATGTCCGTTGTGCATGCAACAACCTTAAAAAAGAGTGGATATGTCAAGATGTTCTGAAGGAATACCGTCAGTCTGGTCGTGACCCAAAACAAATACCTAAAAATCAATATGCAGTTGGCCTACTTGCCTGTGGTGAAGATTGTGTTAAAAAGGTTAAAGCTGCAGATTCTGAGTTGCATCTCCGGAAAATTCAGGAGATCAAGGTACTGGACCTTACCATCTGAACCAAACTTCATAAGTTGTTACACTGTTGTGCAAACAATCAGCTCTTGTAGTTATTTTTGCTTCTGTGCTTATTGGCTGTAATTTCCATGTAGACCCCTGCTGTGGAAGTTGAAAATGTGCCCAAGCGCAGGAAGAGGCGTAACCGTGGCCAAGAAAGTGTTGAAAGCTCAAAATTCCAGGTGTGCTAGATACTGATGTGCTGGTTTGTTATTTGGGTTCGCTAAGCATGCGTTCCTTACATGAACTTTATATATTGCAGGAAATCAAAGCTGTTGCGTTGAAATTTCTCCTGGTTATTTTTCTGTGCATAATCGTTGTAGCTGGATTGTACCTTTTGTGGAAAGGTGTTTACCGGCTTTCTGATTGGATGAATGACATGGAGGAGCAGAGGGCCAGGCAGAGGCATTTGAAGCCTGGAAGATTGTAAATTAAAGACTACGGAGGGTGTTTGTGGAATATTCACAACTGAGATGTGCATCGGTTCACCGTCAGGGATTGGTTTCGGATATATGGTAGTGAAAGATGTCATCATTTTGTTATTGGAGCCAAGCCCCGGAGTTTGTAACTAGTTTGGTCTCTTGTCCGAAGCTACTGGTTAATGGAAACTAAAGTTATCCGTGTCAAAAGAAAGATATCATTTTGTTCTTTGTTTGCCAAACAAAATGTAGGAACTCAACAACCTTGTACTGTAGTTTACATGCATACTGTGTTCGAGTGAATTAAGGGTGTGTTTAGTTCACGTCAAAATTAGAAGTTTCATTGAAATTGAAACGATGTGATGGAAAAGTTAGAAGTTTATATGTGTAGAAAAGTTTTGATGTGATGGAAAAATTAGAAGTTTGAAGAAAAAATTGGGAACTAAATCAGGCCTAATTAAATGAACAAATTCTGTCAAGTAATTGATATACGATAACCACTGTAATTTCTACGGTGCACATAAATATCCATCATAATAAGGTACAGCCTTACAGGCGATCACATTTCTGCACCTTTTGCAGTGTTGAGTTCTGTTGCAGTAATAACACCTAGTGATTCAGGTAAAATTGGTTTTGTTAGTATAATAAGTTTATTTTTGTTTTGAGAGAGAGTACAAACACAAGCGTTTCCGAGGTACAGCACCTGCGTACTCATTCCTATAAACAAGTGCACGTAAACGGCACATTTTATTTCTATGAGCACTTTCAACAGACTAGATCGGTATATTTTAAAATTGATAAAGTCACTATCGATGTCTTAACCGACTGATGGTATATATTGAGATTAACGAAGTCATCACCGATGTCTCGCTATCGACCAGTTTATGATTTTGATATATATCGATGAAATAGTTCGGTTCACTTCAAGCGCACAAAAAAATTTAGCATTCCGTAGGAATTGCCTTTTCTCCCCTAAAAATTCATTTGAAGTTTAGCCCCATGTTAAATTTCTTTCGAAACTTTTATGTGTCAAACTATTCTCAGGAAATTTTATAGGGCCAGGCCATAGAAGATGTGAAATTCCCCCTCGCGTTGCGTCTCGTCCTCTCGTCGCTTCCCTTGGGCCTGGAACTGTATGGCCTACCCATCTACTATATCTGTCACGTTCTCCCTCCTTCCCCGCCCTTCCATTTCACACTTCGCCAACGGCCACTTCAATCTGCAACCGCCACGTCGCCACCCAACTGCCTCGCCCGCTCGCCGATGGCCGGAGAGGAGTTTGGCCTCGCAGCGGCCGCCGCCGCCGCCGCCTCCGCCACCGTGGACGCCGCTTCCGGCCGCAGCTCCCGCGTCACCGCGCTGCGCTCCGTCGAGGACATCTTCAGCGACTTCCGCGCCCGCCGCTCCGCCATCGTCCGCGCCCTCACCGAAGGTCGGTGAACTCCTCGCTTGATCGAACCCCAACCCGAAACCTGAAACCCTAGTTTGAAGCGGAGCCTAACCGCGCGTCTTGTTGCGCAGACCTCGAGAAGTTCGCCGCGCTGTGCAATCCAGGTGAGTGAGCACCAGCATCGCCCCTTCTCGATCGATTTCGACGCGATTCCCCTCTCCCGCGTCGTGGATTGGTGGTGTGATTTGTTTTCGCGTTTGGCCGGAGCAGATCTGGACTGCTTGTGCCTGTATGGGAACTCGGACGGGACGTGGGAGGTGGCGCCGCCGCCGGAGATGGTGCCGCCGGAGCTGCCGGAGCCGGCGCTGGGCATCAACTTCTCGCGCGACACGATGTACAGGAGTGATTGGGTCGCCCTCCTCTCCGTCTTCTCCGATTCGTGGCTCCTCGCCGTCGCCTTCTTCCACGGCGCCCGACTAGATCGCGACGACAGGTACACGGCCCCTGATTCCTCGCTGCTCTCACGCTCTCACACCATGTTATTGCCGTTGTTGATTTGAATGTTTGATCAATTGGTGAGTTTGTCGTTGCGTTGAATAGTACCAGAGCAATATCGTCAGAGAAGTTTTTGAAATAGATCAATTGCTGAGTTTACGTTGAATAGTACCAGGGCAATATCGTCAGAGAAGTTTTTGAAATTTTCCACTGTAGAATTCCCAATGTTTTTGAAGTTTTTGATATATACCAATGTTTGATCAAAAGGAGATGGACTCATGGCTATCTATAATCATATGATGTTGCTAGGAATAGTATGCATATTTTCAGGCAGAGAAGGTAAACGCTGTAAGCTCTGCAATTAGTGAGTGATTTTGTTTTGACATCAGATTGAGAAGGGCATGGCTGTTGTTGTTTTCTTAGGATGGACTGCTTCATATGGGTATTGGTGCTCAGATAAACAATGTTTGGATTATTGGATAGGATTAAGTACGATATCGATGATTCTGAACTTCTGATGTTTCATTTGCCAGAATACTCAACCTTTACTAAAGGGCATCCCCTTTTTCTAGATACTAGAAGATCAATATGCTGCATGTAGTCTTTGGGGAACATGCTTTGGTTATATCTTACTTGGTTCTGCTTATAAGTTGTTAATTAACAATGGGTAATCCCTGAAGAAAAGGCATGATGTGATTTCTTTTCTTCTGAAGTGGAAACCTGGGTATAACATGCTGTAAAATGAAGGTGCATATCAACCAGTCTGAAAGGCAATAGGTTGCTTGGAAACTTAAATCACACTTAAGTATCTGCAATGCTGATTTGCTTTAAGATCCAACTGTGCAGTTTGATGATATTCTATATTTACACGAAGTGCATGATATATTGATCAGATAAAATTCTTCTTAAACCTATATATTGGCAACTATAAATTACTAGTTTATATGCACGTTGAGGCATGGACAATAGTTTAACATGTGTAACCCATCCTGACATGTACTATGACCGTTTGTTCTTAAACTGATGATTGGTGTGAACGCTCTTATTCTATTGTTCCTCACATTGACGTATGGGTGAATGCGTATGCCTACTGCCATGGCCATGCACACATTTGATGACATAATACACTTTATGTTAGGATTTCTCGTTTAGTAATATTAATTACTATGTAATTTGTGGGATCACCATACTAGAAATTTGGGGGTGAAGTGTTATTTATTCCTTCTTGTTGTTAATTAATCATCTTATATCGATATTAACCCCAGCCATCATGAAATTTTAAGTTCTGTTGCACTAAGAGTGCGACTTCCACTAAGCTTTCTTATGCCTTGCTATGCTGGGTTGGGAATTGACACATAATGTTTGCTCTATTATCTTTACTCACTGATGCTAATGTTTTCTTTTAGAAAAACCAATTCGATCATGCTAATGGCAAAGCAACGCACAGACTTCAGAGCATAGTGGATATATGGCATTGTGTCGGTGTAGTTTTTTTTTTTTTTTGAAAGGAGGACAAAAGCTTTGCCTCATATATTAATAGAGAGGGAAAAAATTATACAAAGTATGTACAGGGCCAGTCGGAGAAGACCGGCCCACAAGAGAGAAGTTCTTTAGGTGATATCTCCCAAAAATCCGAACTCCTGCAGCCTAGCCGCTCCGGCTTTGACCCAAGCTCTGCCTTCCTCTTTGATCTTTGCAAGAATTGAGGCTGGTGTTGAGGCTGTGCTTCGAAAGATCCTTGCATTACGCTCCCCCCAGATCTCCCAGGTGACTAGCATCAGTAGAGTTCGCAGAGGGGCTCTTGGGGTGTTGGGGGATTTGACGACGAGGTTCCACCAGTGTTCGATCGAGGGGCAGTCATTCCATTTGTCCATTTGGAGGTCAGTATGCGTCCATCTCTGAATTTCTGCCCAAATCCTCTTAGTGACTCTACATTTGGCCAGAAGGTGAAGCACTGATTCGTCGATTGTGCGGCAGAGGGGGCAAACCTTTTGATTTCGCCAGCCTCGTTTCCCCAATCTGTCAGCCGTCCATAGCCTATTCTGGGTAGCAAGCCAAGAGAAGAATTTGCATTTCGGCGGTGCCCACGCTTTCCAGATCGATTGGTAGAAAATGGATCTTGTTGCTCCCATGAACTGTAGCCTATACGCCGATCTTGTCGAGTATTGCCCATTTGTCGTTAGATTCCATCGGATGGTATCTTGTTCTTCGCTCAGGGGGTCCATTCTTCTAATCATGGACCATAGATGGACGTACTGGCGTAGATGGTCCGCATCTGTGATGTGATGAACATCGATATCGCGAATCCAGTTGTTATCTTGTATGGCGTCATGCACAGATCTGCTTTTACGCTTTGAGGCTAAGAAAATGTTGGGGGCAATTTTCCGGGGAGTTTGATTTTCTAGCCATTTTGAATCCCAGAAGCGCGCCGTTTTGCCATTCCCGATTGTTATGGTTGTTGCCGCCGAGAAGAGTTCCTTATCTTGTTGATTGCATGGCACTGACATCCCTACCCATGGCTTGTCTGGTGCCGCCCATTCGTTCCAAAGCCACCTTAACCGCAGAGCGGCCGCAAAACGCTGTAGGTCCATTACACCTAGTCCACCTAGGTCTTTTGGCCTACAGACCCTTTTCCAGTTTACTTTACACTTGCCACCAGAGATAGTCTCGCCCCCTGCCCAGAGGAATTTTCTCCTGATCTTGTCGATGTCCTCCAAGGTACCATCAGGAAGTTTTAGAGACGTTAAGTGGTAAATTGGTTGCGCCGTGAGGACCAATTTTGTTAGGCAAACTCTGGCAGCTGTTGACATTAACCTCCCTTGCCAAGGTGCTAGTCTCGAGCGACACTTGTCTATCAGAGGCTGTATGTGCACCTTTTTCAATCTTCCTACCACGAGGGGTAGTCCGAGGTATTTCATCGGGAAATTTGTTAGTCCTGCCGGGAAGATGCGCGTAATACTGGCAAGATCCATGTTATCACAACGAATGGGGGCAATCTGACTTTTGCTCATGTTTGTTTGAAGGCCCGAAACTCCACCAAAGGCTCGTAGAATTTCCGTTAGGTTCATCATGTCTTGGACACTCGGGTTTACAAAGATGGCCGCGTCATCAGCGTAAAGAGAGGTTCTGAACCTTGGTGCTCTGCCTCGTAGGGCGGTAAGAAGCCCGAGATCTGTTGCTTTCTCCAGAAGGTGATGAAGAGGGTCAATAGCCAGAATAAAAAGTAAGGGGGATAGAGGATCTCCTTGCCTGAGACCTCTACCATGCTTTATGGGCACTCCTGGGCAACCGTTTAGTAGAACCCTTGTTGTTGAAGAGACTAGGAGATTTGTGATCCAGTTGGTCCATTTAGAGGTGAACCCTTTCCTTTGTAGGAGGTCAATGAGGTAGTCCCACCTAACGGAATCGAAAGCCTTGGAAATGTCTAGCTTGAGCAAAAGAGTCGGCGTTCTTGTTTGGTGAAATTTCCTTGCCAGATTGTGAACATACATGAAGTTATCATGAATGCTTCTCCTCTTAATGAAAGCACTCTGGGCCTGACTGATCAGGGCTCCCATGTGGGGTTGCAAGCGGAGAGCAAGAACTTTGGAGATCAACTTTTCGATACCATGAATGAGGCTGATTGGCCTGAAGTCGCCTATCCCTTCAGCCCCTTCCTTTTTTGGAATTAGCACCACGTTAGCAGTGTTCAGGATTTGCAGATTGTTGCTCCGTAACTGGTCAAAGGAGCGAATCACCTGCATGATATCTTCTTTGATCGTCCCCCAACAGGCTTTGTAAAAGGCTCCTGTGAAACCATCTGGGCCTGGCGCTTTGTCTCCCGGTAGCTGCTTTAAGGCCGCAAAAACCTCCTCTTCGGTGATGGGCCCGCTGATTGTCGTGCAGTCAAAGGATGGCAGCTGCAGTGCATCCCAATCGTAGTCTACTAGTCTCGGGGCCGGGCGCGCTAGGAAGGCTTCGAAGTGTTCTTTGATGATAACTGCTTTTTCCTCATGCTTGAATTTCCAGGTGTTTCCAGTCCTAAGTCTCTGGATGAAAATTTTCCTCCTTCTTGCATTCATTTTAATATGGAAAAATTTAGTGTTTGCATCACCTTCTTTAAGGTAGGTGACCCTTGAGGCTTGTTTTTTGCGGGCTCTTTCGACAATTGCAAGCCCAAGAATTTGTGTCGGTGTAGTTGAATTGCTCTTTATGCGATGTAGCATATGGTGCTGATACTTATTGTTTTCACTTTCACTTTCAACAGGGTGCGTTTGTTTAACATGATCAATGATTTGCCAACTGTATACGAAGTTGTCTTCGGTGTGGAACAATCTGATGAGCAATCCGGTATGGACAATGGTGCCAAAGACACGCCCTCTCCACAGGTAAAGTTGAATGTATACATTACAGTCCTTCCCCTGTGTTGAATATGTTCTTCAGCTACCTTTCTAAAATAAAATTTTGTTCTTCAGCTCAGCAGTCCGGTGATACGCAGGTAGAAAATATTGCCGAGGCCAAAGCACAAGAAGCAGTTGACGGTGAAATTCTCCTGAAGAAAAGAGATGACGGTGAACTTTATCTCAGAAAAAGAGATAAGAAGAAATTTTTGAAACTTTACTGAAGAAAAGAGATGACGGTGAAACTGTCGTAGCATATACATAGAACATAGTAGAAACGTGATGACTGCTGCGAAGGCAGAGAGCACAGAACACTGATACAGCTGTCCAAGCTGCATCTCATAGAGATCTGATACATTTCGTTAAAAAAAAATAGAGATCTGATACAGTAATAGCAAGTGAAAATTGGGGCAGTTCATAGAGATCTGGAAACAGTAATAGCAAGTGAAAATTGGGACAGCGTCGGACGGTCGGTGATGATGGCATATTGCAGAGTTGATAGAGGCTTTGTTTTTGCAGGGTTCTATCATCTTGGTACTCCTTGTTCTTTATTATGTTTAGTTTACATTACATGATGATGCTAACCAGCTGATGCGAGGAAAGGCCAGACAACATATGATCTATGCTTGGATGCGCAGAAGTGGGCTAATTGGTTAGGTTGGTGGAAGTTGCAAGGTGAGTGCGCGCATATGCCCTTTAAATTTCTTCATAATTCAAAGCTGTTCCAAGGGCTAATAAGGCAGCCTATTTCCTTGTATTTTCAATGCATCGACTTGTAATTTCTTGCTTATTGAGCATTCAAGATGACTTCGATGATTGACTATTTCAAAATCGACTGTTGCTGACCTGGTAGATCTCCATTAGTCGGTCACCTTGGTCGATGGGGAGACTCAAGAGAGACCATTAACGAGTTAAGAGTGATTTCCGGACGACTATGATAACCAATTACTGCAGTTACTTAATTCAGAAACTCAACTTTAAACTTCAGAAAGAAGACGACAGTAACATTACTGCAGGTCTACAGCACGAGAAGAAGAGGAAGATACTAATGTACTCGAAAAGGACTTCCAAGTACCTTCCAAGCACCTACCGGCTACCGTCCTAAAATCATTTCCCAAGTGATGATTTACATGTAAATTATACAATTAGTTTTTTATCTATATTTAATGCTCCATATATGTGTCTAACGATTCGATATGATGTTTTTAGGAAAAGTTTTTAGGGATCTAAACAGCCCTTGAAAGACAGATACCGGTGAAAAGCCAAGAAGTAAAAGCTGAGAAGGAGTGACTCGCATGAGTCAACACTTAGGTGGTGTTCTTTTCTCCTGAAGATGAAGATGAAGTTTTTTACGCAAAATAAGGTGGTATTAAAGTATGATTGATTGCGTTTTAATTATTATAAACTTGAAAAATAGATTAATATAATATTTTAGAGCAACTTTCATATAGAAAATTTTCACACGAAACACACTATTTAACAGTTTAAAAAGCATATCACGAAAATCTTAATCTTCATCCAACTCTTGTTGGATAAAAGAACGGGACCATATGTGGTGTTTGAATCTTCTGAAAATAAAAATAAAGATTAAATGTTTCACGCAAAACGAGATGATAATAACGTATGATTAATTGAGTTTTAATCATTACAAACTTAAAAAATAGGTTAATGTGATATTTTAGAACAACTTTCATATAGAAAGTTTTCGCACGAAACGCACCATTTAGCAGTTTGAAAAACGTGCCACGAAAATCCATAACTTTATCCACTCCTTGTAGTGGAAACGAACATGACCATAATACTGAACGTGATATATTCCAGTACACGAATCTACATAGGATATGTTAGATCCAGTCTATGCTGATTTTTTTTATGCATGGGGCAGAGGCAGTAGTTTACAGTGCCAACGCTCGGAAATTAGGAGGTACTCCCTCCGTCCTATAATATTATAACCTAGGACTAGATGTGACGTTTCATAGTACAATGAATCTGGACATAATGCATGTCCAGATTCATTGTACTATGAAATCATGTACAGATTCATTGTACTATGAAACGTCCCATCCAGTCCTAGGTTTCAATATTATGGGACGGAGGGAGTAAATACATAGCATAGATTTGCCATAACTCAGGTACTTGGGCGAGCGACGATAGTCGGTACTACTCCCTCTGTCCTTAAAAAAACTAATATAGGTGGAGATTTGGCACCACCTGAAATAAAGAATATAGATATACGGATGACCCTTCTCCTCCCTTCTATGTTTTGTTTTGACCTTCCAGTGCTCTCATAGAGACCCCTGTCCAGCCATATTCAAATATCATGGGTCTCTCTGAGTTTTCATTGATTTTTATGACCTTATTCAAATAAAAGAGGTTCCCAAAAAAAGAGATTATTAAAGAGAAAGATGAGAAGAGATGGAGACAAATAAATACTTTCCACAGCTTGTCTACATAAAGCGATTTTAGAAATTTCATTTCTAAGCTGCTCATTCACTAAATTAGGCCTTTACACACCCCCACTCCTGCGGTCCTGCCCGAAATCCTGCTTTGGTGGGCTTCCCCCAAGGTGACACCGAAGGTCTACCTCCTTTCGTGCGCCCCTCACCTCCTCCATGAGGATGATCCACTGGATTCATTGCAACACCACGAACAATGGGGCGTCTGCCTAACGTACTACTGGTTTACTACGACTTAGTTAACTCACGAATTTCGATGTTCCCGCTTATACTTAATCGATAACGAAGCTGAATGGCTTTTTTCGGTCCAATTGCATCCATTTTTGTTGCTGAAATTCTTCCTGAATAGACTCGATTCTCTCGTCAAGAGTTTCTTTCTTTCTATATGATAATTCGAGATTTATGTTGTCTTTTTACGAGACGGAGAAAGCATTCCCCAGTGGCCTAGTGGATACCATCATATGGATTTCAAGCTGCCGTGTAACCTGTAGTAATTTTTGTTGATGATTAGACCCCGTCGCCGTTGCACGATATCGATGTGAATGACACCGGCCCGCGGCAGCTCCCTGTCGGACTGAAATTCAGGAGACTTTTGACTAGTTGTCACCTATCGCAATAAAAACATAATCCAGGATTATTCGTAGTTAGGGCTCACCAATGTACATGGTATGTTTTAAAGTGATCTATATAGATGGAACTCACATAAATAAATTTTAAAATCTCTACATAGATATAAACTAACATTAGGAGATAAGAGAGAAATAAAGATATATAATACTTCCTCCGTTTCATAATATAAGTCATTCTAATATTTTCCACATTTATATTGGTACTAATGAATCTAGATAGATATATATATATATATATATATATATCTAGATTCATTAGTATTAATATGAATGTGAGAAATGCTAGAATGACTTACATTGTGAAATAGAGGAAGTATTATTTATTTCATATGGGTTGTCTGTATACATATGGATATCTTTTATTATTTTCTCTACATGGACTACTTGAATAATGGTAATAGGTGGGTGAATAAATATTATACTACCTGTCCCAAAATATTTGTCGTTGTTGTTTAGCATTTACTAAGTTATTGTTTAGCATTTACTAAGGTTTGAAGAAAAGACTATAATATCCCTTAATAAATAATGTATAGTTGGATGTGGGATGGTGGTTGGGTGTAGAATGAGAAGAAAATTTGAATTGGAAGTGGTTGATGTGACAAGTAGTACTTCAAATTGACAACTATTTTAAGATATTTTTGAATGTTAAAATGATAAGTATTATGGGACGAAGAAAATATTACTTGTGGACTACTTTTGCACTACATTGTGGATACTCTTAGGAATGATCTTTTTTAGCCCTACTTTTGCACTACGTTTTGTAGTTCATGCTGCATCTAGCTACAAATCTGTAACCTGTTTTCCTTCTCTATCTTCTCTTATCACCTCCATATGTGTTTATAGCTGATTTGTAGCATGTTATTGTACTTGTTCTTATGGAGGATGTATTTATATTGCACGCACTCAAATTATATTCTTTACGAACTTTAACTTTTTCAATCTATTCCCCATACCAATTGTTCGTTTGTTATTTTGGACACAATATGCTAGTACACATCACCTACTCTCTCCGTCCCAAGAAAAGACAAACCCTAGTTTCCGTGTCCAATGTTTGACCATCCGTCTTATTTGAAAAATTATGAAAAAAATAAAAAAGATAAGTCACGCATAAAGTATTCATCATGTTTTATCATCTAACAACAATGAAAATACTAATTATAAAAAAATTTCATATAAGACGGACAGTCAAACGTTGACACGTAAACCCGCGGTTTGCCTTTTTTTTTTTTTTTGACGGAGGAAGGGAGTAGGTGAGATGTCATCGGACAGAAAATGATTATGCTACCCTGCCCCCTTACCCCACTAGTACTGGTTACAAGACCCTCGCGGACAAAAAGGCTCGGCCTGTTGATTCGTCTTCGGTCTTCCCTGTCCTGTAGGAGTAATAATTAAACAAGTAGCCAGAGTATTGATGCGCTGATGGTTACCAAAGTACGGACTACGGAGTACCCAGGACAAGGACTACATTGATAAGCTATCCTATAGAGCTTTCACTGTCCTTTCTTGGTCGTGTCGGTCTCAGCTTACGAGCTCCGACCTCCACTCGGTTTGATTTTCTCAGAGCACGTTCAATAGTATAGCTAACTATTAGCTCCAATTTATCTATAGCTAATCTAATAGCTCATTCATATAATAGTTACATACTACACTATTAATACGCGGTCCCACCTATCATACACACACTGTGTCTTGGAGTCCGTGCTACAGCTGGCTACAAATCTGTAGCCCGCTGCTCTTTTCTCTCCTCATTTATCTCCTTAAAATATATTTGCAGCTGGCTTATAGCCTGCTATTGTACCTGCTCTCATGGAGATGGAGATGAGATTAAGTTTTTTTACGTAAAACAAGGTGGTATTAATTAACAAACTATTACGAGTAACAAACTATTCTATAAACTTAATTAAACTTAACCAAGTTTAACTAGAAAAAGAGTAAAAAACGACTTATAATATAAAACGGATGGAGTAGATGACTTCGATAATTGACTATTTCAAAATCGATGGATGCTGACCAGGTAGATCTCCATTAGCAGGTCAATTGATCCATGGCGAGACTCAAGAATGCATCATCAATGAGTTACGACTTACCTAATATATTTGGCGTGCAATTTTTTTATGCGTTCGTGAAAATAAAATCAATGAGTTCGACTTACGAGTGATTTGGACGACTATGATAGCCAATTGTGCATTTTCAGAAAAAGAATGACAGTGACATTTACTGCAGCATGAGAGGAGAGGAAGGTACTATCGACGCATCTTTTTTCCTTACAAAGTTCAAATTTAAATTTGAAATCTTGTGACGGTGAATTCATGTTTGGAGAGGGTGCGCAAATACCATATGATCCTCGAAAACCAACCCTGTCATCTAACCCAAAAAGGAAGGAGCTACCTAGATCTACTAGTATACTCCATCCGTCCCAAAAAAAGGCAAACCCTGGGTTTGCGTGTCCAACTTTGACTGTCCGTCTTATATGAAATTTTTTTATAATTCGTATTTTTATTGTTGTTAGATGATAAAACATGATTAATACTTTGTGCGTGACTTGTCTTTTTAATTTTTTTCATAATTTTTTCAAATAAGATGAACGGTCAAACATTGGGCACGAAAACCAGGGTTTATCTTTTTTTTTTTGACAGAAGGAGTACTAGAGTACCTTCCAAGCACCTACCGTCCTAAAATCATCTCCCATGTGATTTGATTAGTGTGTGGATACCGTCTGGACGCTTATGAATTTATACATAAAATTTAATTTTGAAGCTTTCGGACAACCGCTTGTTCAAAGTATAAAATTTAAAATTGAACTTATGTGTGCTGATGACTGGTGTGTGCGTAGCTAGAACCCTCCTAGGCTCCTACATTGTGGTCATGCCAACCTGAACTCCTGAAGTTTAGAGTGCAGTGGCCGAGTTTTGCAAGCCGATAATCAGCTAGGTGGTGTTCTTTTATCCCGAGATGAAGATTAAGTTTTTTACACGAAATAAGATGGTATTAACGTATGATTATTACAACCTTAAAAAATAGATTAATATGATATTTTAGAGCAACTTTTATATAGAAAGTTTTCGCACGAAACGTACCGTTTAGCTGTTTGAAAAACGTGCCACGAAAATTTTAATATTCATTCAACTCTCGTTGGAGAAAAGAACGGGACCATATGTCTTCAGTCTTCATCACTGTCCTAAGTTAATAATACACAGTAGTACTGAGCCGATGGCGATGGTGACTAATACTCCATAGGCAGTAATGTACAAAGGGCCGTCACTTACAACATACAGTAAGTTTTTCGGTCAGATTATATGCAGAATTGGTCAGATTATTGGCAAAATCCATGAGCTAGCTACATTGACTTGTGAAAGTCGTTTGGTCCAGCCGTCCAGCAGCAATTGCTACCTACGGTACAGAGTGTATTGCTGACTTGCTGTGGATGTCCCTCGTTGTTAAGTATCATCCAAATAAATAAATAAATATAATTATAAGATAGATTAACACGTGCTATATCACTACATAATAACAAGTTTAAATTTGATCTTCACAAGTTGTAAAAAATAACAAATCAAACTTTAAACAATATACTTGCATGTCTGTAAAATGATATATCATATATTAATATCTCTTGTTGTTCTTTTAAAAAATATAACTATCTATTAACTTATTAAAGTAATAAAAAAAGAGCCTTCCAGTTTGCTCTCATGGTCTAAAAATTCTCATATTAATCGGAGAAAAAAATAGAGTCCATATAGTAATGAAATTTAAATATATCTGAAATTTAGAATTAAAAGATAAGGAATACTTAAAAAGAGACTAGAGTTCATACAAGTATATAATTTAGAACTAACTAAAATTCAGAATTAAAAAAGACATAAAAGTAGAGTTTAGTGTCCATATATAAATACAGTTTAGAAATAACTAAAAGTAAAAATTAAATATTAAAGAATATTGGAAGAAGAGTCAGAGTCCATATAAAAATATAAATTAAAATAACTGAAATTTAAATTAAAAAAATAAGAACTATTGAAAGATGAGTCTAGGGTCCATATAAAAACACAATTAGAAATAATGAAAATTTAAAATAAATAAATAATATTGTAAGAAGAGTCTAGAGTGGATATAGGAATTTAGAACTAATTGAGAATCGAAATTAGAAAAACAAGAAAAATTAAAAGTAGAGTTTAGAGCCTATATAGAAATACAATTTAGAAATAACTAAAAATTAATTTTTTTAAAAAAATAAGGAGATTGGAAGATGAGTCTAAGTCCATACATGAATGTAATTTAGAAATAATTGAAATTCAGAATTAAAAAAAAAATATCAGAAGAAGAATTTGGAGTCGATATAGGAATACAATTTAGAAAATAACTTAAACTTAGAAACAAAAAGTAAGGAATATTTGAATATTAGAAGAGAAGTATATAGTCCATATAAAAAATACAATTTACAAAAAATAGAAATTCAAAATTTAAAATAAAGAATATTGAAAGAGGAGTCTATAGTCCATATCGGAATATAATTTAGAAATAATTGAAATTCTAGGTTTATAAGAAATATTAAAAGAGGGGTTTAGAGTTCATATAAAATAAAATTTATAAATAGATAAACTTTATAATTAATAAATAAGAAAAATTGGAAGTCCAGAGTCCATATGGGAACATTATTTAGAAATAACTAAAATTTAAAATTACAAAATAATTAATAACTATCATGTATTTATAATACAATATCAATATTCAACTTTGGCTAGTTTGGTCGAGTTAGTACATAATTTAAAATTATATTATCATTTTTAATATATTTTAATAATAAAATGTGAAAACATATACTCCCTCCATCTACTTTTGATAGTCATATTTCATCTTGACACACAGACCAAGGATAAGTAATTCTACTTATCATCCATTTAAACATACTACTAGTCATTCCTCGTAAACAAGCGATTCATTAATATTTACATTTCTCAAAGCCCATATAGCCAATTATGTGTGGTTGAATGGAGAGTCACGCATTAAATTTGAGAAAATCATTAAGATGATAGGTTGTTGGATTGAAATATGCCTATCAAAAATAAAATTTTCAGATTTGAAAATATGACTATCAAAAATAGATGGAGGGAGTATGATATAATGTGAAAAAATATATATAATAATGCTAGCCGTGTAATCTGTACTAATTTAAATAAAATGCTAGGAGGAAACTAGGGACATCCACTCGACCAATAAAAAGTTTGCCCCGCAACTCACATCGATCCCAATGGAAGCTTTATTGCTATAAACTTGAAATCTCCCTCCAAGTAGAGAGAAACGCAACTCACATCGATCCCAAGCTAATTAAACTGCCGCTGCGCCGCAGTATGACCACCCATCACGACCCAGCAGCAGCAGCATCTGCACCGATAGTGCGGATGCTGCTCCTTGTCCTGCTACAAATCCAGCTCGTCGCCGCGCTCTCGCTTCTCCCGCCGGCATCAGCACCACCGCCGGCCGCTCTCCCATGCCGTCCGGACCAGGAGTCACCGCTGCTCCGGCTGAAGAGCTCCTTCTCCGCCACCGACATGTCCACGGCGGCTTTCCGGTCATGGCGACCCGGCACGGACTGCTGCCGCTGGGACGGCGTCCGCTGTGGCCACGGCGACGGCCGCGTGACCTCCCTCGACCTGGGCGGCCGTCAGCTGGAGAGCAGAGGAGGCCTCGACCCAGCAATCTTCCATCTCACATCCCTCGAGTATCTTAGCCTCGCCGACAATGACTTCAACGGGTCTCCTCTCCCTTCCAGCGGCTTTGAGCGTCTCACAGAGCTCACCCATCTCAGCCTTCGCAGCACCAACATTACAGGCGTGGTACCAGCCGGAATCGGCCGTTTGGTGAATTTGGTATCCCTTGATCTCTCCACAGACTTTGAGATAATCGACACATTTGATGATGTCTATGTTTTTAAAATGAATTCGAGTCTCGATGCCCAACAGCTCGCTGTGCCAAACCTGGAAAGCTTAGTCGCAAACCTTAGCAATTTAAGGGAGCTCAACCTTGGCTTAGTAAACTTATCTGAAAATGGCGCCAGATGGTGCAACGCTCTAGTCGATTCCTGCCCAAAACTTCAGGTTCTTCGTTTGTCTTGCTGTGCTCTCTCTGGCCCAATATGTGCAACACTTCCCCGTTTGCACTCACTTTCTGTTATTGACCTATCGTTTAATAGTTTGCCCGGGCTAATTCCAGATTTCTCCAACTTTCCTAATTTGACTGCCCTCCAACTTAGACGTAATGACCTTGAAGGATTTGTCTCTCCATTGATCTTTAAGCACAAGAAACTAGTAACTATTGATCTTTACCATAATCCAGGAATATATGGTACTTTGCCAAACTTTTCATCTGATAGTCATTTGGAAAATATATATGTTGGTGGAACTGAATTCAATGGTATAATACCAAGTTCCATCGCTGAACTCAAATCTTTGAAGAATCTAGGCCTAGGAGCAACTGGCTTTTCTGGAGAACTGCCCTCATCAATTGGAAACCTCAGATCCTTGAAGTCATTAGAGATTTCCGGTTTTGGACTAGTAGGGTCCATACCATCATGGGTTGCGAACCTATCCTCTTTGACTGTGCTTCAGTTCACAAATTGTGGCTTATCTGGATCAATACCATCCTCTGTCGGTAACCTTAGGAATTTGGGAAAACTACTATTGTATAATTGCAGCTTTTCAGGAAAGATACCTTCACAAATCTTGAACTTAACACAGCTAGAAATACTCTCGCTTCATTCAAACAACTTCATTGGCACAGTAGAGCTTACCTCGATGTGGAAACTACTAGACCTGTTTGTCTTGGATCTTTCAGATAATAATCTGGTCGTTGTAGATGGAAAGGGTAATTCTTCAACGGCATCCATCCCCAAACTAGGAGCGTTACGTTTATCAGGTTGCAATGTTTCGAAATTCCCTAATTTCTTGAGGTTCCAAGATGAAATCGAATATCTTGATCTTTCATATAACCATATCGATGGAGCCATACCCCAATGGGCATGGGAGAATTGGGTCAAAATGGACATACTATCCTTGAAGAACAATAAGTTTACAAGTGTTGGGCATGACCCTTTTCTTCCTTTAAGTGATATGAAAGCACTTGATCTTAGTGAGAACATGTTTGAGGGGCCCATACCTATACCTCGAGGATATGCAACTGTGCTTGACTACTCAGGAAACAGGTTCTCATCTATACCATTTAAGTTTACCAATTATCTCAGTGATGTCTCGTTTTTCAAGGCCGGTAGAAACAATTTCTCTGGAAGAATTCCTCCATCCTTTTGTAGTGCAATGAGTTTACAGCTCCTTGATCTCTCATACAATAGCTTTGATGGTTCAATTCCTTCTTGTTTAATAGAGGATGTTGACAAACTGGAAGTATTAAATCTAAAAGAAAATAAGCTTCGTGGGGAATTTCCGGACAATATCAAGGAAAGTTGCTCATTTGAGGCACTGGATTTCAGTGGCAATTTGATTGAAGGGAAACTGCCAAGATCTCTGGCCGTTTGCAAAAACTTGGAGGTCCTTAATATTGGAAGCAATCAGATTAATGATTCCTTTCCATGTTGGATGGGCACACTTCGTAAACTTCAAGTTCTTGTGCTGAAATCAAACAAGTTTTTTGGGCATGTAGCACAGTCTCTGGGGGAAGAAAAAGGTACATGTGAATTTCAGAGCGCAAGAATTGTTGATCTAGCATCCAACAAGTTCTCTGGCATCTTGCCGCAAGAGTGGTTTAACAAGTTAAAGTCAATGATGATCAAAGATTCAAATTTGACATTGGTCATGGACCATGATCTCCCACGAATGGAGAAATATGATTTTACTGTTGCACTCACATACAAAGGGATGGACATCACATTTACTAAGATCTTGAGGACCCTTGTATTCATTGATTTATCAGATAACGCATTCCATGGCAGCCTACCTGAAGCTATAGGTGAACTTGTTCTGCTAAACGTGCTCAACATATCACACAACTCACTGACGGGGCCGATTCCACCTCAGCTTGGTCGTTTAACCCAGCTTGAGTCGTTGGACATCTCATCAAATGAGCTTTCAGGAGAAATCCCACAGCAGTTGGCATCCTTGGACTTCCTCACAGTGTTGAACCTGTCCTACAACAAGCTGGAGGGGGAAATACCAGAATCGCCTCATTTCTTGACATTCTCCAATAGTTCATTTCTGGGGAACGATGGTTTGTGCGGTCGTCCACTGTCGAAAGGATGCATCAACATTACATCTCTGAATGTGATCCCTTCCAAGAAGAATTCACTTGACGTTTTGCTATTCCTTTTTGCTGGATTGGGATTCGGCTTTGGATTTGCCCTTTCAATTGTGGTTATATGGGGAATTCCCATCAGAAAGCGGTCTCGAGTAAGGCAGAGAGCCCTCTGAATTATGTATCGAAGTAAACTTTTCTGTACCAAGGTCACTTGCAGACATGCAGTACATATGTAATCTAAACTATGTAACATGCTATTGTTGTCGCAAGCTGATATTAAAAAATATTGCGTCCGAATTATTATGTATCAAAAGGATGTAACAACATGATAACGCTGAATGTGGTGCCACATCGTTCCAAGAAGAAACAACGCAGACATTATGCTATTCCTATTTGGATTGGGATTGTGTTGGATTTGTGGTTGAAATTGTAGCTAGGGGCACGGGGAGTTCAAACTACTACATGCTTCTACAAATTGTATTTTGAATATTTTCTTCTACCAAGATCGCTTGCAAATTTGCAATACGTTTGTAATTAGAGCCATGTTGTTGGAATTCAGTTACCTGTTTGCATAGGATTGTCCTGAGCTCGTCCAGCTCCCAGCGTCTGGTTGCCGCGTGCTCCGGTAGCCAGTGCCATTACTCCAGTGCGCCGTGAAGATGAGTAGACGACGGCGACCTTGCCAACCAGATCGAGGCTGAGACGGCGGCAGCCATGCACTTGGAGGCCAAGGGGGTCTCGGCGGCGATGGCGCAAAAACGAGGCTGGAGACGCGGGGTGGAACAGGGCGCAGTGGAGATGGCGGCAGGCGGGAGCTCAGCGGCGCCGGGGACGGTGGGGGCGGAGTAGAGGGCGATGCCGGCGGAGGCGGAGCGAGGGGAGGAGAAGGAGAGCACTGTCGCTGTAGGCGATGGAGAAGAAGTGAAGAGCTCGCCTCGCCCAGACCCAAGACGCAGAAGGAAGCCCAACTTCGGATTTTCCAAAACCTGGAGTCGATTTACACCGGGTTTTAACGATAGGAGAGACGTTAGAATTATTTTCATTTTTAAATTTTTACTTTTTAATATTTACAGAAATATTATATCATTCAAAATATTTACAGAAATGGCCCCTGCCGCCCAAATAGAGGGCGGCAAGGTGTGCACATTTTGCATTGAGGTCTAAATGCGATTTTCGCCCTGTTAAAAATGCATTTTGCTATTTTTTTTTCATCTCGGCTGTCCCTCACGTCCCCCTGCCGCCCTCAGGGAGGGCGCCCGAGGGAGGCAGGGTCTATTTCTGTAAATATTTTCGCCGGTATAATATTTCTGTAAATATTAAAAAATAAAAATTTAAAAATGAAAAACATTCAGAGACGTTATACTCGGTTTTACGATTGAGGAGGACAATTCAACTGACTCAGTTTCACGATCGAGGGGTGGCAAGAGATTAGGAAGGCAAAATGGACTTACTCCTTTTCTTTACTGGTGTAATGGGCTTATCCGGAAGGATTTCAATCCGAAAACTAGCACATATCCATGAGCTCTTTGCTGCGTTTGAGAGTGCACAACAAAAAAAGAGCATAGTTTTTCGCGCGCACGTTTCCCAAAACTGATAAACTATGTGTTATTTGAATAAACTTTCTATAGAAAAATTGTTTTAGAAAATTATAATAATCCATTTTCAAGTTTAAACTAATTAATAATTAATTTGTTACGCACTAATATCTTACCTCAGTTTGCTTATCTTTTCAATGTTCTCTATTCATCTCTTCTCAAACGCAGGGTTAGACCTGGTGTCCTGGACGATTATCTTTTCAATGTTCTCTATTCATCTCTTCTCAAACACAGGCTTCTATTCATCTCTTCTCAAACACAGGCTTAGACCTGGTGTCCTGGACGATTATCCCTATCCTCGGTAGCTTACGAGTTTAAGTACATCCCTGGTGAGCTCGTAAAAAAAAATAATACATGCATGATGTTTACACTAGTTATATGAGATGCTTCTTCCATTCTCTCCTCTGGGAAATGGAAGTATGGAACTTACTAGAAACGGAGTGAAATTCTTCTATTTTTCTCATGGTCAAACTAGTACAAGAAATGGATTGACAAAAAGAATATTTACATTATTTTTTTTTATTTTCGTAGGGACGGCAAAGAACGCCGACCGTAGTATATTAAAAAATTGAAGAATGTACAGAGATGGCGAGGCCTTACAGCCACCGCCTATTTACAAGACACTACCACCACTCAATATTTACATTAGCTTTTAAGGTAATATACTATTTACATTTATAGCTTGGAAATTCTTCCAAATGGCATTGTATTGGGGCGTGGATTGTCATAGCTTGTGCACTGGTGTTATGCCCAACAGGTGGAAACACTGCCTCATGATGATGCCTGTTGCTTCACATAGCAGCAGACGGCTCGTTTCTTCAGGTGAACCAACCACCTGTTGTAATCGTCAATTCGTCACACCAGGGGAAAAAAACAGTTAAAGTTAAATCTGGTGCAGAAATGAAATTTCCGGAAGGACGAGGTGATCTGGAAATCAGTGTGTGTGAGAGAAAGAGAGATGAAGGCTGCAAAGAAGAATGGTACCTGGCAGTTTGTGTAAAACTTGGAGAATGTTAAGGATAAGCTATACAAGTAGTCGCACAAACGATGGGGCTGTAAATCGGCACAAGCCTGCTCCACAACCTAAGAAAATCACAGTAGAGGAGTTAATAACATAAGATCTGAAAGGATGATGCTTTCCTGAACCTGTAATTTTGGGTTATCAAACACATTGTAAAAAGATTTCATTTATTGCCATGCTAAAATGTCTATAACAGTTGATAGAATAAATTTTAATAAGCAAATCCAAGAATATATACCTCGGTAAACTGGATGAGATGTAATCCGAGGAAACGCTCGTATGGATGGCCAAGGGTAATGGCTCCAGTCTGAAAATCCAAAAGAAGAAATCAAAAGGCTACCAGTGATATCTGTTCCACTTGAAGGGTATGACATGTTCGTTCTAATACACAGACGCTTACCATTTTTAACTTCTCTACATCCTTGCTGGCTTTCCTGATAATGGAACAGATACGGGCATGTGCATACTGAAGGTAGACAGCAGTATTTCCCTGCTCATTGAATCATGGTTTGGCCATCATTACAGTTATAAATTGGAGGAGCTTTAAGAGAGTTATTCAGTACCAAAATACAAGAGGATTATTCAGGTGGATGCTAGAGTACCTTGTCACTCAGCATTTGATCAAAACTAAATGTGTAGTCTGTCAGCCGATTGTTTTTAAGATCTGAATACCTGAATTTAAGAAATTATAAAATGAAACATCATCATAGCAGTACAACAATCAGAAATCAACTACTATCCACTACAAGGAACATAAATAAGTCACATGTCACATATACATATTGTACACATACATAGGCACACGCTAATTTTTGAAGTAAAATACAAGCAAATGCTATTAAATACAAGCCTGATGATCTTTACCTCAGAGAAAAATACTATATCGAATTCAATTTGGTGTCACTAGTATTAGAATATAGGATATGTTTTTTTTTATAGTTTCAGTTCAATATAGATGATCAGAGGAGAACTTGAACTCACTTAACAGCACCATATCCTATAGCCTCTGAAGTCCTATCGAGCTCATCATCTGTCCAGTCAGCAATTTGACCTGAACAAAATCATCATAATTGTATCCATGGCAAGAATTTCTATAAAAAATAAGACAAAAGAAACAAAAGAAAAACAACAAGAACCATTTCCAGTGAAACGTTTGATGAGTTGTGCTTTGCTCCGAGCTTTAGCCTCATCAAGTAGATCAACCAGTCGAACAACTTCAGAACAACGAGTCCGGAAGCGCTTGCCATCTGAACCAAGAACTAGGCCAAATCCAACATGGCTTGCTTTCGGGTATTTCTTTCCATTTTGTTCTGGGAGCCAGCCAGCCATCTTTGCAGCCTATGGTCGGTTAAATAAAAAGCATAGTCATGCCTAGAACCGTATTATATTCCAAAATGTTTGTTTGGCGTATTGTTTCTACTTCGGAGATAATGATTGATACTCACAGTGAACAACATATGAAAGTGTCGTTGCTGACCTACATCCGTTACATATATTATCCATTCTGCCTTCTCCACATTAAGCCGATACCTTCATGAATGGATAAACCACATACGAGTTGTATTGAATTGCACAAGTTGCATGTTTACATAAAAACAGGTGCAATAGTAAATCAAATCCTCAAGGAGAGAAGCTGAGAAAGGAACTGTTATTCCTTATTACTAACCAAAGAGCTGCCAAGTCTGTGGAGGCATAGTTGAAGCCGCCATCTTGTTTAATCACTATCAAAGGGTGGTCTTCAACGAATATTACTCGAGCGCCTTTACTTTCCACAATCAAACCTTTGTTAGTCAATTCCTCCAAAACAGGTGGAATGTAGGGGTTGTAAAAGCTCTCTCCCTGGCAAGATTTTACAACTTAGTTAGCTCACATCACCTTGTACAAATAAATGGAAGCATTGAAGTTAGGTGCATATTTATCAATGTGACATCAACCATTATTCAATATAAGAATCCAGGCCCCAGCTAAGTATACAAGAACATGATTACAGAATTCGAATGGTTAAGAGAACTTTGTACTTTCCAAATAAATAAAAACTTCGTTTCATTAAAAATATATAACATCTTCCAACTGTGTGAAAACGTTTTAGGTATTTAACATCAATATGTGGGTTAAACAACCAAAGAATGCACTACCTTTTCTTCAAGCTTCACATTAAGGCGTTTGTATACCAAATCAAACTCCATTCGGCTGATTTGACATATTTTTTTCCAAGCAGCTCGGTATTTATCTTCTCCTCCCTACAGGCTCCAGAATTGCTTGGGACTAAGTGCCAGGTTAAAGCAATAAACTATAAACGTCAAGGATAAAAAAAATAACACTCGCCTGCAGTCGAACTACCGCTTGCCGAGCCCTCTCCTTAAAATCAGGATCATCGTCAAATCTTTTCTTGGATGCCTTGTAGAAGCTCTAGAACAGGTATGAAGATATAACCAACTTTATATCTGAGTCGTGCAAAATAACAGAAAGATACTCTTTTTTTATATATATAATGAACAGGAAGATACTCTAGAGAAGTATGTCATTCAGTACAAATGTTATGGGGGCAATTTCTTATTGCCGCTAAAAATAATTCACTTGATCCATTACTTGCTACTACTAATTTTTCCTGACATGTGGGTTGCAACAGTCAGTGGCAAATAAGGAATAGATAAGATTTCAGTGGTATATGAGGACTCTATCCTTCCCAGATTCTAAGCTTTGGGAAGAAAAGAAAATTGCTTGGAAGAAATAGGTAGAATTACAGTGATAATTATAATTGGAACAAACAGAGACAACACAATGTGTACATTGATTCTATCCTTGGGATTACAAAAACGGGCTGTAAGATCCACTGAACAGTCTAATTGTATTATATGGAGAAATGAGACAGGTCAACCACTCATTTTTCAATTGGTGTGTTATTGATAAATTTCTAGCAATCTACACATACCTGAAGATCTCCAACAGCCTGGTTCCCAACATCCTCCCAATCTGGGAATTGCTCAAACAGAAACTCTATCAACATCCCAAACTGAAGAAACATTATTATTAGTTCAGAAATAGATCAAAATTGTTTAAATATCAATACATTCAAATTCAATACCTGTGTACCCCAGTCTCCCACATGGTTACGTCGAAGAACTTCAACATTTGTGAACTCAAACATGTGAGCTAGAGTATCTCCAATTATGGTGGACCTTATATGTCCAACATGCATCTCTTTTGCAATATTAGGGGATGAAAAATCCAGCACTGCCCTCTTAACAGGTAAGATTGGTGCCCATGTTTTGATACCACAAACAAGCATGTCTTGTATCCTCTGCAATACAGTTGTGAAGAGTATGGAATAATTTTATTGCCGGCAGCGCAAACATAGTCTATGATCAAACATCTCAATCATACCTGTGCAATCCAATTGCTGGATAACGTTATGTTAATGTAACCAGGTCCAGCAACAGAGATGGATTCGATAATATTTGACTGGGGGAGGTTATTTGCAATTGCCTGAAAACATGTTAGAGTTTTACATACTAAAAGAGAAGCAATAAGGTAATAAGGAAAACTCAGGTTCAGTTCTTATGAAAGTTGTACCTGCCCAACTGCCATGGGGTTACGGAAGTTTGTTGCGGATCCTCTTATTCTTGAAAATACACTCATAGCATTGTTGCTGCATATGATAAACAAACGGTCTCTTATTTAATAGATAGCCTCATCTCATCAAATTCACAGTACTCAGATTGTTGATTAGCCAGAGGCCACATGTAGATCAACAGCATACCACTGGTAATCCCCAAAACCTGGTTTTGAGACTTCAAGCATCGGTTCCACATCCAGGTCAGGTACTGTTGCACGCAGGGAAGATGTGATTAATGTACAGAGTTGTTGCTCGACGCTCTGTACACTGTGTTCAGCCTAAGGATGCAAGTCAAGAATCCTTTCAGATCCAGCAAGCATGGGGAAAGATACACACAGACACTTCAAACCAGTACACGTTAATCATCATTTAAGAGTGCCATATTAGTATATTACCAACATAGTAAAGTGGGAAAAGGTAAAAGAGGCACGAAAATCTACACGAGGCAGGTCGTAATGCAGCGGAATCGGATGCACAAAAACAATGGAACAGATTATTAATCAATGAAATCAACAATTAACGATAATGTGCAATTACTCTAATATGGAAGAATGCATGAATGAACAGATTATTACAGCCTCGTCGGCCATGGCCGTCGGTTCTTGTTACTGGAATCGCAGAAGCTGCTCCACTTTTGAGAGAATCGAATTCGCCTCCCTATAGAGTTCAAAAATAAATAAATATATCAGTCGTTATAAACAAGAGAATCCCCACACCAAAACGGCTCGATCCTATACCGCCCTACTGATCCAAAACAGGTGAAATTCTAACCTCAAAACGTAAAATCTATCCTATGCGTGTTTATTCCGTTCCAGTCCGACCAAAAACTTACAGTTTCTTAAGCCTAGAAGGGCCCCCGCATGTCGATTTAGAACAAACAGCGCATGAATCGGAGCGCGGAACAAGCACAAATTTGGGGATTCGGAATTCAGAAAAAAGAAAGGGAAGAGGCACCGAGTCTGACCTAATCGCAGTGCGGAGACGGCGGCGCGGCGAGCGGCGGCACGGCACGGCATGTTCACTGAATCGTCGTCGTCGGCGGCGGCGGCGGCGGCGGCCAGTGCTATGTATGGACGCGGACTCTTCACGCGTTGGAAGGTTTGACGAATCGCTATACGGTCAACGTTGAGAACGTTGAGACTTGCCTCCCCCGTTTCAACTAGAGCCGTCCGATTCCTGAGCGACGGCTGTGAGAATCTCACGTGTTTGAAAGAAAAACAAGGATTTTTGGAATCGATAGTTGACTAACTTGAACTCCAAGTTTGTGTTTGAAACAAAAACAAGAATCTTGGAATGGATAGTTGACACAAGTAGGGGAAAACTCAATTCATCCCTATTTTTTCATGTCATTTAAAAAATCATCAAAAAAATTGAAAAAAATTAGTCAAATAGATCAATATGTAATACGTCACTTCACAAACATGCAAATTTAAATTCAACGTATACAATTAGAAACAAAAATAACAAATTTGACTATGAATAGAACGTGTAATTCACGGTCAAATTTGTTGTTTTTTTTCAAATTGTATAAAACGAATTTTAACTCATATGTTTGCGAAAAGATATATCATATATTGATCTATCTTGACATCTTTTTAAAAGAAAATTTATAACTTTTTGAATAACATGCATAAAACAAGGGGATGTCCCCTCGAGGGATAAAAATCCACTTCCACAAGTAGCTTGAACTCCAAGGCTGATCTTTGGATGATGTGTCTTGTAGGGACGGGAGAAGCTCATGGTTAAATCTGGCACAATCTTTAAAACTTATCTTTGACTTATAATATCTCATATACTATAAAGTTTATTACAACAAAATTATAATCATCTTAAAGTAAATTTAAATGTCAATCCAATGATATTAATTTTAACAAATAAAATTTAACTTATATTATAATAATTATTGGTCAAATGTTTTTAAACTTGAGTTTTGGAATATGTGCACGCTTATTTTAGAGGATAGAGGGAGCAGTATACTGTTTCTGAGCAAAGAAAAACTGAACCCCTGATTCGAACTTCATAGTTTGGTGTCTCTCCTCAGCAGAATACCATATCGTGTTCCTTCCTCAACCGAAAGGTAGATTCTCTAGAACTGGCATCTTCTGGATGCACACCAAATTCATCATCTCGAACCAGATTCCATGCTCAAAAGCTTGCTGGAAAAGGAGCTTTTATTTCCTCCTGCTTTTCTCCACCGCTAATCTTGATGCCATCTTGCTTGATGAAATTTTCTACTCCAGGCATGGCAGGCGAAAAGGCCAATAAAAGCGTAAATTCTTTCTCCATTTCAGCTCAGAAAAAAACTGGCTCAGCTGTTCTGGTCTTGAGCTCTTCTTCCTCAACATATATCACAGTCGTCTGAAGTCTTAACAGCTCTTGAACTACAGGAGAAGTTCAGAGAAAACTTACAATGGGGGCATCGCCGTCGCGAGAAGAGGCGCATTCCAACTCTTCTTTCTCTGGGAACGGCAAAGCCATGGCGGTGGCAAGCAGCGCTTCCAGTTCTGGTAGCAACCAGGCCCAATCAAAGAGAGCACCAGCTCTTCACATGTTCCAAGAGATTGTTGCCGAGAAGGATTTTACTGCATCTTCACTGGAAGATCAGATCTACACCGGCATCTTCTTGGCAGGGAAAACAAAGGTTGCAAAAATTTTGCTTCTGAACATTACAAATGATATGGGGTCTTGTAAGTTTTTGGTTCTCTGAACATAGTTTATGTTGCAAACTTGCTGCAATGCAGAAGTACTGGGTGGATGAGAGAACTAGGAACAACTGCTTCATGCTGTTTCCCAGAGGCTTGTCTATCACTTGGAGTGAAGACCCCAGATTCTGGACTTGGAAACCTCTGAAAGAAGGAAGGTACTATTATTTAAGAAGCATTATTGTGAATAACAGAAGGCAGATTAGGTTTTGTTTCAGGAATTAGGCATACTTCTTTCATTGTTCTGAATCTGATATGTTAATCAACAGCAGTGATGCTGACACTGACACCCAGATCGAAGTGCCGTCGCTGCAGAACGTCTGCTGGTTAGAGATCCATGGGAAGCTTGAACGGTCCTATCTTACACCAGGAGTCACCTATGAGGTTCTCTTTGAAGTAATGCTTATTGATCCTGCATACGGGTGGTCTGTCCCAGTGAACCTTCAGCTCAAGTTCCCTGATGGAACAGTCCAGCAGCGTAAAGAGAATCTTGAGGAGAAGATCAGGATGAAATGGCTGGAGCTCAAGGTCGGGGAGGTGAAAACCCAGCAGGGGCAGAAGGGAGAGATTGAGATATCCATGTTTGAGTATGATGGTGGGCTGTGGAAGAGAGGGCTACTAATCAAGGGAATCAAGATTCTCCCAAAACAATGATGTGTTACTCTTCGATGATCATTGATCATTAGCTATATTTTGTCAGTTATGTTAAGATCCACACAAAGTATCAGAATAATGTGCTTGCTGCTACATAATTCAAGTGTTCTGAATGAACTTATGCATCTACCAGCAATGCTGTTTGCACTAAAAAAATAAATCCAAGACTCTCTTCACTTCAATCTACCCCAGATTCAAGTGTTCACGTACATTTGTGTCTACTAGCTGTACATAACCGAGCCCGTATTGCAAAGGAAGTCTATAAATACAGCACAAATCTTAAAACAGATCCAACGACTATGGGGCTAGGTGCAGTGAGTGAGCCACTGCAGCTAGGTGCAGAAAAAAAGCCTCCGGGAGTTGCGAGCTTGTCAACTTGCGTACCCGGCCCCGTACCATGCATGAGTGCATGACCCGCATCCTGCCGTCCTCGCCGATCTCCGCATCCACCTGCAGCTCCGCTCCCGTGGCGGCGAGCGAGGCGATCTCGGAGTCGACCACCCAGAAGGAGATGAGTATGACTAGTATCCGCGCGTACCATCTCCGTACGCGTTACGTGGACCTACTGTATCGTGTGTAGCTGTAACGATCCGCCTATGAAACCGCGAGAGTCACCTATGCGCACTCGGGAAGAATTTCCCAATCGGTCACCCATCCCGAAATTGCTCAGAGCCAAGCACATTTAACCTTAGAATTCTTTCAAGATCGGCTTCCGAAAAAGAAGTTGCAACTTATTGATATGAATATTCTATTAATTCTATTAAGCTCACTACATCCGAATCTTAAAGCAATGCAGTGGTGGCTAAAAAGACTTTCCCGTATCGACTTGTGACTCCACAGACCATACGGCGCAGCTGCCCCTATACATCCACGACGATTATGAATTATGAATTTATTATGTTACCATACTCCATTTAATTTTTTTATGTTGTGGCCATATAATAATAGATATACTGATTTACTTATGCATATTTTCACCAATTTGTGATGGTTCTATAATTAAAATAATGCAAACCAAATATAATATTAATAAATAAAAACCGGTGGTTCACCCAATGAACCGATGGCTAGAGCGGGTTGACCCGGTCCGGTTTTTTTACTATGCTTGCAGGCAAATTCACTGCGCCGAAAATTGCGGCTATTTTTTTTTTTTTACTTCAGTTGTTCAGAAGAGTTCCCAGTTCAATGTTCAGGCTGATCAAGAGCTAGCACTAAGCAGTAGCAGTAGCAGCTCTCGTTCGTCAAGTTCTCGGCCGTATACTCCTGAAATTTTTGTCGATCGTTAAAGACTTCAATTAATCCTCACACGTAGGTATAGGATGGTCCTGCAAGTGGAAATTTCGCCAGCAAAACCCACCTGGATGGTACTCCAATAACAGAGTTGATGCCCCAAAAGACGGATAAAAAACACGTCAATGTACGATGATATATGGATATTCATGTGATCACTTGTCACAGAAGCAAGCTCATAAAATGAAAAACTATATTTCCATCTTGGTCTTGTGGTATACATAAACCGAAAAGGAAATATTCAACAGGATGGGCATTATTTCTGAAGTCACTAGGAACATATAGTTGAATAAATTAAGAATGATGGCCAGCTGTCATTTGAACAGATTTCATCTGTTCATCAGAAAATGTGGGAGACAGACTTCAAATTATACAACATCATGGCCTCGTGGCATGATCTTCCACTTTAAATGGAAGAAAATTCTAAAAGGATTGAATGCTATGTACAGGTTGAGGCATGGGCTTATCTTGTAGGAAATGCTCAAAGAGTTTTAAGGCTTGCCGTGGACGATGGAGAGGAACTTCATGCCCTGCTCCTCGGATCGTCACCAGTGTCAAACCTTGATACACTTGACACCAACCAGCAACCTAAGCATGATTCACACCATCAACAAATAATAAGCATAGAAAAGGGATGGGGAACAGAACTGGCAGGGTGGTAGTAACTGTTGCTGACTAACCTCCTCATCATCATACCAAGGATACCAGTTAGTGACAGTAGGTAGATAGAGTGCATCAATGGAGTATCTTGTCGCAGTGAGGGGGACTACAGAATCAGCGTCGCCGCTGCCAAATTGTCCAATACAAATATTAAGTCCACGTTGATGGACAGTTTCATATTACTGTATCAGCATTGTATTATGATTATGATTTATGAATCTATTAGATCAGCAATAATGCAACCATCAAAGAATAAGGATGCAGTTTCAAACCATCTTTCTACAAAATCAAGAAATCTGTGTACCTGAAAACCCATATTCTTAGACCAGCCGCAATCAGCTCACGGTAAATAGGAAGCATGGACCTTGGTGAATCTTTCCAATAATAAAACAAGTCATCACTGAAAATCGTTACAGAATCTCAGCACAAATTACCATTACCAAAAAAAAAAAACTTTGTTGAACTAGTTGTGATTATTGGAAGATGCAATCAATTGACAGACCTGCAGGTGGTCCAGGCATACGGTATTCCAGTGACATTGGCATGAAATGCTTTTTGCACTTCTGGTAGGTTGTAGTACTTCGTAGAGTACTTTTCAGTGCAGGGATCATATCCTCTAGGCAACCATGGCTACATTCGAAAAATTTTGGTTAGGAAGCAATACATGAGCCATGTTTCACCATATATTCAGAGGGTATCTGAATAACACTATAAGCAGTTGCAGTGCTGCACACATTGATCCTAATAACTATTATACCATGCTACTACCAAAAAACAATTAACTTCTAGTTTAGAGTGGACAGACTTACCGAGTTACCCCTTATTAACCTGCGTTTGAGAAATGAAGTTTTTTTACAGGTAGGCGTATAGATGCTGTATGCATCAATGTTCCCTTGTTCAGCCTCAGCCACTTCATAAATCTTGTTACATGCTTCTGATGCGTGAGCAGATGATTCAAAATCACAGGCCACCTGCAGCTTCTGATATGTATCATCAGATATCAGCCCGTGTGTCCACCAGTACTCAAATGTGCCAACGTAGTCATGGTAATCATCGATTACCGCATTTCCAACCTAGTAAATTTGGAGTACCATTTTATCATTCATAAGTAGAAAGCGACCAGACAAATTTATATTTTCAGAGATCACACAGTTCATTTGAGGAAAAGAGATCACACAAAGTTCTCACCATAAAGCCTTTAAAGTTTAGGATAGGCTTTTCAACGTCTTTGTTATTCCGGTACACTAGCTGAGACAACTGAGGGACATAGTGCCCTGAAAAAGCAGTCATTGCAGCAGGAATGAATATGCTGAAACATAAAGACAGTAGCATATCTGCAATTTGCTAAAGTGCAAAGCTCCTATCTCATAATTAACCAATTATGATTGAAATTCACCTCCATAGCTCTCGCCTGCGATGTAGAAATCACGGTACTTGTACTGCGGAAACCGTTCCAACCAATTCACCAAGAAAGCATATGAATCATGAGCTGCACACCAGCAATTAGCATCAGAGCAAGAAAAAAAATTGGCACTATGCTCCTAGCAGCACTAAACAAGAAGTTGAATTGCTTCCAGTTCACCTGTCTTGTTATCACCAGCAGTGAACAGATCGGAGGTGGTGTTGGAGTAGGAGTAGCCGACGCCGGCGGGGGAGTCCAAGAACAGCATGTTGGCCACTGCAACCCAACGAAAAAAATTCATCAAAATGAAGCACACATTTCTCGACTGAAACGAGACGGCTGCGGGAAGAACAGAAACCGAGACCTCTGTTCCAGGGGTAGGGGTTCAAGTAGAGCGACCTCCCGTCGGGGTTGATCCGGAACGCGCCGAGCTCCTCGGACGCGCCGTACCCAACGGAGGAGCACCCGGGCCCGCCGTTGAGCCAGAGCACGAGCGGCGCGGACGCCGGGTCGGCGGCCTCGATGAGCCAGTAGAAGAGCGCGCGCCCGGCGGCCGCGTCGACGGTGACGTACCCGGAGTACATGGAGAAGTTGACCCGTGGCTGCCCCGGCAGGGCCGTGATTCGGTCCGCGGCCGCCTCGGCCGTGCCAGTGTCACCTCCGCCGCCGCCGCCGGCGGAGAGGGACATGGGGAGAGGGGACAGCGCCAGTAGGATGGCGGCCAGGAGCACGGCGGCCGCCGCCATTGGCGCGCTCCAGGATCCCGATGGGTCAATGGGTCGCGGGAATGGAGAGCTCGGAGCAGTCTGTGTGGGAAGTCAGTGGTGCGACTCCGCGAGGGAGAAGGGGAGGGTTGGGGAGGGAGATGATTGATACGGAATTTCCGTTGGGGACGCGTGCAGCGCATGGGGTGGTTGTTGGCTGAATGGTTCGCGGTCTTGCAGCGTCGCCACTCGCCGGCCTGGCAGTGGCAGCTCACTGTGTGTTCCCCTTTTCAAAGTTCTCATGTCGATTTGTTTGCCCTTTTGGCCAGATTATGTGCTAGATTATATATAATGAGAAAATGCATTTTTGTTCCAGGAATTTAACATCCATTATTAATAAAAAAAATGAAATAGTGAGATAACCTGCGTCCGAGAGGATTCGAATCCAGACCGATGCTTTGCTTCTAGTAGCTCTACCAGTCAAGCTGCTAGTAGTTCTCGAAAAATGCGATTTGTGATACACGGAGTATGTGGTAATGTAAAAGATGAAGAGTTGAAATTATATCTTTGACATTATACAACTTTCACTCGTAGACTTTTCTTGTTTCTGAATGATTTTGAGATGTTTTGGTGAAATTGCTTTTACTACATAGTAAAATTTAGAGTAAAGTGTATTGTTGGTCTCTAAATTTGTTCGTCCGTGTCGTCCAGGTCACCAAACTTATCAAAATATGTTATTTTGGTCCTAAATTGCTACAACCACTTCAGAATTCTGCATGGTGCTCATGTGACATGCCACATAGGAGTTGACTCATTTTCTTTATCTTCTTTCTACCCTTTTTCTTCAGTTCTTCCTTCCTTTTTTTTTGAAAAAAAAAGAGAAAAAAAGAAGGGAAACACAGAGGAGACGAAAAAAGAAGAAAAAGAAAATTTGGAACCGGAATATTCATATGACATGACACGTAAATGTCACGTAGGATATTGGAGGGGCTGTGAAAATTTAGGATTTGAATGACACATTTAACAAGTTTGAAGATTTGAAAATGCATTTTGATAGTTTAGGTTCTTCGGTGACACATATGAATAAGTGTAGGGACCGGCAATACACTTTACTCTAAAATTTAAAGCTGAAATTGATCACCGTTAAAACCTACTATATTTCAACACTAAGTCAATAGTATTTTGACGCGGGAATTTTTTTTTTCATTTTTACTAAAATTTTAACAGTCTTCTGAATTTTCTTTTCGAATGAAAGAGACTTGGTTTTTAATCCTTTATCTGAAAAACATAGGGCCTGCACCTTAATTGTGGCTTTGAAATCGCATTTGAATATGGAGAAACACAAGAAAAGGGAGTCAATGGCATCAGACGGCTCCCAGCTCATCCGACGGCGAATCGGGTAGATCAGCTCGCTCTCTAGCCTTCGCACGCCAAGCAGCTCAGCTTCCGCTTCCGCTTCCGCTCTCTTCTCCGCACCTCATGGCGTCCCTCCTCTCCCTCCCGCGTCTCACTCTCACCCCGACCCCACGCGCGAACCCCGGCCGCCGCAGCGCCCGCCCCACGCCGGCGAGCATCACCTGCGGCCCGCGCGACAACCGCGGCCCGCTCCAGCGCGGCCGCTCCCTCTCCACGGAGGCCATCCTCGCCGTGCAATCCCTCAAGCGCCTCACCTCCTCCGACCGCTCCCCGGCCGCCGCCGCCGCCGCGGCCTCGACCTCCCTCGGCCGCCTCCTCAAGGGCGACCTCCTCGCCGCCATGGCCGAGCTCCAGCGCCAGGGCCACTGGTCCCTCGCCCTCGCCGCGCTCCACGTCGCCCGCGCCGAGCCCTGGTACCGCCCCGACCCGGCCCTCTACGCCACGTTCGTCTCCTCCTCGCCGGCCACCGAGGACGGCGCCGCCGCCGTGGACGCGCTCGTGGAGGCGTTCCTGGAGGAGAAGGAGCGGGGCGGCGGGTTCGTGGATGGGGAGGAGGACGTGTACAAGCTGACGCGGCTGGTGCGCGCGCTGGTGGCGAAGGGGAGGGCGCGCGCGGCGTGGAGGGTGTACGAGGCGGCGGTGAGGATGGGAGGCTGCGAGGTGGACGAGTACATGTACAGGGTGATGGCGAGGGGGATGAAGCGGCTGGGCTTCGAGGCGGAGGCGGCGGAGGTGGAGGCGGACCTCCGGGAGTGGGAGGCCAGGATCTCGCCGCCGGCCAGAGACGTGCTCGACGAAATGCGCGCGCGAGAGGAGCAGCACAACTGCGGCTTAACTGTAAATCTGATTATCGTTTTAGAAACCTGAGGATTATTAAAGTCGTAGCTGCTTCTCTTCTTTTTTTTTTACTGCAATTTTTGCAAAGAAAGTAAAGTGTTCTGCTACTGTAACCAGCAAATATGTCTAGCATTGTGTTACAATCTAATTATACATAACAAGATGCTAATGCAACCTTTTTTTTCTTTCCAAATTACGTCAACAAGTGGCAGTAAGACGAACAGTAACAAGCAAATGATTTTCTCATTCTAAAGTTCCAGTGCTGTTAGAAACTGAGAATGCATTTTTACAGTACGAACACATGAACAGCTGCTGCCATTACAATTTAACCTGATGTACGAATGGTAATTAGTTGAGTCACTCGTCGAGGCCATAATCCTCACCGAAGTATTCGTCGACCAAACCATTGGCCATGTTCCTCATCTGCTCGTTCTCGTGGAATTGAAACCTCTCCATGGCCTCAATGCCGTCCTCCATTTCCACAAGCTTTGGGCCTTGCTTATTGGGATACCCCCTCATCACCTGCAAAAATGTATTCAATTTCCAGTGAGATCCAAATGTATCCAAGAAAGAAACAGAACATGTTCAGCAACTCTGCTTGTGAGGTGAATACCGTTGGAGGAATGAAACAGAGATAGCTAATATGGTAAAGATTTCCTCACCAGTTCTAGGAACTGAAGACCAAGCCCTGCGGTATCTACATCAGCAGACCTGACCAAGTGTATAAATCCTGGAAGGGCTCCACCATCTACGATAGCGACTAGATGTTCCACGATTATCTTTGGGAGTTCGCAATTTCCAGTAGGGACAACACACAGATTTCCTAGGGTGTATGCTGCTTCCCTGCGAATATCAAATTGCATGCTGGTGACAAGGCGTATCAGCACAGGCGTGGCCTCACTGGCAAAAATCAGTTTCTTGTGCTCAAAACTGCCTGCTGCTATATTTGACAATGCCCATGATGACTCCTACATAAGCAGTCAGCAAATTTCATAGGGTAAATCAAATAATCACAGGAGTTCTCCGAGTATAACCAAGTAAAGTTGAACCAGCAATGGAAAGCAGACCTTTCTGAGAACCCTGTTATCACTCTTCAAACATTTTATAAGACCTGACAATGCTTGATCTAATAACAACATTTAGTTAGTGCTTGCAATTTGCAAGATATATTTTCCAGAAAGACAAGGAACTGTTAACTGATGAATAAACATTGTAAACAGATATGGTAGGAAAAGGGTCATGGAGTTTACCAATGATATTGTGTCCAACAGTTAGGACTGAATCAACCATGTAGTCATCAGCGGCAATAAGATTTCCCAAACCACGAAGCACCTAAATTTAAAGTAGAAGTATCAAAGTGATTGCAATGTGAAATCCACATTCAGTATACACATTTGCAGTAATTGCAGAACCCTAATGAATGGGAGTAAAAGTATATACTGTATATCCTTATGAGTGAGTAACTACACAAAAATGGTAAATCACTATCACCACCTTTATTCAATATAAACAGTAAATTAATAAACAGATTCCTCCGAATGAGACATGGACTGATTGCATATTACTTGTCACATTAGCCACCAGAAGTTATAGTTTTGAACAAAGAGATTTCTCTTTTGAGACATAGTCAGTTTGGTGGGCATTAATAAACTACAATAAATAGGGCTCAACTAATAGGTATTCAATTAATTTAAAGGAAAGTATCAAAAGTGTGAATAAGCAAAAGGAAGAAACACTATGAGGTAGAGATAAATGGACCATACTGGGATCAGCAACTGCAAGTTCTCAGATGAGAACAGTCGTCCTATCAGCAGCTGAGGCACAGAACTTCTTACTATTAAGCTAATACCTCTGTCTGAAAGTGCTGAAAGATAGACCACAACCCATGCCACCTCAGTTGCTAACTCTTCGTCCCTGATAAGTCCAAAAGTTACTCAATAATAGTAATGATTAAAAAGGTCCACGCTAGTTCAATAATGGTTTGGTTAATTCATTATCTATGCCATTGAAAACTTTTATCGAATACCTCAAACATTAAACAAGACTATATCAACTACATAAGGAGATAGTACCAAGTACCCCCAACAAATACAACATACCACATAATTATAACTGATGGAAAGAACACCGGAAAAGGAAATAGTACCAAGTACCCAACAAATACAACATAGCACAGAATTATAACTAATAAGATTGACAGGAAAGAATTATTCCAATTGCAATACTCCCATATAGTGAACATAAAGCAATACAAAGTTCAATGCAAAATAAAAGGATGTCAATAAAGAGACATACTCCTTTTCCAAGCTCGCTATAATTGCATTTAGCACGCCATCAATGGTAATAAGCTCATTTGCAGCCTTTGGATCAGGCCCCTAGATTACAAGAGAAACAAATGGGTTAGTGAAATGATGCTCTGCAAATAGATAAGCATGTATTACAAGCCAATTATGTTTTGGAACATGGCTTAAGGTTTTCTATAACAAAAGAATGCTAAAACTAACAATGATAGCTTAGAAAATAGCACGGTTCAGAGAGCACGTGTATGTAGTTTGTGCTTGCCTACAACGATAGCTTAGAAAATTAAGAGAGAGTTTATCAGTACAACCTTGATGAGATTTGACATAGCCCAAGCAGCAGTTCTTGCTGTAGAACCTTTACTGGAGAACATTAAACGGGTAAGAGGCCGCAAAGCACCTTGTGCAAGTAATGTGCTTCTCAGCTCTGCTCCTTCACCAGCAACATTACCAATGGCCCATGCACATTGCTCGGCAACAAGTGTGGAGCTCTTTTCTAACCAACATAGGTAGCTCAATTAAATTTTTAGCATAGTCAAAGCTCTGATTTCAAACTAAATAGTAGAAAAATATCTACAAACATCATTCTTGAGAAACGCATACAGGAACATATAGCAATATCTTCCTAATGGGAATGAAGATGAGCATTGAAGAAAATTATTTAATTTCAACCAACAAGAGAGATGAAACTAACCACCAAGGTGAGCAATAAGCAATGGTAGAGCAGGCAGCAAGGATTTTGTTTCTTCTGGTTCCCCAGCTGCTATGTTTGTAAGGCACCAAGCTGCCTCTAGCAACTGCATTAAAATCATGAATGGTCCTGATAAGAGACAAACTTCAAATAACAAAAGATATAGAATTATAATGCTGAACACATTCAACTCAGCTTTATAATATTTAATGAAGATATAGCTTCGAAACAATTAGTGCAGCATGATCAACCTGCTCATCTGATGATCCAAAGGATAGATATTGCACTAAAAGAGGGACTGCTCCAGCTTTAATTGCAGTATCAACTAGAGGTACTTCAGGCTGTGACAACAAGCGTCTCAAATCACGAAGCGCCTCTATCTTCTTCTTCTGAACGCCTTTCCCCCTAAGAGCAACGATATGTACTGATGGTTATATATTACACTTCAGAACCAGAGTACTTTCGGTACATGCTTGCACATTTTCATAGTTTTAAGTTGGAACTTATAAGTGTTCAAACCAAACCTTCAGCAACATACTTTTAAAAGACAAGTGAATAAATAGAATATCTGACAGCAGAGGGGGGCATTTGGTTCATGTTAGCAGCATAGGGTTTTGAAATGTTGGTAGAATGTGAGGTGTAAAACATAATGAAAATTACTCAGCACATGCACCATAACAGAATTATAGAATATTTTTTTATCATCTGTAAAAGGAATACATGACAGAAAAATTATAAACCAAATACTCCTAATTAATTACATAACTAGGTATTTTTATTAGGAAAAAAAGAGGCAAGTCAGCAATATTTAAATTAAGAATGTACGGACAGATGTTTATATTAATACATAAAAAATATGCCGGTTCCATACTGGATTGACAAAGCAGATTTCAATTCTTCAACAGCATGAGCAGTCTTTGCCTCAAGACATGCTTTCTCCTCATCGACCACCATATCACCCTCTTCCATTTCAGCTTCATCACTGCCAGAAATTGGAGCTCGACACACACGCTTTGCACGGATCAAGGCTTCCCGTCTTTCCTTCCCAATCGCAATAGCTTGTTCCCGCCTCCGGCTAGCTGCCGTGTTGCGCACTACAACCAGAAACCCAACCAACTAAAGGTTATAATAACTAGTGCTCTAGCACAAAGCTTTCTATGAATATGATGAACCAAAATGCATTATGCTTATTCTGTATTTTGTCTTTTTCACCCGTTGCAGTTTCACATGAGATTAGTTCAGTAGGGCTAGGGGACACAGAATTAACCGACTATGGGATGTTTATTCCTGACATCAGATTAAATTCTTTAAAATCACAGAAGAAGTGCACTTTTAAACTTAAAAACAGGTCAATCGCAGCACCTAAGTTTCAGCAAGTCAGACACAGTCCAGTGCATGCCAAATTGTTGGCTAAGCCATGCTAACCAGCTAGATTTCCAACCACATAAGAACAGTCACTCATATGATTCGATCTAGAAGTATAAGATAATATCGACCTACTGTTGACCTTAATTTTAAGCTTTTAACCCCTCGTTGGTCCAACCTAGCAACTACTCAAACCTGACCGGAGAAGAGTCTGAGCGGCTCTCTCCTCCAGGAAGGCAAGAGCAATTTCACTCGAAGAAACTCACACGCGCACTCAAAGGGGGCGGCTCGGGCTCCAGCCTCCAGCAGCAGCAGGCGGCCGCGCGCGCCAAATGTTCTACGAAATTCCAGAGCGGCCGCGGACGGGCGAGAAGAGGAAACTGGAAGAGGTACTGGGTGGAGAGCGCGGACCTGACGACTTGAGGGCTTCGCGGTGGTGCTGGAGCGGCGAGGCCGAGGACGGCGACGGGGAGGCGCTGTCGTCGGCCATCTTTTTCTCCGGCGGCGGAGCTCGACGGCCGCGAGGTTTGGCGAAAGTGGAAATCGACGGAGGAGTAAACGAGCACGCAAGGCGGTAGACTGGGCCGGATTTGAGGCGGCTAGTGAGTAGGCCTCACCCGTGTGGCCCAACTTGATACTGAAGTAGAGTACATCGTGTTTGATTTTAAATTTTTAGCAATTTTCGATGAATTCTGAATGTTTCGCGACTAAACTGGCACACGCATTCTATCTCGGTTTATTTGAATTCACTGAATTCAAAACCGTTAAAAAATTCACAACTTCCAGCAGATTTATAAACACATTGAGTGGCAGTTTCAAATAGGCAAGGCCGCAAGGGTGCCCATTTGACACATCTGCTTCACATCGATAAGTTTAAAAGTGGATTGCCAACACAAACGTGATACAGTATTACAATGTTATTCAGAATGACAGAATACACAAGCGGTCCATACGGAACAGAAAGACCGAAGACGATCAACACAATTCAGAGAAACAGGCTGGAGTTTCCATTGTCCATCATGATCCCATATCACACAAGACTCATATTTACCGACGAACATACAGAGTTTCACCAAGGCAGTAGAGAACATTCATCACATAATAGCTCAAGTGCAAATAGAGCAGAGCAGATGTTTGGCACGGTTCACATGCCACGACCCATAGTCTGCTCCTTTGGTGGCGTCATGACCAAGACAGATCGCCCGTTGAAGCCAGGATGGGGGACCCTGCGCCGCAGCTCGCGTCCCTCCTGGCAGAGCGCACAAGGGTGACAGAAGTAGTGAGTTGCAAGGTCGCAGGCAACCTCCAGGTGCTCACGGTTCCCCTCATCCTCAACAAGGCCATGGCAGCACCCACATTGCTTAGTGAAAGCCTCAAAGCTACCCTGAAAGACAAACACGCAAAGCAACCCATGTCAAAATATTGCTTAGAGTGACACCAGAGAGACAAGTTCATGGTGCAGAAGGCAGAAATTCCAAGTTTGGACCGTTGTTAAGAGCTTTCAGGAGTGGCGATTAACGAATATTATCTCACTGTTAGTTGAGAAAATCATACACAAAAGTAAACAAAGGCAACTAGACAAAACTTGCCTCAAGATTGTATCGTCGACGAATAGCTGTACGAGTGTGATGAGAGAACCATGGGGCTATGCAGTTCCACCCGAAGAGAGCATTCCCAAGCATATAGAGGCCAGTGTAAGGCAAGCAGCTGTTTGCAAAAGTTCCTGGTCTGGCTGCAAACCTCTCAACATTACTACCATACAGCACACATGGTGCTATGCTTCCAAGAAGACCTGATAAAATCGAAACACAATTATCAGTTCAAAGGGACACATACAACTACACAAGCATTTAAAAAAAACATTTGTTATGACCCTTAGGTTGTTTTTTATGACCCTTGAGTCCCCATCTTAACCTTAATTCACAGTAGCCAAGATATGCAGAACCTGTCAATTTGTGAATTGCGTACACTATGGGGGTCATCATGAATATGTGACAAAAGATCCTCAGGTGATGTTTCAACTGAGTAGTTCAACAGGCCATTGTAACTTGATGAGAATTCATTTAAGTGCAAAGACAACCTAGGATCAGTCTATGTACAAGAGTTTGTGCTATGCAAAAACTTTATGCTGAGAAAACCCGGCATACAACATCACATGGCTATATCTGCTTGTCAAGTTTATAATTCAGCTTAAAATTATTAACCAAAGCAATTAAAATAAGGGAAATAAACAAATACCAAAGATTAAGTAGGTTGATAAAGGGGAAAAGATAATTTTCAAGTTTTATGCTTTCGAATGAATCAAAACAAGCTGGCCACAATCATTCCAACCATTAGTGTAAAATGTAATAGTTGGCTACATAGGACAGCATTGTCAAGATAAATTTAGCATGTCCATTAGCTGCACAGATCCATAACTAGAAGTAAGATTGCAATTCAACTACAGCAATTTAAATGCTAATTATGACTACCAACTCTGAGAAAGCAAGTACTCCCTCCGTTTCACAATGTAAGTCATTCTAGCATTTCTCACATTCATATTGATATTAATGAATCTAGATATCCATTGACATCAATATGAATATGGGAAATGCTAGAATGACTTACATTGTGAAACGGAGGAAGTATGTTGTAAGTTTCTTACGAGTTGAAAATGTGTATCATAGTCAGGAGAAATCAGCTTAATCTTGAAGTGGTTAATACAAAATTAGTGTATTTAACGCCCCAAAGGGAGAAATTTGCAAAGCTAGAATCAATTCTAACATTTCAATCAATTATGATTAAATAGTGAGAAATTCCCAAATAACTTCTGAAGTATTTACGCCCAAGAATCGACCAAGAACAAGAAGTAGACAGATCTTATAACAATCGCAATCAGTTCCAACAATTTATGGACCTCTCATTGCCAGAGAAATCCCTAGATAATCTGATCGCTTCACCTAAAATCATGCTCGATCGACGCGACCCAAACCGCGTGTTCTTCTTTTAGATCCTCCCCACAACGAAACCACGAGAATCGCTAGCGAGAAACGCACGCAAACGCAACCCCCCCCCCAACCCAACACCCGAGAGATCTGAGATCGACATGCACGTACACACTTCGACGTCGCTGCTGCAGAACTCGTCGTTGCGGCCGAGGCAGGAGAGCACCCCCGAGTTCCAGCTCTCCCGCGGCGGTGCGGGTGCCCCGAGCGGCTCGCCCATAACGACGGGGACTCCATCGGCGCAGCACTTGGCTGCCTCCGGAGGCGATGGAGGCGGAGACTGGTGGAGCTTCTTGCCGCCGCCGCCGCCGCCGCCCGGTGGCAGGAGGGGGCTGGCCTCCTCGTGGCGGTGGTTGGCGTCGTCGGCCGCGCCCATGGCGTGTTGCGTGGTGGCGAGGGGCGAACGAGACGAGACGCGAGGCGAGGCGAATGAGGTCGAGGAGAGAGAGAAGGGCGCGAGTAAAATACGGAGGTGAAAGCGCGTGGAGACCGAGAAGAAGATGGCTTCGCAGCGAAGAGATCAAGGGAGAGAGGCGAGAGGTGGAAGAGGGTGAAAGCGTGCGACTCCCAAAGAGCGTCGTCTGCTTTAGAAAGCGTATTTTCTAGGAAGAAGACGTATTCCAGTGAGTTGGTTTTGAAAGGCCCAGCCGGCCCAGCCCAAGTAGGGTTGTTCTTCCCTACTATCTCTCCCACCTCCACCGCCTCCGGCCGCCTCTCCGGCGATCGCCGACTTCTGCGAGTAGGCGTGTATCCCCTTGCGCCTCTTCGCTGATCCTCTTTTGTTCAGCGGCTGCTCTGATTGGTGGGGGAGATGGTGAGCAGTCATCTTTGCTACAGCACACAAGTTTATTCCATATTTGCTTGTGGTTGTATGTGTATGGGAATAAATTTAGTTGGGAGTAATGCAGAGTTCCATCGATAGTGGCATGTTTGGATGGGATGAGTTTAGCTTTAACCCCCAATCCCTTCAGTTCGTGGGATTTTTTAGTTCGGTTTATTTGGCAATCCGAAGGGATGCGTATAGACAAGGGCTAAGGGAGAACTAGGTAGAAGAGTTCAACTTGTCGATGCTTCAAGTTCTACATTTGTATTGTGATGGTGTTTTAGATCCTTTGGTAGTGGTGATTTTTGCTGCATTTTGTGACCAAGTTTCCCTGCCCTGCAGATTTGTTGAGCCGTAGTGTGAATAACCTACTTGTGAGTTTGTTCATCCATGTTGAGTAGAACTAGAGTGGGGAAATTAAGTTTCTGGGTAGTTGTTTCAGTGTAAGTAATTGTCCCATCTGTGCTGCCTGCCAAACAGTTGTGTCTCGCTACCTGCTTTATTTGATTCTAACAAGTGGAACAGATAACCAGACTAATAAATCTCTAAATTTCCCATTCTCTTAGAAGTTAAAGCAAATTTCTGTCTCCTCCTTATCTTTCGCATGGTATTCATATTAAATGGTGTTCTAATTTTGTACATACACTGCCTATTGTCAAGTCTTGCATAGAGTAAATATTAGAATGAAGCCAACTTGATAGTGATAGACCATTTCGCTAGCCATTGCCATTTATTGCAGCAATAGTTAATCTGGTAAGTGGTAACTGTGATGGCCTGTTACTTCATAATATGTGAGCAATTCCTATTGTCTTCTCATGCTATTTAATTTATCTAACTTCTGGATTATATGTTATCCTGTTGTTCGATTTTCATTTTCAATCATGAATATATATTCAACTTATGCAGGCTGCACCACTTATAGCAGGACTTGCGGTGGCAGCCGCTGCTCTTGCCAGTAGATATAGCATCCAAGCTTGGCATGCTTATAAAGCAAGGCCTATAGTTCCCAGGATGCGCAAATTCTATGAAGGTGGTTTTCAACCTGAAATGGCCCGAAGGGAAGCTGGTTTAATCCTGGGTGTCAGGTACATATCATATAAAAGCATAATATGTGCACCACATTTGATTATTATTTATGTTACTCTTAGCATACAGCTATTCATATGTATACTGGGGATGTGTTTTTTTTTTTTGAAATATTGGACACGAAAGACACAGAGCACACACTTGATGATGACTGATTAACTGCAATCAACTTAAAACAATCGGTCCCAATAACTTCAATAAAAGCTATTTCTCTTCTACAGATGAACAGGTTATAAATAAGGCAAAGGATACTCTGCCCTTCCACCAGAAAATGCTTTTGATAAGAGAGCCTCCTAGGAGTGTATGGAACAGCTAGCTTTTAACATTTACAAATCAGATTGTAAAATTTGACCATTAACCTGTTTGGACTTCAGATAAAGCCATAGATGGGGTTAGGTTTAGGGTCAAAATCCTTATATTTTAGTTCATATTTAAACAAAATCTTAAAAAAATTCAGAGTAATCCCCTCTATAGGAAAACCCTCTTAGAATTGTATATAGATTTATGGAATAGGGCTGAATGAACCTTTCTCAACCACCACATGCATAATGCATTTTCTTAATTTTTGCATTACTTTGCATTAAGTGTCAAATAAGTACTGAATTGCCATGTACTCCCTTGGTCCTTCTAAACATTGATGTGAGCAAATAGACAGTATATGTAGAAGAGTAGAACTATCATCTCAAGCTGGTATCATATTTCCATCTTCAATCAGCCACAATGACAACAAATGTGCAATGTGCCAGATACCTAGTTGAAATGCTGTTATATCAGTGTTGTATTTTTTGCTTTCATCATCCAGACATCCATGGGTCACTTTGGATGTAATTCGGTTAAATTTCCCCTGTCTCTGAATGTAATGTCGGTTAAATTTTCCATGTCTCTGAATATGTGACGACATTAGTCACGATTTACTTTTTTTTTTTTACTTTGCGCTGAAAATATCTTTGTTTTCTTGAAAAAATGTACTGCTGGAGTCAGACTTGTTAACTCTTGAGGTATGGAAAGTTTCTTATTTTTCAATTTCTGGTGTAATCAGTACTAGCATGTTGGATTAGGTATTGAGTTGTCCGTTCTAGCTTTGAGCAGAAGGCATGTGGACATGTCTGTCCAGTCATTGCTGCATCTGTAGAAGTATATTTGTTGGTGATGTTTCAACTTGTCATTGTTAATATTCAATTTGAGGCACACTATGATTCTTGCTATTGTTCATTGGTCTCTTTTTTCTTTTGATGCCTCCAGAGAAAATGTCCATCCTGAGAAGGTTAAAGAGGCACACAAAAAGGTCATGGTTGCCAATCATCCGGATGCAGGGGGCAGTCATTACCTTGCTTCGAAGATTAATGAGGCCAAAGATGTTTTGCTAGGTAAAACAAAAGGAGGTGGATCAGTCTTTTGAGTATATAATATGCACTGTTCGTTCCTTTTTTTTTTTTTGAAACCAAAGCCAGGCTAAGCTGGAGTTATATTAAGGAGAATAGAAAGTATTTACAATATCACCAAGAAAGGTGAAAGAGATAGAACAGGGGAAACAAAGAAGAAAAGCAACAAGGAAAACCTAAAAGGGAGATGATAAACCGAAATTTTGATATACATGAAGGTAGAATTAGTCTTTGTTCTTTGTTCCTATCTCTAGTTCCAGCACTTAGATGATAAACCGAAATTTTGATGTGTTACAAAAAGAAAAGGACAGTATATTTGACCTTTTCAGATCAGGTTTTTCACTGTTTTGACACTTTGGGCAGTTATGTGCCACATGGTTATGGGATCACTAATATACATGAAGGTAGAATTAGTCTTTCTTCTATCTATTACATGGTGATGCTCTACGATGTAACTAATAACATCACGCCATGGGTTCCTTTTCGTCACCCTTCCTTAGTCTTGCCTTCCTCTGGAGTCTCCTGTTCTTCAATTTTCGCCACAACATTGTCTAACATCATGTCATGAGTTTCCTTTTCATCACCCTTCGTTAGACTTTCCTTCTCTGGAGTCTCTTGTTCTTCAATTTTCGCCACAACGTTGTCTAGCATCATGTCATGGGATTCCTTTTCGTCACCCTTTGTTAGACTTTCCTTCTCTGTAGTCTCCTGTTCGTCAATTTTTGCCACAACATTGTCTAGCATCATGTCATGGGATTCCTTTTCGTCACCCTTCGTTAGATTTTCCTTCTCTGGAGTCTCTTGTTCTTCAATTTTTGCCACAACATTGTCTAGCATCATGTCATGGGATTCCTTCTCCTCACCCTTCGTTAGATTTTCCTTCTCTGGAGTCTCTTGTTCTTCAATTTTTGCCACAACATTGTCTAGCATCATGTCATGGGATCCCTTTTCATCACCCTTCATTAGATTTTCCTTCTCTAAAGTCTCATGTTCTTCAGTTTTTGGCACAACATTGTCTAGTGTCATGTCATGGGATTCCTCTTCATCACCCTTCGTTAGACTTTCCTTCTCTGGAGTCGCCTGTTCAATTTTTGGGGTATGCCTTGGCATGTCAAGGTGCCACAGCATTATCTGTGAATCAGAACAATCAGAAGGGATTCCCCTTTTCTTGTCCTCATCATTGATCATCATTTGTCGTACAGCTTGGATTAAATCCTGGTATCACCAAAAACCATGGTCAGGTAAGTTATCAAGTTCTGGTTTCAATTGTGTGTATGCTATTTTTGCTGGAACTTAGACTGACAAACCTGATTTATGCCTGTTGATGAGTTATCCCTGCGGGTGAACCTCTCTGAATCCCATAGCATTGAGCTCTTAAATCCGACTGCGTGCATGTTTATTTCAGGAGGTCCAGAGCTTGAGTTTTGCTTGCTTGCATTGGTATCTAGTGCAGCCAGAGTGGTTGTCTGTGTTTTGTTGCTGCTTGAGTCCCAGGTTGTCTGTGTTGTGTTGCTACTTGAGTCCCAGGTTGTCTCTGTTATATTGCTGCTTGAGTCCTTTGAGTACCAACCTGTGATTTGAGATGAGTTACAGGTCGGTCCCTCTAATTTTACTGTCTGATCTGCTGATGACACAGTAGCTATTGGCCATGCTGCAATGCCCCTGTATCATGGATCGGACAACAGATGTCAATGTGCTGCATTTTGAATATTTTCTGAACTAATCTACACGAAACTAATGCATAACACAGCAGAATTTGTCCAAATATTTTGTGTTTTGTTTCTGTTGAAAATATTCAGTGCAATGAAAGGAATATATTGAAAGCTGCAAGATAAAGTATAGAAATATAACACACCGAGTTTGCCTGAGCTGTTGGAAGAAGCGAAGGTCGTAGACGCTGGAAGCGGCGGCGAAGTGCACGACGCCGGGCAGCCGGTGCAGCTGGATGTGAGACAGCGCCACGTTCATCTGGTAGTCTACCTCGTCGCCGGCGGGGCCGGTGAAGTTCTCGGCGGCGTAGGTGAGATGCCGGAACATGACTCTGGTGCCACGCAGCGCGTTGACCGCCCTCGCCGTCGCCGTCGTGTTCTCGGCTCCGACGACGATCCACAGCAGCGGCGGCTCGACGAGACGCAGCGTGTGGCCGAGCCTCGTCAGCGACGCCTCCTGGGACATGCCGTCGTCGTCGTCGTCGTCCGGCCGCGTGACGGTGACGATCAGCAAGAGGTCGAGCTCCGGAACGGGAGGCGTCGCCGCCACCGTTGGCCGGAACGAGGCGCGGATGCTGTCGATCGACGTGGCGCCGGTGGCGGCGAGCGGCAAGAGCGCGGCGAAGACGCCGATGGCGAAGCAGAGGGAGAAGTGGACGACGGCTCTGCTCCATAGCCGCAGCCTCTTCTTGGACCTCTCTTCCGAGTCCATTCCCAGAAACATTCAACAAATTCTTTTCTCTAGTGCTAAACAATCAATCCTGAATTTTTCAAATGGAAGCGTGGGAGCTCGAGATTTGGATTGAATTTGTTTGAACTGGGAAGACTACACGTTTGATATATATAGCGAGTCCAAGATCCAGCAGCGAAATGGTTGACTTGCCTACAACTTCGTGGCTACCACGACTGTCGTTGACGAACTGGAGAATGTCAACCCTACGGTTGGATGTCGGTGCATCACTGTCGGATCGAATGAGCTGTGTTTTTTAATCAGGGAGAATCGATTGGATGCAACATTTGTCGTTGCCGCCATCTCCAGTCCAATTAACTGGTCAGGCCGAGTCGCCGAAATGTTCAAGTGATCAAGTCAAGGGCACAAACTGTAGGCTTGGATTGCTATGCTATACTCATCGAGCATTACTGAACATTATGGCAATTCGAGAAATAAAATGTGAAGAACGCAGTTGCATCAGAAGCGAACATCAAACTCAACAGGCAAAGTTTCAGAAAACCAATGTGACTGAATTGATCTATTCCAACAAAGGTTTATTCAAGCAAAAGTTGACCAGTTCACTTCCACTGATCAGTGAATCAAATGATCATGTTTACAGAGAAGCTAGGACGAATTCCTCCCTAAAATTGTCCAAAGTAAGATTCTGAATGTTCTGGGGGATTGAACAAGCAGAAAAAAAAAACTAACAGAGGCGATTGGGTTAGCGGCTGGCCTGCGATCGTTTCAGGATCATCCAGGTCTCGAAGAACTCGCGCACAGCGTCGTCGCGCATCAGGATCACCGCGTCCCGCGCCTCGCCGATGTCGCGCCTGGCGTCGCGCACGAGCTGCTTCGCCTCCGACGGCCAATCGTTCCGGCCAGGGGACAAGGCGGATCTCAAGCGGAGGAAGTCCTCGGCCGCGGCGGAGGCCGACGTGGCGGAGCTCAGCCTCAGGAGCGCGTCGTGGGCGCGGGGGACGAAGGCGTCGTGGTGCTCCCACCACCTCTGCCACGCCGCCTCGTCGCCGTGCGGGAAGTCGTGGAGTTCGAGGCATCGGATCAGCAAGTGGGCGGCCACGCCGTGGAGCGTGATGAGGCGCGTGATCTCGCGGTGGGCGGCGTTGAGCGGCCCGTCGGTGGCGAACGCGCTGGCGAGGGTGTTGGCCCAGTAGTCGATGCCGGCCTTGCGCCCCTTGTGGTCAGCGGCGACATTGGTGGCCGCCCCGTCGCCGCCGGTGTGTTCGACGCCGCCGCCGCTGGTGTCCATGGGGACGCCGAAGGTGAACGGCTCGTAAGCGAGGGCGTCCACGCTGAAGCTGCCCTCGCCACCACCAGTGCTATCCATGGGGACACCGAAGCTACGGCTGGCGCCGCGCCAGCCGCCACCGCCGCCGCCGCACCCGCCACCCATGTACAACGGCTGCTCGCCGCCGCCGGTGGTGTTGAAGGGGACGCCATGCGCGATGTCGACGAGGACATCGAACTCGATGCTGTCAAGCAGGTTGCAGGCGAGCTCGATGCTGGCGAGGGCTCCTTCCGAGGTGGCGACGACCAGGAGAAGTTCCGGCACCATCAGCGCCATCTGCTCGCGCTGCGGTTTCTCCATTCCAACGACCCCCCGAGCTCTCTCCCTTTGTGTAATGGCGGTGGACGCACCGCCTCCGCGTGTGGAAGAAAGAGGCTACTTGTATGGATGCGGCGGCGGCGGCGGATTTTTGCGAGGATATTAATTACAGTGGATAGTAATTTGGGTTCCTTGCGTGAGAAGCCGCAGGAAATTGATTTACCCCCTGTTACTTATGCCGGCGAGGCGGCGAGCTAGTTCGGACGGAGACGGAGGGGATGAGACATGGGCCCACCTGTCATTGGGTAGACGCAAGTACTGCCATGTGGGCCCCGCATGGAGATACGCTCTCTTTTAAACTCGGATCATTCGAAGCCTCGGAAAAAACGAGCACTCGCGGAAGCAGAGAGAGAGAGAGAGAGAGAGAGAGAGAGAGAGAGAGAGATGGAGATGGAGATGGAGGTGGAGGTGGAGCTCACCTGGATGGCGCTGTTCCAGCGGCGAGTGGTCATGGCGGACGCGCACTGCCACAAACTCCACGGGCTTCTGCGCGGGCTGTTCGGTGTCCTCGACGGGCAGGCGTGGCGCGAGATGGTGGCCGTGGCGGAGGAGACGCGGCGCATGCTGGAGTCCGCCTCGACGGAGCTCGGCCTCGCCATCGCCAACATGGGCGCGGCCACCCTCCTCGCGCCCGGCGGCGAAGCGCCCAGAGCGTGGGCGCCGGCGGTGCCGCTCCGCTCCGTCGACGACGGCGGCATCGACGTCCCCCGCGTGTGGCTCGTCCACTTCCGGCTCCAGGTGGCCGCCGAGACCGCCAGGCGTTTGCACGACCGGTTGGAGGCCACCCGCGTCCACGTGTGCGCCGCCGAGCACCTGGTGGCGCTGGAAGAGGACGACGACGGCGGCGATGACGATATGGCTCCGTGGATGCATGGCCTCTCCGCCTCCGAGCAAATCGACGGCCTCATGGAACTCAGAGAGACGCTCAACCTGGCGGTGGACCTCGTTGCCATGACCGCCATGGCGCGGGAGGAGGTGTTCTGATTAGGGCGGCGTCAATTGAATTGAGATCTCCGGTGATCGATCTGGTCAATCTGTCTGCTGCAGGATTGGATTGTTCGCTTGATCGCTTCATCACTAGTTGGTCGGTTGGTGTCGGTTTTTCTTTCGTTTCCTGTAGCTGTGATCTCGGCTGCCTGACAGCCTGAGGCCCTTGTGCTTCTGAAACTTCTGATCAATTTGATGATTCGAACCTGACATGAGATTGACCTCCTTGCTGTTAGTGCGATCATTCAAAATGTTCGATCGATTTTGATTGTCTCGTCAATGTGCATAATCGATCTGCTCGAGTACCCAGTACCCTTTGTTTAGCCCTTGTTTGTTTTGTTACTTTGCCTTCCTGGTGAATGGATTTGCATAGTGTAAAAACGCTTGAAATCGCATCCCGTTGACAACAGAATAACTGTAACAGCATGCTGTTACTATGCTACAGCATTCTTATGATTGCCATGAAAATTGGATGATTTTTTAATGCACGGAATCCATCTAAGTCCCAACCTGATTGGACCAAAATCATCAAAACTGCCCAAAATTAACAGCGTCAGAGAACCGGCCGGCCTACGAGAACGCTCTCTGTTTCTGAATTCTGCGTCAGAGCAACAAATACGGGAGAGTTTTTTTCGAGAAAGTTTATGGGAGAGTTGGCGAAATTGCCTTTTAGAACGCAATCAAACATTGGCTGAGACCTGCCTGGGTCGTTCGTCAAAGGAATCGAACTGAAATTGTTTGGATTGAGCATTCAGGATCGTCTCTGAATTTCACACAATTCAAAATGTTATCAGGGGGAAGAGACCTGCACTTGACTTCTTTATTTCATGATTTGATCATCACGACGGATCAACCGATCTCACGTTTATCTACAAGCTGAAACTCTCAATCGATAATGGCGAGCTCAGCAATCTGACAAAACGCGTAACCTGCAGAGATGAACAGAGACTGACGATGGCTGCTTCGAATTGGGGAGACGCCACGCGCGCGCGCTCTTAGCGATTCTGATTCAGAACCATCCAGGCGTCGAAGAACTCCAGAACAATAGCGTGGCGCATATCCGTCAAAGCGTGTAGCGCTTTGGAGACGTCGTCGCGGGCGCGGCGGCGGAGGCGCTTGGCCTCCCGAGGCCGGTGGCTCCCGCTCCCGCTCCTCCCCTCGACGACTCGGAACACGTCCAGCGCCGCCTCGACAGCCCCCCCGGCGCGGCACAGCCACCACCGCGCGTCCCTGGCGTGGAGGACGGCGTCGGCGCGGTGGCCTTCCCACGCCTGCCACGCCGGCGCGCCGCCGCCGCCGCCCTTGAGGCCGCCTATGTGCGCGGCGCAGTGGACGAACAAGTGGCCGGCCTCCGCGTGCGTCGCGATGAGCCGCGCGATCCTGCCGTGGGCGCCATCGAGGTGCTCGGAAGCGTGGCGCATCTGGTCGGAGAACACTCCGCCATCGCCTCTCTTGGCGGCCTTCATGGCCTTCATGCCCTTCATGGTGGATTTGATCGCTTTCCGAGAGGTGCCGATGCGCATGAGGATCGCTGGCACCGTCCTCGCCAGCTTCATCCACCGCTCCTCCTCTCCCAGCGACCTCTCCCGCTCTCTCTTCCGCGGGTTGTATGCGCAAGCGCGCGCCATGGCTGCGCTCGCCGGAAGCGTGACACGGTTAGGATATTTGTTGCGGCGGCTGTTCGAGGAAGGTTGCTTGCTCGACAAGCCACAGGAGTCCACGTTGTACCGATCTCTCAATGACAGCGTGGGCCCGCTTCTCCATTTATACTGCGCTGCATGTGGGGTTCACTTCGTCGGGAAGGCTATTAGTATTTCAGAACACGCCGCGAAAGCGAAGCCTCCTCCAGAAACAAATCGTCGAGCACCCAACGAGCGAGGCGAGCGAGAGGGGGAGAGATGGCGGAGGAGGAGAACCCATGGAAGCCACTGTTCTGGTGGCGGGTGGACGCCATCAACCAGAGAGTCCGTGTCGTTCGCGAAGATCTCGCCGCCGTGGAGCAGCAACTGGCGTCGCGGGTGGACAAGCTCTCCGTTGCGTCGTGCGCGGGGGACAAGCTGCTCATGGAGGCGTCCAGGGCGCTCGGCCTCGCCGTGTGCTACATGGAGGCGGCCCGGCTCCTCGCGCGCCACCGCGGCGGCCTCATCGCGCAGGGGCGGATTCCCAGTCGACACGGCCGCGTCCACGACGACGACCTCGCGGTGCGCCGCGCTCTGTTCTACCTTCGCCTAGCCAAAGCCCGAGCCGAGGAGGCGTGCGACGCCCTGGATCGCTGCCGCGGCCACCTCGGGGCCGTCAAGATGCTGCTGCGCCGCAGGGAAGCCCCGGCTGGCGTAGCCGATCACGTCGACGGTGAGCGTGCCTCCGCCGTCGGTGACCTCGAGGCCGCACGGCAACTGATGGTGGACACCGACGCGTTCATCAGCGCCGCCCTCGGCGACCGATCAGACGTCGATTAGATAGATACCTAAATGTTACTTTTGGTGTAATGTTGTCTCAGCTTTTAGTTCGATTTTGTCATTGTGCAATCATATGGGTTGCAAATTGGTACCAAATGCAAGAGATACTCTTCTTAGACCAGTTAAATCCAGTGATCAGTTTTCCCCGCAAAAAAAAAAAAAAAAAAAAAAAAAAAAAACAGTGATCAGTTTGCAATGAAATGATCCTTTTGAGAATCCAAGATAGAATGAGGCAAATAGTAGTTCATGTTCTGGTTGCTTGCTTGGCAAAGTCGCAGGAATTTGTCGCCGGTTAATCCCATTTATAGTGCGGCGGCCGCCGGCGATGAACATCCCGGTCCCGGAGGCGAATGAGGTAAATGAACCGTTACGTTCGTGGGGCCTTCCTTTGTTTCTGAACCACTGACGAGATGGGGCCACATACGTGGGACCCAATTGTCAGCCGCGTAACGCAAGGAGCGACTAGTAGTCTGGGCCCGTGTACACAGTACACAGTACACCACGTCACCACCACGGCCGGGCATTGGCAAGCGGGAGAGATCTAGAGAGAGACGGCCGCCGGTTAAATCCATTTGTACTGTGCCGGTCGCCGCCGGCGACCCTACCGGAGACGGAGGAAAAAAATATACTAGCAAACTGTTACGTGGGATTGCACGTGTCTCCCTGCAAACTGTTGGCATGTATTTTGAGAGTTGAAGCCGGCTGAACATTTGAACCACTTGTTGCTACTGCTAAAGTGCTAAGTCGATGCTTTGAAATGATTGCATATATGTGTAATGCGCTCGGGATAACGATTCAAAACTCGAGGACAACGGCGTGGCGGTGCGGCTCGCGATCTGATCGTGATCGGGCCGCGCCGGACGACGCCGATGCCCGCGTAGGCAAGCGACAGAGCGGACCGGCGTGGCGGACGGCCTCGGCATGGTGTCCCTCCCAGAAAGCTCTGGCACCACGGGTGCCACCGCGCGCGGACGAGACGACGCGGCCGGAGACAACACTGCACCGCGTACCAAACTAGTACCAATCATGCGGATTCGTGTGCAAACACATAACTAGATGATGTACATCATAACCTGAGATTCAGCGGCAGATTCGCATCATTTCTATTTGCTAGCAGCGGCGTCGGCGGTGTTCCAAATTTGATCAATCACACTAGTAAATGCGTCTCTGAACTCTGAATTTTACATGGAATTGGAATGAACTATGAAACAAATTGGTAGTAGAACTCCAGAAGAAACAGAAACATCCAAGTGGTTGTTTTCAAACTGATCAAGAATTTCGAGTCCACCAATCGATCGATTACCAAGCTAGCTCGATCGGGTAACCTGCGTGCTTCGCGACGCGGTGTCAACGTATCATGCAGGCGTCGAGGAACTCCAGAGCGATGCAGAATCATCCAGGAGTTGAAGAGATCCATAGCGACGCAGAATCAACCAGGCGCGTAAGACCTCCACAAAAAAGGCCTCGCGCGCCTGTCGCACGTCTAGTATCGCGAGGGTGGCGTTGAAGGAGGACAAGGAGGTCTGGTTCTGCGCCCTCAACGCCCACAATTCCCACAGCGGGCACTGGTAGGGGAGGATCCCGACCATGGCGACGGCGTCCTTGGCTGCCTCAGCATCCGAGACGGCGTCGATGACTTTCTTCAGCGCCGCGACCATGCTGCCGGCGGCTTCCTGGTGCTTGTTGTCCCAGCTGCGGTACTCCTCGTCGCCTTGGATGCCGAGGAACGCGGCGTAGCGAGCGAAGATGTGGTGGGCCTTCGCATGGCGAACGGCGCTCTTGGACATCCCGCGGCGTGCGTTCTCGAGGAGCTCGGTGGGCAAGGCTCCCTCGGGGTCCGGGTCGGTGAAGTTGTCGACGGCGGTGGCCGTCGCCGTCCCATGGCGTACCTCTTGCAGCAACTCGACATGCTTCTGGAACTTGCTGACGGCGGCTTGGATCAACTCGAGGGTTTCCAGCTCGGCGTCGCCGATGAGCATGATGGTTCCCGGCACTTTCAGCGCTAGCTCTCTCCACTCCTTCATCTCCGCCGATCGAGCTCTCCCGCGACGCAGAATCTTCCAGGTGTCGAAGAACTCGAGAGCGACGACGTCGCGCGCCCGTTTCACAAACTCCAGCGCCTGGGTGGCTTCGTAGTCGGCGCGTTCCGCGAGGTCCTGGGCCGCCAACGCCCACTCCGTCTTCAGCTCGGGCTGCGGGAGGAGCGTCTCGGCGATGTCGACGGCGTCCTTGGCCGCCTCTGCAAGCGACGCGGCTTCCCTGACCTTCTCCAGGGCCATGGCGGTGAAGCGGATGGCCTCCCGGTGGTGGGTGTCCCTGCTGGTGCACGGCGGCTCGTGCTGGATGCCGAGGAGCTCGACGTAGCGAACGAAGACGTGGTCGGCCATCGCGTGGCGAGCGGCGCCCCGCGAGATCTCGCAGCGGGCCTCCTCGAGGGTCACGGTGGGGCAAACTCCGACGGGGGCCGGGTCGTCGAAGAGGCTCATGGCGATGGCCGCCGGCATCCCGAAGCGTATGTTGCGCATCAAACCAGCGCGCCCTTGGATCTTCCTGTGGGCGACCTGGATCTTCCTGACGGCTTCCATCCCGGAGCCGACTTGCATGAGCGTCGCCGGCACTGTCCGCGCCAGCTCCTCCCACTCGTCCATCGCCGGCGGCCGGCACCGCCGATCGATCTCTCCCTCTCGAGCTCTTTCTCGCTTCGGTTTGGGATTGGGAGTGTTTTCCGCGCGCGTGTGTGTGGCGGTTTGGATGGAGATGAAGACGAGGACGCAATTTATAGACAAGGTTGCTGGACGAGGTGAAATGTGGCTTGCCGGTGAAGACACGGAAAATTACCGTCTCTCGGTGTCACTGACAACTCGTGCGCCCGCGGTTTAATTTTTTTAACCGCGAGTATTTTACATTCTTCCGAGGTGAATAATCCGTTACAACCTTGGGCCCCACGTCTCTTCCAGGCTGTCTGCTGCTGCTGGCTATTTCAAATCACGCCGCGAAGCGAAGCTTTCCAGAAACAAACCGTCGAACACCCACCGAGCGTCGAGTGAGCGAGAGAGAGAGAGAGATGGCGGAGGAGGCATGGAGGGAGCGGTTCCGGCAGCGCGTGGCGGAGGTGGACGACCTCTTCGTTGAGGCGTTCGAGCTCCTCGTCGACAACGCGCGTATTCACCTGGAGGCGCAGATGCTCGTGGGCGACGCGGCGGCGGCAGAGCGCGCCAGGATCCAGCTCGCGCAGGGCGCGCTCGAGGACGCGTCCGGCAAGCTCGCCTCGGCGATGTCCCTCATGGTAGGGGCCAAGCTACTCGTGCTCCGCGGAGGAAGCCACGACCCCCTGATGCCTTACCACGACATCGGCCATCTTGGGGACGAGTACGCCGCGGAGAAGAACGCGTGCGCCAAGCTCCGTGGAGCCGAGAGGGAAGCCGAGGAAGCGTGCGCCCGTATTGGCATGTGCAGCGGACACCTGGAGACGATCAGCCTTCTGCTGGACCATGAGAATCTCCCTGGCGTCAACGACTTGATCGAGAACGAGCGCCTGGATGCGGCTGTTGATGACCTCCTGGCGGCGATTGGGAAGGTGGAGTCGGGGAAGAAGATGGCCAACGACGCCCGGCTGGATGTCGGCGCGAACTGATTCCGTCGAGACTTCGTATGCTTGATCCCTCGTTGGTCCGTCGCTTACTCGCGAGCGTTTCTCACTCGACTTGTTCATGCTTTGTTACCTGTTTGTGTCGTCGTCTGATTGATGAATTCTGAAACATTGGTTGGACATGTTCATGCTTTGTTACCTGTTTGTGTCGTCGTCTGATCGATGAATTCTGAAACATTTGTTGGACATTTTGGTTGCGTTTGTGCGCTTGTGCTAGATGTACGTTGATTCTCACCTGTATTCTGTGGATTTTTTTTCGATAATGCAGTGGTTTTTCCTTGATATTTGCATGACTTCTTAATCCGGTGATGTGATATCTAATTTCTACCTGGATCGATAGCTTGTTGATTGTTCGATTATCAATATGCACAGGTTGCAACGTGTTAAGTCAAGAATAGAACGTCATGGGGATACTGTCATGTTTGGGGATTGAGATTTAAGAAAAGAGCTTGGCTGTCGGTTGTTAAGATGCCATTTTGCTCTGTATCTTTTGGGGAATTAAGTGATGAACTGAGATATTCGTTTATTCACTAATTAGAGCGCTGGAACACGATCTGGTTTAGCTTGTGGCTTTGCTGCACAAATGCACAATTGCCCAATGAACAACTGAAAGTAGGAAACAGAATAGTCTCACTCTGTATATCTGTTCGATTAATTTCGAAAATAAAAAGGACAATGAATAGTCATGTACTGTACTTTTTAGGGGTAAAATAAAAAAAAGATCCACGGGCTTTGGAAAGCGGCAACCTCAACTAGCGCTCAGCTCAATTTCTATTTTTTCGGGATCACCTGTATAATTTTCAATCAAAAATTTGACAATGTAATTATAATACAATCGTGATGTAATTACATGTAACTTGTATGTAACTAATAAAAAATAAACCCCAATGATAATTATGTTTGATTTTGAAATCCCAAAGACAATAAAGATGGTAGGTAGCGGATGAGCCGTAGAGAAGTGCAGTGGCAAAGCCAGTGATGGTTTGGCGTAACTTTTAGAAAGTAAAAAATGAATCTAAATGATAATCATATTTGATTTTTAAAATCCCAATGTAATTAAGAGATGAGGCAACAGATGAGTCGTAGAGGAGTATAGTGACAACACAAGTGACAACGTTTGACGGGACTTCAAAAAATTATAAAAATGAAACCCAACGATGATAATAAACTCAAAAAACTACAATGTCTAAGATTTAAAGGTTCCAAAGAGAGAATAGAAGCAGTGGTAGATTGAGCAAACAAAGAAGGAAGAGGGTGACAAAGTGTAAGGAGTAACAACGGGTATGACTTTGAACTATAAAATTAGAAACACGGGGGATGATAGGGTTTGATTTTTTAAGTTCTTAAAACAACGAGATAGCTATTTAATAAACTTTAAGTAAAATTATTTTAAAAATAGATATTTTTGACTGGGTGCTAGCCGCACAATTGGGCGGGCCACCTAGCTAGTTTTGGTAAAAACGGAGATCGTGGGAACGAATCCTCACATTTGTACACGTTGTGATTTTTTTTCTTTCTCACTTGCACAAATCTTCAAACAAATTTAACGGTTGAAAATTTTTTAAAACTTACGTACAAATTAAATTGTAATTACATGAAAGTTACAGTGTAATTACAGTACACCTGTTAATTTTTTAAGAGAAAATTTATCGATAGATATATAGCAAAATCGTAAATGCAAACATGCGATTTTGGCCTGTTATGGGATGGACCGAGGCCGTCGGGGCCTTGGCTACCTAGGCCAGCCCACCCGTCCGACGTATGACGCTACCGCGTAGTCTTGGACCAGGGGGTTGACCCCAGCGAACGGCGGCGCAAGAGGGGGAACGGAGCACAGTTAACGAGTGATAGATGCTGAAGAGACTGGATGGCTCGGATTGGGAGCTGGGTCGCTGGAGACGGCTGGCTGCGAGCGGTGGAGGCGGCCCAATGCCGTGTGACATTAGGTCGCCGACGGCGACCAAATCCGCGGCGGAGGGTAGAGTTTTTGGCTTGGGTTCGGGTGGATGCGCCATGCGGTGTAAATCCGGACTACGTCGATGCCATCGCGCGCGCGTACCAATCATGCCCATTCGCGTGCAAACGCATACATTTGATGATCATCACTAACATCAGCCGCAGCAGATTCAAGACACAACATGCATCGCGTATTCCATTCACTAGCGGCAGCGGCTGCTGAGTTGTCATCTGAATTCATTTCTACTTAATAAAAGCCAGCTTCTGTCGTAGCGGATCATTATCTCTTTTAGGGTTCCACTATATATATACCTCTTGTAAGCCGTCGTGTGGTGATGTAACCTCACCTCAGATATAGTGAAGATATTTTGCTGGCTGGCGCCCGTGGTTTTTTCTCTCCTATTTTGGGAGGGTTTTCCACGTTAAATCTCGTGTCTTTTGTGATTGATCTATTATTTTTTATCGTTTGTTGGCCTATCGTTTCCTAACAGCGGCGGCCGTGTCCCAAATTTGATCAAAATGCGTCACAATTCTGAAACTTTTACATGGAACCGGAAACAATTTGAACCAATCGAGCCCTCCATTGACGCAGAATCGACGATGCCTCGGATAACTCCAGAGCAACGACATGGTGCACCTGGCGCGCCTCGTCCAGAGCCAGGGTGGTGAGGGAGGCGGCGCGGTCGACGAGGAGCTTGGCCGCCGATGCCCACCGTCGCCACACGTCCTCCTGCGGAAGGAAGGTCTCGTTGACGATGACGACGTCCTTGGCAGCCGCGTAATGCCCCATGGCATCCGTAATACTTTGCATCGCCCGCTCGAAGTGTCCGATGGCGACCTGATGCCGCGCGTCCCAGTGCAGGAATGGCGGCTCGTCTTGCGTGCGGTGGTGGACGGCGCAGAGGAAGAAGACGCCGCGGGCCATGGCGTGGCGAGCGGCGCTGTACGAGATCTCGCGGTACGCTTTCTCAAGGCTCACGGTGGGGCGTTCTCCTACCGGTGCAGGATCATCGAGCTCTTGCTCGGCAATGGCCGCCGGTGTCCCGTCAAGGATTCTGCCCATCATAGCAGAGCGCTTCTGGAACTTCGCGAGGGCGACTTCGATCAGCTTGACGTCTTCCATCCCAGAGCTGACGCGCATGAGCGCCACCGGCAATCTCCGCGCCAGTTCTTCCCACTCGTCCATCGCCGCTGATCGAGCGCCCCATTGATGCAGAATCTACCATGCCTCAGAGTACCCCAGAGCAACGACATGGTGCGCCTGGCGCGCCTCGTCCAGAGCCTGGGTGGTGAGGGAGGCGGCGCGGTCGATGAGGAGCTTGGCCGCCGATGCCCACCGTCGCCACACGTCCTCCTGCGGAAGGAAGGCCTCGTTGACGACGACGACGTCCTTGGCTGCCGCGTAATGCCCCATGGCATCCGTAATACTTCGCATCGCCCGCTCGAAGTGTCCGATGGCGACCTGATGCCGCGCGTCCCAATGCAGAAATGGCGGCTCGTCTTGCGTGCGGAGGTGGACGGCGCAGAGGAAGAAGACGCCGCGGGCCATGGCGTGGCTAGCGGCGCTGTGCGAGATCTCGCGGTGGGCTTTCTCGAGGCTCACTTTGGGGCATTCTCCTACTGGTGCAGGATCATCGAACTCTTGCTCGGCAATGGCCGCCGGTGTCCCGTCAAGGATTCTGCCCATCATAGCAGCGCGCTTCTGGAACTTCCCGAGGGCGACTTCAATCAGCTTGACGTCTTCCATCCCGGAGCTGACGCGCATGAGCGTCACAGGCAATCTCCACGCCAGTTCTTCCCACTCGTCCATCGCCGCCGATCGATCGAGCTGTGCCCTTCTCCCTTCGGTTTCGTGCGTGTGGTGACTGGTGGTATGATGCAGACGAAGACGAAGACGAGGACGCAATTTATAGATGAGCGCTGCGGGAGGAGGAGAAATGTGGCTTGCCGGAGAAGACACTGGAAATTACCGTCTCTCTGTGTCACTGACAGATCGTGCGCCCGCGTTTTTAACCGTGAGTAATTTACCTTTTAAACCTACATTTTGGGTGTTTTTTCACTCGGCCCCGAGGTGAATAATCCGTTACAACCGTGGGCCCCACGTATCTTCCAGGCTGGCTGCTGCTATCTACCTACTCGTACTAGTACTAGTATTTCATATCACACCGCGAAGCGAAGCCTTCCAGAAACAAACTGCCGAACACCCAGCGATCGAGCGAGAGCGGGAGCGAGATGGCGGCGGAGGCGTGGAGGGCGCGGTTCCGGGAGCGTGTGGTGGAGGCGGCGAGCCGCATGGCCCGCATGGAGCGCGTGCAGGGGCATCTCGCCGCCGCGCAGGGGCACCTGGCGCTGGCGGCGCCGTTGCTCGCGGACAACGCGGCGGCGGCGGCCGCGCGCGACAGGATCCAGCGCGTGCTGGGCGCGCTCGGGGAAGCGTCCAGCGATCTCGCCTTCGCGATGTCCGTCATGAACGGGGCCAAGCTCCTCGTGTTCAGCGATGTGATCGGGATCGAACAGCTGGGCGACCAATACTTCCCGGAGGGCAACGCCGGGGTCGTGCTCCATGACTCCGTGGAGGACGTGGAGGAAGCGTTCGCCATGGTAGACAGCTGCCGCAGTCACCTGGATGCGGTCCTCCTCCTGCTGGACCATCCGCGTCTCCCTGGCGTCGACGGCTTGATCCAGGAGGAGCTCGCCGCCGCCGATGGTGACCTCCAGGCCGCGATAGGGAACGCGGAGTTGGGCACCGAGTTGGCCGTCGGCGCCCGGCAGGATGTATCCGGCGCCAACTGATTCCGTCGAGACTTCGTATGCTTGATCCCTCGTTGCTCTGTCGATAGTTTTGTTCGTGTTTGCCACTCGACATGTTCCTGCCTTGTTACTTGTTCATGTTGTCTGATCGATGAATTCTGAAACATTGTTTGGACATTTTGCCATTTTGGTTGCGTTTGTGCGCTTGAATTCTGTGGAATTTTTTTTTTCAATCCAGTGTTTTTTCCATGATGTCCGCATTACTTCTTCATCCGGTGATGTGATGTTTAATTTCTACGCTGGATTGATAGCTTGTTGATGATGTGATGTCTAATTTCTACCCTGGATTGATAGCTTGTTGATTGTTCAATTATTAATATGCACAGGTTGCAACGTGGTAATTCAGGAATAGAACATCGTGGAGCTTTTTTTTTTCTGTCAAGTTTGGGGATTGATATATTTTTTCTGGGGGTTGTTAATATACTTTGGTCTGTATCTTTTGGGGGTTTGATCAACTGACATATTGATTTATCATTATTTTCATGAATTAAAAAACTGGAACGTGATCTGGATTAGCTTGTTGCTATGCTGCACAAATGCACAATCGCTCAATGAACAGATAGACTCATTGTATATATCTGTTTGGTTAATTTCGAAAGAAAGAAAAGAAGGAGCATCTGCATGTAGGTTTTGAATTATAATGTCACGCCCCGAGCTAGTACCGACCGGAACTAGCCCGTGACGCTCCAAATTAACCTGTTGATCGATACCAGTCCCAGGAAACAGTGCTGGTATCACAGGGAGACAGAATATCACAGCGACAGCGGTCTCTTTATTATAGAGTAGAGATACAGTCATGTTGGGCTACGGACAGATCCCGAGCTCACAACTACATTACAAAAGGGAAACGGAAGCAGGACATGGACCAAACAATTCTGCAACCATAGTTTTCGTATGCAAAATTATCCAGTGCTCGAGTGGACGCAATAAAAGGGTAGAGTGAAGAGGTAGTGTGTGGATTATTCAACAGCTACGGTAGGCAGTATTTGATACTAAGAATTGTTTTTTTTAAGGGCATATAGAAATTGAACTGAGCTCTTGTTGAGTCGGATGCTTTCAACAGCCTGCGGCTCTTTCTTTTTACCCCTCAAAAATTTTCATGATTATTCATTGTGGTTGTGAACGCATTCATAGTGGCTGTGGTTATTAATTAGTTCATTTTATGCGCGTATAATGAACTGATCGTGATTATACATTCCCCCTATTTTTGAATGGTGGTAATGTCGAAAATGCCCCGCGTCGGGCGCCTGACGGGCGCTGAAAAAATCGGGCGCCACGTCTCCACGCCATCCCCACCACATGCGCCGTTGCAATAAATCACCCACATATTACGGAAACGCTGAGAATCCGTTTCATTTTTTGTTCTACCAACAATGTTTCAGCAAGTATACTCGTGTTGTTTCACTATGTATAGATTAAATGTTGCAATGAATTGAACCATTTCGCTATTTGCTAAAACATTATTTTTATATATGGTGAAACTGCTTCAAAAACCGTTGTTTCATACGTTGTAGCAAAATGTTTTATGAGATGATTTGGTTGTGTTTCAGCTTTTTAAACGATTAAAACATTTTCGATCTACTTATTAAAACAATTATGATCTACTTAGTGGAACAACTTTCGATTTGTAAGTGGCCCTGGTAACGTGGTTGTGATTACCCTCTGAGAATTGCCACTAATGCCAGGAATACAACATGCAGCGATGTCGGCAACATCGGTTTAAACAAACTCCTATAACACTGACACACTTATATGTAGCGCCCGTTCCGTCGTGGCGCCTAGCGGGAAAATTATCTCTTAAAAACCCTAATTGCGAAATTTGTTTCTTCGCTTGTCGTCTAGTGTCCGTGCCATCTCAAGATCTCAAATCCCCGATTTATCGTCGAGTTCAATTCCGAATCCAAATCCTTCCAAATCAATTTCCTCCGCAAAAGTCTATTTTGCCTCCCCCGGGGTCGATGGGCCGAATTTCTCTCGGCCCATCTCCCCCTCTCCCCCGGCCCTCTCCCCTCCCTCCCGGCGCTCGCTCTCTCTCCCTTTCTCTCTCGCCCTCTCTCTCCCTTCGCTCCGCTCCGCCCGCGCGCCGCGCGCGCGTGCGCGTGAGCCGCCGCGCCGAGCGCCTCCCTCCCCCTCCGCTCCGCCCGCGCGCCGCGCGCGCGTGAGCGTGAGCCGCCCGCGCCGAGTCGAGCCCTCGCTGCTGCTCCCCGCGCGTCGTTCGCGCGCGCGCCCGCGTGGTCCTCGCCCGCGTCGCGTCTGCGCCGCCCGGCCCCGCTGCCCTGCCACGCCTGCAGCCGCACAGCCGCTCGGCCCCGCAGCCAGTGCGCGTGCCCGAGCCGCGCCACTCCATCCGCCGCGCCTCCCGTTGCGACCCGCGCGCGCGTGCCGTGGTGGCCGACCACCCGGTCGCCGCCGCCGTCAGCCCCTGCACGTGCCTGTCGCCCGTGTCGTCGCGCCGCTCCAAACCGCCCCGCCGTCATCGCCGTCGTCATCGCCTCGGCCCCGCCACTCCCGCACAAGCCGCCAAGGGACGGAGGCAGAGCCTCCCCCCTCCCTCTGCCGCGTCGCCCCGCTCCCTCCTCCTTTTCCCCAAAGAGGCAAGGGGGCAAGCCCCCTTTTCTCTCCCTCTTTTTCTTTTCCCCTCCCCGCCGGCGTCATCCTCCCTCCGCCCTGACGCCGTTTTGGCCGCAAGCGCCGAGCGCCAGCTCGCGCCTTGACCGTCCAATGTCGGTTCCCCTCTCCCAAACCGACATTGCCGCCCATTTAAACCCAAGCCCTCCCCCTCCAATCTCCCTCGTTTTCGTCTCCCGCCGCCACCGTCGCCCCTGTTCGCCGTCGCCGTTCGTCGTCGCGTGTGTGCCGGAGGAGCCGGTGCACACTAGGATGCGGAAGGGGACTCCGGGCGCGCCCTCTTCTTCCTCTTCCTCGGCCCGAGGCCGGAGAGATTACTCCCGCGCCGTCGGCCTCTCGTCACAGCGCCCCTCCTCATCGCGGTAGTGTCTCCCTCCGTTCTTCCTCCTCGCTCCTTCCCCCCTAGCTTTCGGTGGTAGCACGAGTAGCCTCCCCGTAGCTAGCCGGCGCCGCCCCGACCGTTGCCGCCACTCGCCATGTGCTCGCCACCGTCGCCGCCCGAGCTCCGTAGCACCCGCTCGTCGCCAGCCTCGCTCGGCGTAGCTCCGCCCAATCCAACGCTAGCATCGGATTCCCGTAGCCTCGTAGATGCTCTCGCCGCCGGGAATTGGCCCCTCGTGACCTCGTCGCCGTTTTCCCCTTTTCCCGCCGCCGGTTGCCGCCGCCGCGATTCGCCGCCGTCAAGCTCCCTCCGGCGAATCCGAGCCGTTGGCTCGTCTCCCCTCGTCACGTGCAAACACCCGGTGTGCTCGCTTTTGCCTGTATCGCCGTGGTTTGCTCCGTCGCTCGCCGCTGTCGACCGCCGTCTGTTCCGGCCGGCGTCGTCGTCTACCTCCCGCCGGCCCGCGTGGCAGCCACGTAGGCGCCACGTCGGCGCCAGCACAGCCAAGGCCGGGTCGAGTCGACCCCGGTCAGTCCCTTCCCGTGCGCGCGTTCCACCGCGAGCCGTGAGGCTGCGCGTGGGCCCGCCGCATCCGCGTCCACCGCGAACCGCGCGCGTGCACCGCGTCCCTCCCCCACCCTAGCGCCGCGCCGCGTGCTCCCTCCGCACGGTGAGCCGAGCCGCTGACAAGCGGGTCCCACCCGGGACCGCGCGTGGTGAGCCCAGTCCACCGGCCCTCTCTCTCCTCCCCTCCCGCGCGCGCGCTTGGGCCGTCTTGGGCCGGCCGGCCCATTTAGCTCGGCCGGACCGCCCCATCTCTCTCGGGCCGCGCCCTAGCCGCCCGAGGAAAAGTCTAATTTCCATCCCTCTTTTCTTTCTTTTCTTTTCTTTTTCAAAAAGGATTTAATTAAATCCTTTTTCCTTTAGACCAAAAATCCAATAATCTTAGAAATTCAATATCTTCCCAACCGTAAATCCGTTTGACTCCGTTCAACTTCCAAAATTCCTCAAATCTCGAGATCTATCTAATGGCACGCTTAGAGGTCATTAATAGGGCTTTATTTTCGCCGTTTGTTGAGTTGTCCCGTTTCGCGTGTAGTTTCGGAGCCCGAAGACCCGCAGTGCGAGGATTTCGAGGATCAAGCTCCAGATCTCGAGCAAGGCAAGCCACCTTTGAACATCTTGAGCCTATATTTGAAATTTAATTATATTGCTTGCAAAATATTATGCATTGATAAGATCGCACTTAATCTGTTATCCTGTGTGCAAGGCAGATTGGCGGACCTACCTAACTTGTTGCATTTGATCCTTCCATTGTTAATTGCTATACCATGTCCCCTTGTAACCATCCAGTTGCGCCTCGATATTCGTGCACTCTGTGCGAGTATCGACGGTCGCCTTCAAACTTAAAATCTGAGTAACAACTTGGGTAAAACTGCAGTTTTACAAAAGACTTGGAAAACCCGACACCTGGGTCGGTGCTTGCGAACTAAATGAATTTCCAAAACCGCGGACCGGGGAACGTACCGGGTGTACGGTTTCCCGCTCTTGCACTTAAGGACCGTTTCCTTGGAATTTCATCCAAACATAAGACAAGTACGACCACATGGGTGGAATGGGACACCCCTGGCTGAGTAACTAGCTTATCAGGGGAGCCTTGATGCCGAGAGACATGTGCATTCGCCGGGGTGGTGTCGGGGAGGACCCCTGGGCTTCCTGGCACAGTATGGTCTGAGACCTAACCTGTTGTTGGTCTAGGACCCCTCTCGTCGGCATATGGTAAACCTGTGTCGGCTTTGGAAATGCCTTGTCATGAAAGTTTGGAGGTCTCCTGACGTGGCTGATCCCCACGGGCTGGGTGATCCGGGTTAGTAATGTCGTGTGGGTAAAGTGTACCCCCTCTGCAGAGGTTAACAAACTGTTCGAACAGCCATGCCCACGGTCATGGGCGGATGTGAGGTGATTCCTAGCGTAGTTTTGTTTGACTACTGCTCGCGAAATTGCTGTTGTGGAAAGGGGTTCGCTGATTGAAAAATCTGCAGCTGAAGGGATCAGCTAGGCCCGGGTGGCCGTTTGAAAGTTGTTGGCCCGGGTGGCCGTTTAAAAAGCTATTGGCCGGGTGCCAACCTTGTTTTCAATTTTAAAGACTGATACATTGCACATACTCCGACCGGACGAGACGCACTGCCTCAACCGTGTCGTTCGAGAAGCACTCACTTAGTTGTTTTTAGAAAAAGAGTTCAAATAAAATCAACTGCAAAAACAACAGCCTTTCCTTGAAGCCTGCATTAAACACCTATTTTCCCTTGGCTTGCTGAGTACTCCCGTACTCATCCTTGCTCTATATAAATAATCCCCCCCCCAGTTGCTGAAGAAGATGAAGCAGATCCTGCTGATGAGGAGTTCTTTCAGGATTTCTAAGCTTCGAGAACGCATAAAGAAGATGTCTAAGCTTTGGGAACACATAAAGCCCGATATGAACGCTATCCTCATCTTCTTCAAGGCCGGTGCGCTTGTATGTAAGAATTTGATCAGTCCAACTTCATGGTTTCGCATGTAAGAGCAGGTGATCTTTATCTCCTGAAGATGCTCTAACGAGATGATATGGTAATCCTTCTGATTTTGATTGCTGACCTCTGTAGGTCCTTCACAATGTGCCTGTGGAGCATAATCATATATAATATTTAACGGAACTTTTATTTAAAAGAATTGATGGTGGGTTATTAATAAGCTACTCCTTCCGTTTTATATTATAAGTTACTTTGAATTTTTTTTCTAGTCAATTTTATTTAGGTTTGATCATATTAATATGAAAATTTAGCAACATCTACAACACTATTAGTAACATTAAACTAACGAACGTATAACATTAAAACTAACATTTAATACGTATAACATTAAAACTAACATTTAATATATATATTTGTAGTATGCTTCTTCAGTATTAAAATATTGATATATTTTTTATAAATGACCTTAAAAAAAAGAGTCAAAATGACTCGTAATATGAAATGGAGTATTGAGTAGCTAACCGCTTACCATCTTGATGTCAAGCTCGAGATGTTTGAGAAATTTGCACCGACCAATAACACATAACACGCTAGCAATGTCATACATCTCGTTCATTTCAATAACTCGTAATGATAGAGATGTAACGTGAGGAAGTTCCGGTACATCTTTCATCAACTCAACCTCTGCATTGCCGTTGTCTTTCTGCACAACCTCTCCAGCTTGTGTTAAGCCTGGAGTTGAAAACATCACGAACTTTGGTATCAAATAAATCTCACATGCATGCACCTACAGTATGTTAGCCGGAAAATCACAGTTATATATGTGGGAAAGTGAAATCATATGTATGCGAGTAACACCAATAAAGCATTAACATGAAAATGATTTGTACTGTATAGCACTTGCAATGCATTTCTCACTATATAGTACTCCCTCATTCCCTAAATGTTTGACACCGTTGACTTTTTCAAACATGTTTGACCGTTTGTTTTATTTAAAAACTTTTGTGATATGTGTAAAACTATATGTATACATAAAAGTATATATAACAATAAATCAAATGATAGAAAAAGAATTAACAATTACTTAAATTTTTTGAATAAGACGAACGGTCAAACATTTTTAAAAAAGTCAACGGCGTCAAACATTTTAGGATGGAGGTAGTATATAAACAGAGGTACTTAACCAGGCGTATAGTGAGAAATTGAAGGAATCTGCAACACTGTAGAAGTCGAATCCTATCTTTGTTTATGTAGCCACCATATTGAGATCCTCCTAGTAACCACAGATCAATCTCGAGGACCCGGACACACGGCATATCCTCGACGTTGATTACGGAAACCCTCCCCGTGTAGGGGAGTATGAACTCCTCTAGCCTCGGCGCGGAGATTGTCAACTTCCCTATGAGCGAGGTGTATCTCATGTGGAAAACACGGAGCCTGGGAGTCTTGATCTGCAGCGACAAAGTTATACATCTGCTGATGCAATTCAACGACAACTCCAAGAGCTCGTCGGACTCAAGATGCAACTCTTCTACCTGTCGACCCACTGTCAGTTTATTGAAGCGTAGCCTCTGCAAACGCGGGCAGCATGCTGGTGACAAGAGGCGATTCAGGAGGTGGATGCTGTTGTCCTCAAGCCGCACATTCTCGAGCGAGAGATCCACGAGAGAATCAAACGCTGCGGCGGTGGGGAGCCGGAGACGAGCATTGCTTAACGACAACATCACGCTCTTCAATCTTGGTGAGCTAGGAAGCTCAGCCAAGATCATGCCGTTGTTGTCGTCGTCGTCGTCCTCGTCGTCGTCGAGGTAGCGGTGGTTGCTGTTGTTGCCTGACCTCAATGGAATATTAAGTTCCAAGGTGAAAGTGTTCGACACATGCTGCATACCATACCGAATCCAAGCATCGACTTCGGCGACGTCGACGGACGACATGCCAGATTTTAGGGAGATGGTCAGCTCCTCGACACCGGCATCAGATTGGCCAGCTGCACGCCGGGTAAGAACATTGTTGATGAAAGCGACGAACCGATCGAGTGTCTCCTGCCGATCAAACGCACGGTCGATGCAGAGGAAGCGGAGGAGAGGGACACGCGCCCCGAGGCGGCACCACCACCGCGAGACCGCGCATGCGCGCATCAGATCGGTGGCTGTGGGCAGGAAGCCGAGGACGTGGACGAGAACATCGTCGCTGAGATGGCTGATTGGGCTGTCGTCGTCGCCGCCACAACTGGTACTATGGTCAGATGGATCTCGCGGCCGCCGAAGTTTCGCCTCACGCTCAACCGTGATGAAATCCATGGGAAAAGAAAAAAAAAGCAATGAATTCGGTTGCGTGGTTGGTTCAGTAATGCTTCTATCTATATAGATGCAGGAGGATTATTAATAGTACGTACTAGGCGTTTTCGTCTAGATCTGGACTCTGCGCTCTTTGTTTTGGGCCGAAATAATTTAGTAGGCCTATCATGAGGGAAGGAGGCTGGTGGCCTAAGGATCATGGGATTTTGGGCTGTTATGGGATGAACCGAGGCCGTTGGGGCCTTGGCTGCCTAGGCCGGCCCACCCGTCCGACGTGGCAGCCACATGACGCTACCACGTAGTCTTGGACCAGGGGGTTGACCCCGGCCGGGATCAACGGCCGAGGCAATCCGGCGAACGGCGGCGCAAGAGGGGGGAACGGAGCACGGTAATGGAACGAGTGATAGATGCTGAAGAGAATGGACGGCTCGGATTGGGCCCTGGGTCGCTGGAGACGGCCGGCTGCGAGAGGTGGATGTGGTCCGATGCCGTGCGACATTAGGTCGCCGGCGGCGAGCGAATCCGCGGCGGCGGGGAGAGGTTTTGGCTTCGGGTGGATGCGGATTGCGGTGCAAATCCGGACGACAGCGTGAAGCGCACACTATGCAGCGCAGCGCGGCGTGGCGGACGGCCTCGCGGCCAGATTGCTCTGCCACCACGGCTTGGCGCGCCCGGGCACCTCGTACGGCCAGCGCCAGGTTGCCTCCATAGCAGCCTGGTCCACGAGCTTCTCGACCGCCGACGTCCAAGAGGAGGGTCTCGGCGATGTCGACGGCGTCCTTGGCCACCTCGGCATGCCACGCGGCTTCGCTAACCTTCTCCAGCGCCTTTATCGATGAAGCGGATGGCGTCCTGGTAGTGGGTGCCCGGGTCATCTTGCTGGACGTGGAGGTGCGCGACGACGTAGCGAGCGAAGACGTGCATGGTCTTCCCGTGGCGAGCGCCGCTCAGTGAGATCTCGCGGCGGGCCTCCTCGAGGATCTCGGTGGGGCTGACTCCTACGGTGGCCGGGTCGCCGAAGAGGTCCATTGCGATGGCCGCCGGCATGCCCAAGTGTATCCGTCGAAACAAAGTTCCGAGCACTTGAAGCTTGCTATGGGCGACGTCGATCAACCTGACAACGGCTTCCATCTCGGAGCTGACTAGCATGAGTGTCTCCGGCACTCTCCAAGCAAGCTCCTCCCACTCGTCTAGTGCCGCCGATCGAGCTTTCCCTCTCCCTCTCGCTCTTTCTCGCTTCGGTTTGGGCGGTTTGGATGGAGACGAAGATGGGGACGCAATTTATAGACAGGCGCTGCTGGAGGATGAGAAATGTGGCTTGCTGTTGCTCGTGAAGACACGGAAAATTACCGTCTCTGTGTCACTGACAACTCCTGCACACGCAGCTTCAATTTTTTTTAACTGCGAGTATTTACATTTTCCACTTGGTCCCCGAGGTGAATCATTCCGTTACAACCGTGGGCCCCAAGTCTCCTCCAGGCTGGCTGCTGCTACTATTTCATTTCACGCCGCGAGAGGCGAAGCCTTCCAGAAGCAAATTGCCGAACACCCACCGAGCGAGCGAGAGCGAGAGCGACATGGCGGCGGAGGCGTGGAGGGCGCGCTTCCGGGAGCGTGTGGTGGAGGCGGCGGGACGCTGGGAGCGCGTGCGCGAGGGCCTCGCCACGGCGCTGGCGCACGTGACGTCGCCGATGCTCGCGGCCGACGAGGAGGCGGCGGCCGCCGCGCGCACCAGGATCCAGCTCGCGATGGGACAGCTCGAGGACGCGTCCAGAGATCTCGCCTCCGCGATGTCCCTCATGAAGGCGGCCGATCTCCTCGCGCTCCACGGCGACAGCGTCAACCCGTCGACGTTTCTCGGCGGGATCGGCCACCTTGGCGCCCAGTACCTCGCGGAGCGGATCGCTGTGACCAAGCTCCGTGAAGCCTGGGAGGACGCCCGGGACGCGTACACCAATGTTGAATGGTGCCGCAGCCACCTGGATGCGATCCTCCTCATGCTGGACCATCCGCATCTCCCCAGCGTCGACGGCTTGATCGAGGAGGATCGCGCCGCCGCCGATGGTTTCCTCCAGGCCGCGATAGGGAGAGCGGAGTTGGGCAACGAGAGGGCCGTCGACGCCCGGCAGGACGTATCCGGCGCCAACTGATTCCGTCGAGACTTCGTATGCTTGATACCTCGTTGTTCTGTCGATCTCTTTTTTGCGTTTGCCATTCGACCTGCTCCTGCTTTGGTAGCTGTTCATGCCGTCTGATCGATGAATTCCGAAACATTGGTTGAACATTTTGGTTGCATTTGTGCACTTATGCTAGCTGTACGACTCGATCCTCACCTGGATTCTGTTCCAAATTTGATCAACCACACTAGTATAAATGCATCACAACTCTGAATTTTTTACATGGGATTGGAATGAACTCTGAAACAGATTGGTACGGAGCAGAACTCTAGGACAAGCAGAAACATGTAATGTAAGCGGTTATTTTCAAACCGATCAGGAGTTTCGAGTCCACCTATCGATCGATTACCATTACCAAGCTAGCTCGATCGGTAACCTGCGGGCTTGTTGGAGGCGCATTGCCACCGATTGATTGAGCTCTCCTTCTCCATCTCGCTGTTTCGTGAGCGCGGCGGTTTGGATGGAGACGAAGATGAGGATGGCACAATCTAAGCTGTGTTTAGATATAGAGGTGAAAATTTTTGCCGTGTCACATCAGATATACGGACACACATTTAAATTATTAAACTTAGTCTAATAACAAAAACAAATTACATAATCCGCTGTAAACTGCGAAATAAATTTATTAAACCTAATTAATCCGTCATTAACAAATGTTTACCGTAACACTATATTATCATATCATAAAGCAATTAGGCTTAAAAGATTCGTCTCGCAATTTACACACAATCTGTGTAATTAGTTTTTTTTTATATTTAATACTTCATACATGTGTCCAAACTTTTGATGTAACATATTGAAAAAACTTGTTAGGATATTTAAACAGGCCCTTCTAGACAAGCGCTGCTGGAGGAGGAGAAATGTGTCTTGCCGGTGAAGACACGGGAAATTACCGGCCCTCTGTGTCACTGACAACTTGCGTACCCGCAGTTTCAAATTTTTTTAACCGCGAGTATGCACATTTTTCACTCGGCCCCGAGGTGAATAATCTGTTTACAACCGTGGGCCACACGTCTCTTCCAGGCTGGCTGATGCTAAAGTACTACTCCGCGAAGCGAAGCATTCCAGAAACAAACTGTCTAAGTCGAAGTGTCGAACACCCACCGAGCGAGCGAGCGAGAGCGACATGGCGGCGGAGGCGTGGAGATCGCGGTTCCGGGAGCGTGTGGTGGAGGCGGCGGAGCGCTGGGAGAGCGTGGGCGAGAGCCTCGCCACGGCGCTGACGCACCTGAAGTCGCCGATGCACGCGGGCGACGAGGAGGAGGCGGCCGCCGCGCGCACCAGGATCCAGCTCGCGATGGGAGAGCTCGTGGACGCGTCCAGAAATCTCGCCTCCGCGATGTCCCTCATGAAGGTGGCCGAGCTCCTCGCGCTCCACGGCGGCAGCGTCAACCCGTCGACGCATCTGGGCGAGATCAGCCTCCTTGGCGACCAGTACCTCGCGGAGCGGAACGCTGGAATCAAGCTCCTTGAAGCCGGCAAGGACGCCCGAAAAGCGTACATCAGTGTTGACGGGTGCCGCGGCAACCTGGATGCGATCCTCCTCCTGCTGGACCATCCTCGTGTCCCTTGCGTCGACGACTTCATCGAGGAGGAGCTCTTCGTCGCCGGCGATAACCTCCAGGGCGCGATCGGGAATGCGAAGTTGGGCACCGAGAGGGCCGTCGGCGCCCGGCAGGATGTATCCGGCGCCAACTGATTCCGTCGAGACTTCATATGCTGGATTCCTCGTTGGTCTGTCGATCTCTTTCTCGTGTTTGCCATTCCACCTGTTCCTGCTTTATGACCTGTTCGTGACGTCTGATCGATGAATTCTGAAACATTGGTTGAACATATTGGTTGATTTTGTGCAGTTGTGCTACCTCTATATCGATCCTCACCTGGATTCTGTGGATTTTTTTATAATGAAGTAGTGTTTTCTCAGATATATCCATGCGATGCGACCATGCCTTCTTAATCTGATGATGCTTGATTTTCTACCTCGAATTCTAGCACCTGTTAATTGTTCAGTTGTCAATATGTTCTTAAATATTTTTTCTGTCATGTTTGGGGATTCAGATTTAAGAATAAGTTTAGCCACGGATGGTTAATACGGGTAGTTTGTTCTTTATCCTTTAAGGATTCAAGTAATAAACTGAGATTATTTTACTCATGAATTAGAGCACTGGAATTTTATCTGATTGAGTTTGTAGTTCAGTGGCTGTATAGTGTCATTTTGTATCTGTATTTAATTTCGAGGGACAAAAGCATCTGAATGTAGGGTTATAGGAGTTTGTTTACACTGATGTTGCTGTATGTTGCATCATCTGCATTCAGGTTTTCCTTTCCCCCAATGAAAATTCTGCCTGCATTATGTATGATCGGTTCTTCCTGTTGGTATTAGCAAGCTAGTTCTGACCTCTGACATTTTAAGTGCTACTGCATATTCAGAGCTCCTTTGGACATTATTTAACTGAACATGGAGTGATCAAGTTCTGTTTTATCTTCATGTTTATGCTTGCAGCTACTCTGTTCCTTGCTCCTCAATTTTCTTAATCTCATAGGTATAACAGGTCAATTCTGTAGTATTTGTGTGTGTAAACAACCAGTATGGAGTATAGTTTCCCTAGATTTTTTGGGCACTTTCTGCTTAAGGTTAGCAATCTCTCTGTCTGCATGTCAGTAAAAGCCTCTTTTGCTTTGTGGTAACATTTGGATTATGTGAACTTTTGATAATGCAGTATTTGGATATATGCACGCCTTCTTAATCCAATGATCTGAGATTTTCTACATGGATTGCTAGCTTCTCCTTGTTAATTGGAAAAACACCTAGGGTCTTCCGGCTAGCTCCACAAGTTGGTGGGGTAGACGACATCATTCTAATTATTTGATATTAGGTACCTTTCTAATATTCGTGTCTTTTTTCTCATTGTTAATTGTTCAATTCCAAAGATTCACCTGTTGGCTGATGCAACATGGATAGTTGGCATAGAACATCTTGGAGAGCTTGTTTTTTCTTTCATGTTTGGAGATTGAGATTTAACAGTAAGTTTAGTTGTGGGTGGTTAATACGGGCACTTTGATTTTTTTTTTTTTTTGGGGGGGGGGGGGGCGTGGGGTGGGGGATATCATGTAGACTTAGAAGTTGATATGATTTAGTATGTCTATGTTGTTGCACAATGGCACAAGACCACTACTGCAAGTATGAAACACAGGTAGTGTGTATCAGTTTGGTTCAGAAAATAAACGCGAAACAAGTGAACATCTGCATGTAGCATGTTGAATAAGGGATTGAGTGTGCTAGGAGTTTGTTTACACTGAATTTGCATTGCAGTATGTTGGTTCATCTGATTGCAGTTTTTTTCCCCTTTCCTGAACGATTCATTTTAAGCACTCTCTAAAGATTCAGAACTCTTAATCTGTATGAAGATCTTTTCTGGTACTGTTGTAAATGATAAATGTGATGGCATATGACGTATAACAGAGACCTGTAACGCTCCGCTTTTCGTGAGTCGTTAAAAACTAATTCGGCAAAATCCTAATTGCGAAAATTTTCGTTCTTTGTGTGCGAGTCTAAGTTGTGCCAAGATCTCAATTCAAATCCCGTTGTTCCCTCTCATCGAAATCAAAATCCTCCGCCTCAAATTTCCTCTTCCAATTCAAGTCTCCGAAATCTAAATCCGAAAGTCAATCCCTTCCTTTGAATCCTCGCCAAATACATTTCCAAATCCCAAAATGTCCAAACCCCCGTTTTGTTTCCCTCCTTGACTCCACCCTATGTTCCCGAGAACAAATACCCAAGTATTCCTTTTGAATCTATCCCATGACTTCTCCTTGAATTCCCTTGATACATCCCTAAACCCTCGAGTTTGAATATCAAATTTGAATTCGAATCCAAACCCTAAATCTCTCCATTTCTCTCCAAATCAATCTCCTCCGAAAAAGTCTATTTTGCCTCCCTCGGATTTTTGTGGGCCGTTTTCTCCTCGGCCCATCTCCTCTCAGCCGCTCCTCCTCCTCCCCCTCGCACGTGCGTTGCGCGTGTGCGCTCGCTCTCTCTCTGTTTCTCTCGCTCTCTCGTCTTCTTCCTCTCTCTCTCTCGTCGAACTCCTCACCTCGGCGCCGATTCCCGCCGCCGCCGTTTGAATTCGCCGGCAGCCCTTCCCGCGCGCGCCTCGCCTGCCCGCCGCCCAAAACGGAAGGGAGAGGCTTCCCTTTCCACCGTCCTCCCTCACTTTTCCCTTCTAAACCCGACCTCTCTCCTCTCGCCCTTGTCTTCTTGCGCGCGGAGGCAGAGGACGCCGACAACGTCCTGCCGCGCCTGTGCCCCCACCTTGACCGCGCCACGCCGATGCTCCCGGGCGCGGCGCCGCTCAAGGCCGACCGCTGTGGCCGCGCCACCGTCACCTCTGCCGCGTCGACCGCCTTGGTCCGCGCTCGCCGCCAAACCAGCCCTCCTCCCTTTTCGCTGTCATCCGCTGCGTCACCATGGCCCCGCCTCCGCATGCCACAAGCCGCCAACGCGGCGACGCCAATCCCACGCGCCTCTCCAGCCTCGCCGCCCAAAAACGGAAGGAGCAAGGCTCCCTTTCCTCCTCCTCCTTTCGCTTTTCCCTTGCGGGCAAGGCCGCCTCGCTCTCTCCCTTGTCCTGGTGCGGGAGCGGGCACAGGGCGCCGCTGACGCCGCCTTTGCGCCCTGTCGCGCCCACGCCACCACCACGACCATGCCAGCTCGCCGCCTCCGCCTTGACCGCGCTAGCCCACGCTCGCGGTTTGATTCTCGCCGTCCGATCCACCGCCTTCACCGCGCCCTTGCATCCACGCCATCGCCATGTTCGCACCGCCCACAAACTGCCTTTGCCGCTCGCCAGCCGAGCGCCAACCAGCTCGCCCATGCCTCCCAAACCGACCTCGCTCCACTATAAAAACCCGAGCCCTCCCATCTCCCCCGTTGTCTCGCCTCCTCTCCCCACCACACCATTGCCGCCTTGACTGCCATTGTCGTTGTCGCGCTGCCGTGGGAGCCGGCGAGCGCGGGGAGCCAAAGAGGAGCTCCGGTCCGCCCCATCTTCGCACTCCCTCTCATCTTCCCCGACGCACTCGCCCCGACGCCGCGCCGCCTCGGCGTCATCCGCCGTGCACCGCCGCTCGGTCGCGTGCCGCCATCGGCCTTCCATCCCTTTCCATCCTCAAATCGCCGCCGATATCGTTTCCGCACCCCGGTGAGCTCCTCGCCCAAATTCTTGCCATTTGCATCATCCTGGATAAGCCCCGAGCCGTTTGGTTGCTCACTCGTCCCCCTAAACGTGCCGCCCCACCATTGCTCTGCTTCGCCGCCGCCGCGCCCGCCTGTGCGCCGCCGTGGGCCTTCTCGCCAATCCCTCGCGCCACCACCGTCCTTGAGCTCCCTAGGACCTCCCCAAACCATTCCCTAGCACCGTCACCGCCCGGCACGGCCTCGCCGCCATTGCCACTCGCTCCCGGAGGCCGCCTCTCGTCGCCGGACCTCCACGGCGCCTCCCCACCCCATCCGACGCCACAAACGGGTTCCCTGAGCCCTAGAGATGCTCCTACCCCTTTGAATCAAACCCTCGTCGTCTCATCGTGTTGTCCCCTTTTGCTCGCCGCCGATGGCCACCGTCAAAATCCGCCGCCGACGGGCTCCTCCCGGTGAATCCAAGCCGACGAATCGCTCCCTCTTGTCCCTACCATCGATCTGGTGTGCTCCCCTTGAGCTGTAGTCGCCGCACCATGTCCCGGTGAAGCCGCCGCCGCCAGCCGTTCGTCCTTCGGCTGGCCTTCTTCCTCCTCTCGCCGCCCACGTGGCCGCCACATAGGCGCCACGTCGGCTTGACCCGGTCAAGCCGGTCAGCCATCCCCTCCTCCCCGTGCGCGTGGTCCACTGTGAGCCGAGCGGCTGCACGTGGGCCTGTCGCTCTCCCGTCCACCCGGTGCCCCCCCCCCCCCGCGTGAGCCGCATCCACCGATCTGCTCCGCCGCTCTCGCGTGCACCTCGCGTGAGGTGAGCCCGGTCCACCCGGCTCCCCTTCCCCCTCTCTCGCCCCGCGCCCCTCTCTTGGGCCGCCTCCCCGTAGCCCGCGCCGGCCCAATAAGCTCGTCCGAGCCGCGCAAATCCTCTCGGGCCGCGCCAAGCCACTCGGGAAAGTCTGATTTCTCTCCCTCGTCCATTTTCTTTCCAAAAAGGGTTTAATAAATTATTAAATCCTTTCTCCTTTGATCAGAAATTCCTTAACCCTTAGAAAATCCATATCTTCTCAACCGCTCATCCGATTGACTCCGTTCAACTTCCAGTAATTCCGTAAAATTGAGATCTATTTAATGGCACTACTAATTAGTCTAAATAGGATCTTTCTTTGGTCTTTTGTTAGGGTTTTCGATTGTTTGCGTATAGTTGCGGTTATCGGATTTTCGTCGATCGCGGGTTTTCTCGAAGATTCGTGAAGCTTCGGGAAGACCTTGAGCAAGGCAAGTCACCCTTTGATCAATTGCCCCTATAATTGAAAAGTCATTATTATTTTGTTTGCAACTTGCATTATTAGAATCACACACTTAACTTGCTTGGCCTCGGTTTGCGTGCCAAACCGACGGACCTACCCAGTAGTCACACTAATTTCCGTAGGTCGTACTACCCTGATTCCTTGTCGCTCCACCCTTGTGGTACCTCGGTATTCGTGCTCTCTGAGCGCGTATACCAAATATCCCACATACACCGTTGTTTGTCGAAAACTTGGGAAATGGGTTTGTGAAGCCTTCAAAACCCGACATGTGGTGTCGGTGTGTTTGAAAATAAAATGAATTGTGAAAACTCGCGATGCGGGGGTTGTGCCTATGTGGCACTGTCCCGTATTCGCATATAAGGACCGATTCCTGTGGGAAACTCATCGAACATAATCAAAGTGCAACCACAAGGTGGAATGGGACACCCTGGCTAAGTAACTAGACGGTTCAGGGAAACCTCGCATGCCAATAGTTGGGAACGCCGGGGCGGGGTCGGACAAACCGGGTTCTTGATAAGGCAAGGACGAGAAGCTTGCTCACTTACCGATCAAGGTGGTTGGAGTTTGATTTGTGCACGCCTAAAAAGGCCTATGTTTATGTGAGGATTTGATCCTTCTATGTGGCATGAGGTAACCCTGGGTCGGCTTGGGAAAGGCTTTGTCGCGAACCTCTGACACCGGCCAGTGTCTAGAGTAAGTTCGTGTCTTGTGGGTAAAGTGTAACCCTCAGCAGAGGTTAACTAACTGTTCGAACAGCCGTGCCCACGGTCATGGGCGGATGTGAGGTGGTTCCCGTTGCGTAGATTTGTTTGCCTGTGCTTTGTGAAAAGTTGTTGTGGTGTGGGAATCGTAACCAGAATCAGCCTATGTGGCAGATGGATGACCTGAGTGGTCAGAAACGAATCTGTGTGATTCGGGATGTCTGCGGGCATCATAGACTAGGCTTCCCGAGTGGAAGCGGATTGCTTTGCTGCTGGGCAGCTGGACTCTTGGAGTCCGAGAAAATGAAAAAGGCTCTGGGAGCCGATTAATCAAGTGGAATGGCTCTGGGAGCCGAGAAGTAATGATCTGACCCGGGAGGTCGGTACATTACTAACTGAGCTGTTGAAAAACATCTCTTAAAGTCGAATCGAGACGCAAGTCTCTTTTTGGCCCAAACTTAGAAAGAAATAAATCACTTAGTGATTTCAAAATGTCTTCAAATAAAAGATTTGCAAAACAACCTTGCCTCTCTTACAAGCTTGCATTAAACACCTAAGTTCCCGTGACTTGCTGAGTACGGAAGTACTCACCCTTGCTCTATATAAATATATATATAGTTTCTCCGCCCTGAAGTTGAAGATGAAGTGAAGTGAAGATTAGGGTTTCGTCCTGGTCCCCAGCCGTCGCCTGTGGTGTTGGGTGTTAGACCGTTGGTTCCGCTGCTGCTGCTGCTGTTGGTGTTTTCTCGTCCGCGTCGTCGGTTGTATTCTCGGGCTGTCCGAGCTGCAACCTAAGTTAAGGTAAATAAGTCCTCTATATATTTTAAGGATTGCTATGATTCATATTTGTCACCGTGGGTACCAGCACTATGTCCTGGGACTGGTACCGAGATCGCGGTTTCATAGGAAGCGGTTCACGCCGTTTTCCCTACGACACGCTCCTGTCAGGTGCCGTTGTACGGCGGTATCAGATTGGGGTGTGACAAGACCTCATGTTCATAACAGGTCAATTGTGTGTACATAGCCAGCCAATGTGCATAATCATTTTCCTTCAAACAAAAAAAGTAATGAATCAATTTATTTGGGCTCTTTTTGCCCAGGGGTCTTCCGGCTAGCTCCACAAGGTGGTGGGCTAGACGACCTGGGTTCAAAGCCTCACCCCTCCTAATTATTTGATATTAGGTCCTTCCCTAATATTCTAGTTATTTGGGCTCTTTTTGCAAGGTTAGCAACTTAGCATGGATGCATACCGTTAAGAGCCATTTGTGGTCTGGGCACCCAGAGATTAAGTGAGTGGGTAGCAAATCATGGAACCCAACCATGGCCAGAAATGGGCCGTTAGCTAGTTCATACCAATTCGAGTATTTGGGCTCTTAAATGGGCTCGCAGTAAGCATGGATTCATCCTGACCATAAGTAATAGACAACGTCAGTAAAAAAAAAAACTATTTTTTATTTTTTAGGCAATTCATTTTGATTAAAAATTTCTGAACGTGCAAAGTAAAAAAAACAAAATAGTTTCGAGTTTTTTTTTGAATTAACGTGTGCTATATTTAATCAGAGTTATTTTGACTCCATGCATATACTTTTAGCCCTCTCTACACACACACACACACACGCAAAGGTTACACCATACAGCACCAGGAACATGTGGCCGTCCTGATTTTGTTCTCCATTTCCTCTGTTATTTCATTAGAGAAGCGTGTCCTTAAAACTCATGTTCATCCATGGATTTTTCACAAGTCACAACAAACATATGCGCTATTTCGTTGGCCGAGTTTGGCCACGTATAACACGTGCTGTTCCATCCAGGCTGAGGCTGGCTGGGGTGATCAAGACTTGCCTTGCCGTACAGTGAAGTGTGCCATTACATTGGCAATTCCGATGCGGTACCGAAAATTTCCTATTTTGGCATACAACTTTTTCCCAAGAACGAAGCAATTAATTAACTCCTCAAGCCTAACCACACAATTCGACGCGTGGAAATGTAAGGCTTACCTATACGTCTATAAGAAAGATATACCCCTACCAACGTATCCATTTTGATAATTCATACTCTCTCCATTTTATAATATAAATCGTATGACTTTTTTCTAATCAAACTATTTCTTTAAGTTTAATCAAGTTTATAAAAGAATATAGTGATATTTTTAACACAAAACAAATATATTATCAAAATATATTCAATGTTAGATTTGATAAAACTAATATGATATTTTAGATTTTGTTAAATTTTCTATAAACTTGAAAAAATATAAAACGATTTATAATATGAAATGGAGAGGGTACATATCATGAGAACTATATGGCTAAAAAACACTAAAAGAACAAGATTCTCAAATAACTCGAGATTCATTTTTTTTCGTAGTTTTGCAAATTGCGAGGTTAAAAATTACTCAGAACAAACCCAGGTTAGCGTGCACAAAAATTTGTACTCCGTACTAATCTGTTAATCTGTTACCACTAGCAATCGTTCCCAAGCTAGGGTCCGGGCCTTGCCGACTTTCCGGAAACGGAAAGCGCCCAGCAGATAAGCGTTGCCATACACGGCGACGGGGCGCGCGCGCGCACATGCTGCTTTGCCCCCTCGCCGAGACGAGACGTCGCGATCCGTCGCAGCAAGCGAGAGCTAAGCTAGCTAGGAGTAGTCGCTTGCACCAACCCGGCGATGTCCTCCTCCACCCAAAGCTACTACGCGCGCATTGCCGTCTCCATGCAACCTCGCCAACTGTACGCGCTAAACCGCGCCTAATTCTTAGGCCACTCCAGCCCTCCTCCTCCTCCTCCTCATCTTCGATCGTCGTCAACCTCCAAACCCACAAAGGGATCTTCGGTTTCTTTCTTGGCTTTGCATAGGTATATATATGTGCCATGTGTGCGTCTGCTCGATTCGATTTGGGGACTGGAGTTGTGTTGATGGATAGGAACACGAACAACAACAGCAACAGCAGCAGCAGCAGCGAGATGCCGGGGAAGAAGGCCAGGAAGCCGTACACCATCACGAAGCCACGGGAGAGATGGAGCGAGGAGGAGCACGAGAGGTTCCTCGACGCGCTCATCATGTACGGCCGCGACTGGAAGAAGATCGAGGAGCACGTCGGCACCAAGACCACCATACAGGTACGTACGTAGCTGGACACAATCGTGCTCAAATTAAGCTACTACTCGATTTGGTTTCTGATGAAGATTGCAATGCTGATTGAAACAATGTGCGATTGATCGATGTGTGTGCAGATCCGCAGCCACGCGCAGAAGTACTTCCTCAAGGTGCAGAAGATGGGGCTCGCCGCCGGGCTGCCGCCGCAGTACCCGAGGCGGAGGCTCGTCATGCAGCAGCAGCAGCAGCAGAGCTCGCCGGCGGTGAGCAGCTCGGTGGCGGCGACGGCGATCCTCCACGGGCAGCCGCAGTGCTTGCCGCCGCATCACAACGTCGCTGTTCAGAGCTCCATCGGTTGGGAGTGTCCCGGAGTTCTTCCTCCTGCAACCAATGGCAAGTGCACATATCCAAATCACCATTAGCAATTGTCAGTTGATCTAGATTCAAATTGCGATCGGTGATGTCATCATCAAAGATGCACTCGATAGTTAATTACTAGTGATTTGACAGTGTTTTGTGGTAATTCTTTTTTCAGACATGCAGAACTTGGAATGGGCAAGTACTTCAGGCACTGCAGCCTGGGGGAACCATCACGGCCTGATTGAACCACCAGCAGCATTTGTTTCATTTCCTGGTAATTATGCCGGTCAACAAATCGCCTTTCGATCTTAGTCACGGAGCTGCAACCAAAATGCCATGAGAAATAACTTTTTCTTTACGATGATTCAGGTGAAAGTTCATTCATGGGGGCAGCAAGTTTCAGTAATACGAGCATGGACTGGACTGGCACCACAAGTGAAATGGCAACAGCCAGCATTGTGCAGGATGAAACGATCGAGCTTCCACTATCACCTGGTAATAATTCTACGTCGTCTCTTGAAAGATCAAAATTATTCTCAGGGAATCAGGGATTAACAATGCATTGCTGCTGAAAAACTGTAAGCTGAATGATTTTTTTTCACTGTTTTCAGATGATCTGCAATTTGCACAAGTATACAGGTTCATCGGCGACATTTTCGATCCAGACTCGCCGTGTCCAGTGGAAACACACCTTCAGAAACTGAAGAGCATGGATGATATCATCGTGAAGACGGTAAGTACAGCAATACTAGCTTTCTGAACAAAGTTTTCTCCCGATTTTTTGACTGGAGATAAGTACTGTCATAATTTTCTATGATTAAAAATGAATCCTTCTAAGTAATACAGTTACTTAATGCAGATACTGTTGGTGCTAAGAAATCTCGAAGACAACCTGTTATCCCCTCAGTTTGAGCCTATTGTAAGTAGCATTCTCTGAACTTTTCATCTTTTTTTTTTCCTTCGCAGTTTCTGAATTTACCTTGCCTAATTTATCTGGTAATGATCTTTCTACAGAGAAGGTTGCTGTCGACGTATGATCCGAACCGAGGACTGTCTGGCCATTTGTAGAGTTTATAGCCTGGAAACTGCAACTAACACACGGATAGGAAGTTCAAGTGTACCTGTATCTGTATGTCTGAAGAATTGATTAGAAGCTGGAAACAAAATATGTCCGACCAGAGTTTTGCCTGGTTGACATATATAGCCTTATGATTCTTTGAAGAGCTAGACATAGATCGATGATTGTTTGTAAAGGGCCTACTTGGAACATGTTCAGAGTCTCAAATACTATAGTTTTTTTTTTCATTTCGCCGATTGGTTGTAACATAAAAACTGTCCAGGACATTATTTGATTCTATTTATTATCTAAAAAAATATATTTGATTCTATTTGGCAAGGATCTGAGCCTCAATTGAATTAATCCATCTCAATCTCAGGACCATCATGCATGACAATTGAATGCTGAAAAATTAGATAAAACAGTTCATAAGCTACTTGTTTATCAGAAAATTATAAATTTGCAAATGGGGCGGCCAAATGAGGAAGGCGGCTGCGGCGACTCACTACATTTGCAGAACAAGCATACCGCAAGTTTCAAGAGTTCAATGTTAGGCCTAAGAACATGTGCCACGAATCCATGAGTCCACGAGACCACAACAAAAGTAACCAATTTGCGCACGATTTCATCATGGAACACCTGGTTTTTTTTTATAGTGCTTTAGAGTACCTGGAGGTACGAAGATTTCATACTATAAATTTTAGTAGTACTTATTTTAGTGTAAAATTTTGGTGTAAAAATTTGGTATCTATAGGTTCTAATAAGTATCTTAAGGTATAAAAAAATTAGTGTAAATTTTAGGTATATTAAGGTGCTTTATCAAGAACTTTAAAATTTCTTAGAAAATATGGTACAAGATACCTTCTCAAGGATAAATTACCCGAAAAGTATAGGATTTAAATCTCAACCGTCCATTAGGCGTCATCGAACGGCTGACGATGTACCTGGTGATACGGTGATGGTGGGCAGGGAGCTGAGGACATGTACAAGGACGTCGTCACAGAGGTAGCCGATCAGGTCGTTACCGCCGCCGCCGCCGCCGTGATCAGATGGATCTCGCCGGCGATGGTTTGCCTCGTGCTCAACCATGATGGTTTCCAACTTTCCATGAAAAAGGCCATAGATACAATCTATATTCTGTATACGGTTTAGATTAGGTGTACGAGAAAACGTGCGTACGTGTTTATATATCTAAGTCAGAATTCGTTTCCCTCACGACCGAATGCCCAGATCGCCAACGTGAAAAAGATCTGGACCAGGGCTGGGCTCTGCGTTCTTTTTTTTTTTTTTCCTTTTGCCGAAGTGTATAATTTGATGGATTAATTTTTCAGGTAAATTTGGTAGGGGACTGCCTATACATCTGTCGACAAATTTTTCCTCAAAAATTTGACAGATGTAATTATAGTACAATCGTAGTGTAATTACACTGTAACTTATATGTAATTACACTGTAACTTGCATGTAACTATAGTGTAACTTACGTAAGTTTCACATAATTTTGAATCATTAGATCTATTACAAGATTTGTTTTGGTGAGAAAAAAAACAAATCATAGCACACACATATATGAAAGAATTTGTTTCTATGACCTCCATTTTACCGAAATAACATGTTACGGAGAGATTTTTGAAAGTTACATATACAGTGTAATTATATGCAAGTTACAGTGTAATTACACTACGATTGTACTGTAATTACATCTGACGGAGCTTGGGGCTCCTCACCGGGAGACCGTGCAGGCCCCCCTTTGCCGGTTCGGCCGGGGGCCCTGGGTGAGGTTCTAAGCTCTTGGTTTGAGGAAAGTTCGCGAGAGTGGAAACACACAAGACACGGGCGATGTATACATGTTCGGGCCGCTGAGAAGCGTAATACCCTACTCCTGTGTTTTGGTAGATCTGTGTATGAAGAAGCTACAAAGTGCGAGCCAGTCCCCGATCGTTCTGGGATCGTCCTCCTTTTCTCTAAGTGGGCAAGGTCCTCCTTTTATATCTCAAGGGGATACCACATGCACCATCTCTCTTTTTTGTGTGGGGACTTATCCTATCTTTTCATAAATGGACGAAGATTTGTATGATTGCCGTCCGAATGACCTTCTGATGGGACGGCCCATACCTACCTCCACTTCCGCCGGAAGCAGGCGCGTCGTGGGAACATGGCTGTCTGCTGACGACATGACCAGTGTCAGACTGGTCACAAATCGGTCATTCTTGTCCACCACGTGTCAGTTCAACAATCTGCATGTTCACCCTTCTTCATACAATATCTTGCCTGTAATGGTTAGGATGAAGCCTGGCATATATCTGACCGGAACCAACGTGCCATCTCCAGAAGCTAACACGCCGGCTCCGGCTAGGGATGAGTGCTTGGAGGCTCTCGTCCTGACGGGATGGGGCGAGGCGTGCGTCAGACCGCCTGTCGTCACCTAACCCACGATCTGATCGGTCTGTGACTGGTCACTGACCGGATAAATGAGCGCGCTGCACTGCGTTACATGCGGCGTGACGCGCTCGTCCAAACCGCAATAAATGTGGTTAGGTGAGCCCCGCTATGCTCACCTACCCCATATACGCGGCGCAAAACCCACAAGGGGTCGGGGCGCCTCGGCCCTCGGGGCCGAGACGGGAGCGGTCCGACCCCTCGGGGAGACAAAGAGAAGGGCGGCCGTATCACCCTCGGGCCCGACCCGGCCACGTGGGTGATCGTGTCTGCCTCAAGTCTCTAAGTCATGATACTCCCGGTCCCATGTCACCGACAACATCTGTCAAATTTTGGGGAAAAAATTTGTCGACAAATATATAGCAAAATCATCGGTAGGTTAATTTGGCCCAAATCGCGGCCTTATATCTTAATGAACCGGAAAACCGTTGAATTTCACACGTAACAGAGGCTAGTATATAAGTAGTATTATGCAAAGTGTACGTATATCAGTACACACAAAGTATATATACGTCACCACATGCTTAATTTGCACAACTCATCAGCTGATCATTAAGCTCATGTATACACACAGATCTGTCTGCCTGCATGCACTTTATTTATTTCTTAATTAGGTATGTATATATACGCGTACGCCACATGGTTGATACTCATACTCGTGCAGATATTATACGTAGGTGTAGCAGGGCAGAAAGCTGGTGGGCACGTATAGTGTACGTAGAGCTAGCTAGCCGCTTCACTTCCACTTTCCGCCGCCGAACATGCCGCCCTTGTGCTTGCCGCCGTAGTGACGCCCGCCGCCGCCGCCATGGCCGGTGTGGTACGATCCCATGTGCCCTGCATATATATATATATATATATACCATTCCCCGTTTAAATCCACAGAAATCAAGTGCAAAATTTAAGGGTCTTTTAGGCACTACCTATAACTCCTAAATTTAACTTTAAAACTTCTTGGAATGAAGTTGTGGATCGGAGCATTCAAGATCTAGCTCCACATCCCTAATTTATTTTGTGAGAATACTTAAGTTTATGAGAGCTCTAGCTAGCTCCTCTCTTGTTTCGGGTAAAATTAAAACCGTTTTGTTGGGTTTCAGTTTTATGAGACGTGGAATTGGAGCTAAAGCTCTCTAAGTTAAAACTCACTGTAAACTGTTCAGTTAAAGCTAAATTACCTCCATGTGGCGCGGCGTTCGAAGGGTAGGCTCCCGGCACGTAACCGTGCCCGGGGTAGGCGCCGTGCTGTGGAGGATACGCGCCGTGCTGAGGAGGGTACGCGCCGTGGGCGGCGCCGGCGTGGGGAGGGTAACCGTGCCCGCCGTAGCCTTGCTCGTACCCGTGTCCGCCGCCGTGTCCGCCGCCATGGCCACCGCCGCCGACGAGCTTGGAGACCAGCCCCTTCACGCCGCCGTTCTGGCCGCCGCCGTGCATGTCATGCCCGCCTCCCATGGTTCTCGGTTTTAAATCTCAATCTGTTCATCATTATTCATGCGCATAATCCATGAGAAAAAAAAGAAGGTAATTATCACTTGATCAGATCAAGCTCACGATCAAGTGGAGTTAATTATAATCGAACACTTAGGGCATGTTTGGCACAGCTCCAGCTCCAGCTCCACCCCTCCTGGAGCTGGAGCTTAGCCAAACAGTTTCACCTCCACTAAAACTGGGAGAGGAGCTGGGTGGAGCTCTCTCACAAAATGTACTAGAGTTGTGTAGCTGGGTTTAGGCAGCTCCACAACTCCACCCCAGACTCAGGGCCTGTTTGGCACAGCTCCAGCTCCAACTCCACCCCTCCTGGAGCTAGAGCTCAGCCAAACAGTTTCAGTTCCACCAAAACTGGGAATGGAGTTGGGTGGAGCTCTCTCACAAAAATACAAAATATACTAGAGTTATGGAGCTGGGTTTAGGCAGCTCCACAACTCCACTCCAGACTCAACTCCTGGAGTTATATTTAGGAGTTAGAGCTATACCAAACAGGCCCTTAACTACTAAACAGGCCCCTTTAACTTACCACAACTTAGAAGTTAGAAGGCGATCGATGTCGATCTCTCTATGTGTTGGTCTCGACGATGTATCGGTGTGATCGGTGCTGTACATTACGAGCTGTGGCGACGTCGCAATTTATACCCGCGCGGCCGCGTCTTTCGCCTCTCCGGCGGCCTTCGACGTGTCTCGCATCAACCGTCTCCGGCGAGGCCACGTCGGCCGATCGAATCTGCACACCTGCCCTGCATTGCACTGCCGCCATTGCAATATTCTTCCAGGAGCCTCCCGGCCGTCTATCGATCGATGCATTCGTGACAACAACATTGGATTCTAATTCGATTCTCTAGCTTGTTAATGAGATACATAAAAAAGAAGAAGAGATCGATGCTCTCTTGCATAGGCATATCATTTCTGGCACGTCTCGGTACCGTGAATGTCGATCGGCGTGATGCATTTTACCACTGACCACTTTTCACTTTTCCCTTAGGAGAGTAAAAAATCAACAATGAGAATCTATACCTAACCTATACACCGGTAGCAAATGCCAGAAACACTAGTTGGCGCGTACGCGCGAGGTAGCGAAGTCGCGCGCTGCTGCAGGGCAGGCCCACGAGGCCCACGTGATGTCCCGCGGAGGTACACGCAGCGCGACGTTTCTTTTTCTTTTTTTTTTCATTTTTTGGCGCTGTGACGTTTCTTTTTTTATTTTTTTTTTTTGCCGTGGACTACACGACGCTGTCACTTTTTTTTTTCGCATTTGACTACCGCACGCATAAAGATTTAAAACTTTCAACTCAAGAATTTTTAAAATTTTTCAACTTAGATTTGTAAACTTTCAAATCAAGATTTGAAAACTTTTAACTCGGGCTTGAAAACTTTCAAGTCAAGATTTGAAAACTTTCAACTCAGACTTAAAAACTTTCACCTCAAGAAATTTTTTTAATTTTTCAAATTAGATTTGAAAAACTTTCAAATCAAGATTTGAAAACTTTTAACTCGAACTTGAAAACTTTCAAGTCAAGATTTGAAAACTTTCAACTCGGACTTAAAAACTTTCAACTTAAGATTTTTTTAATTTTTCAACTTAGATTTGAAAATTTTTAACTCGAACTTGAAAACTTTCAAGTCAAGATTTGGAAACTTTCAACTCAGACTTAAAAACTTTCAACTCAAGATTTTTTTAATTTTTCAACTTAGATTTGAAAAACTTTCAAATCAAGATTTGAAAACGAACTTTCAACTCAGACTTAAAAACTTTCAACTCGGATTTGAAAATTTTCAGTTGAAAATTTGAAACTTTCAACTCAAATTTAAAAAAAATCAAATCAAGATTTGAAAACTTTCATCTCAAATTTCAAAGCATTCAACTTAAATTTTAAAAACTTTCAACTGAAATTGAAGGTGAAAAATTCAATTTATAAAATATAGCAGAAAAAAAAATCGCGCCACCACGTGAAGAAAATAAGGAAGCGATTCAAGAAAAAAAAGCGAAAACCGAAAAAAGGCGAAAAAAGGAAAAAACTATCGGGGCTTAGTGCGTCTGCGTGTGCGTGGGCCTTGCGGCATCGTACCTGGGCTAGCCCGTGGGTGGGCCTTGCGGCATCGTACCTGGGCTAGCCCGTGGGTGGGCCTTGGCGGTGTCTGCGCCAGCAACGCGTACGCGCTGATTAGCTGTGCCCAGCAAATGCCGTGTTCTGACGCAGTAGCAGAATTTTTTTCGGATTTAGATTTTTTTTAAATATTTACAGAAATAATCTATCGACCAAAAAAATTGCAGAAATAGCCCCTGCCGCCCACCTCTGGGGCGGCAAGCTGACGTGGCAAACGGGGGAGGAACGGGTGGTGACGGAGGGAGGGTTTTTTGCAGGAAAACCCTGGTGGGGCGGCAAGGGGCCCGAATGCAAAAAAGCCAGTCGGGGCCGGCTATTTTGCAGGCGGCCCCTTGCCGCCCTCTGGCCGGGCGGCAGGCCTCGCTGCCTATAAAAGGCCTGCTGCCCAGCCCCTGCCCTCATTCTTCTCTCCTCAATTCCAGTGAAAAAAAAAAGAAGAGAGGAGAGGAGAAGAGAAGAAGGGGCGAAGCCCTGCCGGATTCAGACGCCGATTTCAGGTAATATTCATAGATCCTATATGTGACTATTGAGTTAAATAGTGTGTATTCTTTAAAAATTTGTTTGAATAAATGCATTATATTTTTAGGGTTTTAGTTGTACTAATCTAGAAGTGCGTATTGTAGATATCGGTAACTACGTAGATCTGCTAGTTTGGAATTAATACATTACCGTTGCATTGGCTTACACAAGAAGATATTACGTTGTAGATGTTTATTGCATGAAAGAGTAATATGATCTAGTTATTTCGTTGACAGATATGTCGAACAAACAAATATTCCAAGTTTACCATGGACCAGGAAACGTCCGTTACGGGCCAACTGGGGTAGATCTGTCAGATTTTATTGTATCAGAAAGGGGAATTGAGAGACCGGCTGAGAGGAGTGTACCTTCTATAAAAGGATGGTTAATGAGGGGCTTGAGAGTTGATCCACAGACAAGTGACATAACAATCAATGTTATAGTAAGTCGGGCAACTGAGGGTTTTTATTGGGAACTAATGCCAGTTCAAAACTCTCGAGTGTGGAGATGGTATTTGGAAAATGCATTGCAACGCGGGTGGCCTCTAGCTTTGGTTCCGTTTGTTCACCCGAAGGATCCAGGTGTGCAGACGAACATGGATGATGGCGAGGGACCAAGTGCTGAAGTAAACGAGACTTCTGTGGAGGAGGTCAACGCACGAGAGGACGGGGGCGTAGTAGCTCCAGTGGGCATTCAACCAGGTGGAGTGGCTGACGAGGGGGAGACTGTCGGTGCCATTGTGGATGAAATGGAGAGGGAGGATTCTGACAACGAGCGTGTAGAGGAAGGTGATTCGTCAGATGATGAGACGGATATTAATCCAGCAGAATGGGCTAGTGAGGATTTTTCTGGGCTGATCGTCTCTGAAGAGGATAGTGTGAGATGGGAGTACAAAGAAAATGAGGTTATTCAGGGAGCGATTTATAGTAGAGCAGAAGATATGAAGGAGGCGGTAAAACATTTTGCAGTGTCACTTCATAGAGAGTTTTGGGTTGCCAAGTCGAACCGGTCGCAATATGAAGTTCGGTGTGTTAAGGAAAAAGATGGTTGTCCCTGGAGAGTGCACGCATATAAGGGGAAATGGAAGGATTATTGGACAGTGTCAGTTGTTACCAAGCATACATGTTTTCTACCTGGTGTTCAGAAATACCATAGGAACATTACATGTGCATTTGTTGCATCTAAGATGTATGCGCATGTCATCGATAATCTCACATATGAACCAAGGTCAATAATCCGACACATTGAAGAGACATACAAGTATACTATTAGCTATGCCAAGGCCTGGAGGGCCAAACAGAAAATAATAGAGATGAGATTTGGAACTTACGAAGCCTCGTATGACAATTTGCCACGCCTGCTTGGTGTTATCGAGGAAAGAAACCCTGGGAGCTCTTACGAAGTGAAGAAATTCCCCTCAATTGAACATCCTGGCAAGAGTGTGCTGCAAAGGGCGTTCTTAGCTCTACATGCATGCAAGATGGCATTCGTGAACTGTCGTCCTGTTCTCTGCATTGATGGGACATTCTTGACAGGAAAGTATCGGGGCCAGATACTAACAGCAATAGGGGTAGATGGAAACAATCAGGTATTGCCCTTGGCATTTGCTTTTGTTGAGAGTGAGAATACCGATAGCTGGTACTGGTTCCTGAAATTGGTTAAAACAAAAGTTGTTGGTATGAGGCCAAATGTATGCCTGATACATGATAGGCACGCTGGCATTCTGCGAGCGATAGGAGAGTTGCAGTTTGGGAGTATGGAACGAGGATACCCCGGTGTTTGGGAAGATGTACAGAGTAGGTGGTGCATGCGTCATATAGGAGCTAATTTCTTCAAGCAATTCAAGAACAAGGAGCTCATGAACATGTTCAAGAGGCTGTGCAATCAGAACCAGGAGAAAAAATTCAATGAGCTTTGGAAGAGATTAGATGAGTTGACAGCCAAATGCAGTGATCAGCGTGCAGCGGCTCCATCGACCGCCGTTGCTGACCCTCCTCAAGCTCTTGGACCTCTCCCAACGGATAGTCCAACATTGGTTAGAAGAACTAGATTGGAGATTCGGAAATTTTCTCAGTGGATTCTGCATGAACCAAAAGAGAAATGGGCCAAGGCGTATGACACAGGTGGTGCTAGATATGGAATAATGACAACAAATTTGGCAGAAGTTTACAACTGGGTGATGCGCGGTGTCCGTGGACTGCCACTAGTTGGCATAGTGGAGTTCATTTTACATGGGACATGCAGGTATTTTAGGGATCGGTTCCAGGCAGTTCTTCCCTCTATGCCGAACAACAGCATTTTGTTTGGAGCTTTCATGCAGAAAAAGCTAGAGGAGTTGCGTAAAAAGGCCATGAAACATCGAGCTCTAGTGCAAGGTACCCAACAGCACAGGTTTGAGATACTATGTCAAGATAAGGCAGTCAGGGGTATCTACTGCAAGAGAGTGAAGCAGGAGTGTGTTCTCAAAGACGACGGCACATGTCATTGCTCTTGTGCAAAGCCGAAGCTGCTCCACAGGCCATGCACCCATGTCATTGCTGCCGCTGTGGAGTGTGGCATACCAGATACAATATATGTGTCATAGTACTTCAGTAAGCAAGCAATATATCATACATGGAGCGGCGAGATTTATGGGTTCGGCATAGCTGGGGAGTTCACAGAGACTAACGATGAAGTACTCAATATTCCTGACCCATCGAAGCTCCGAGGCAAGGCTGGAAGGAGGAGGACTCGTCGCATCCGCAACGATATGGACGAGTCGGAGGCTGGCAGGGTGAAGCGTTGCAGCAAATGCGATGAACATGGGCACACCTACAAGCATTGTCCTAAAGACAAGGAGAAATCAAGTGCGGCGGAGGCAGGACTATCAGGATCAGCAGCAGATGGAGCTCGCCCTACGGGTGAAAGCACTACCTCCACTCGACCACATCCTAGGCGTCGTCGTGCCACGTCTGGCTACGTGGTGTAGTTCTTATGTTCTATGTCGGCATGTGGATTTGCTTGTAATTCGTTTCGAACTTATCGATGTGTTTATGTTTCGTCGTGTAATGTCAGACTTCGGCATGTCATGTCTTTAGGTCTCGTGATGTAACGTCGGACTAAGGCGCCAAACGTCTTTATGTATGCTGATGTATGTCGGACTTCGACACGTAATGTTATGTTATATTATTGAACTCTACATATATGTTAAATTGCACGTCATCGTTATGTACCATTAGTAACGTTTGCTATATTTAAATAGCCTGTACTCTTGTTGTACATAATTAACGCGTATGATTTTATTACTATTTCATAATTTTGCAAGTTATCTTTTGTTTTACATTACTATTTTTTGAATTGTTCTAACACGAAACACTATATTTTTCAGAGATGGCACGTCAGGATACACCTCAGTTGTTGGACCCGGCGATAGATCACCGACACCGGTCTCACCTTACTGTGGTGCATGGGGCTCAGCTTGGGACGTTCCGGGCACGGACGTGCGGTGAGCTACTCACGGTTCACGACTCCTTTGTCGAGAGGTACGAACAGTGTTTTACTATAAGTTAGTTGCACTGCAATATTTTTTATAATGACATATTAATTTGTTATTGCAGGCTACGTGAGGCCGGCCTCCTACCGATGTGTCGGCTGGTGGAGGCTGCGGCCGGCGACGCGGACCCGGCCAGACGATGGACCGTGGACAGGTCGCTCGTAGCAGCTTTGGTCGATCGATGGAGGCCAGAGACGCACACTTTTCACTTGCCGTGCGGTGAGGTAGCCCCTACCCTACAGGACGTATCGTACTTGTTGGGGCTACCGCTCGCGGGAGACGCTGTTGGGCCAGTGACCACGGCTGTGGACTGGCAGGACGATCTGACGGCACGTTTCGCACTAGTACAGCGCGCACCGCACCTCCCGCTCGAGCCGTTGGGACACCACCGCAACACCGGACCTACGAAGAGGTGGCTGCTTCAGTTCACCGTGAGTGTTTTTGTACCGAAATGACAATCGTATTACATATTTAGTCCGCAGTTAAGGTGCCTAACATTTTATCGACTGCTTGCAGGTTGAGCAGCTACAGGCGGACGCCGACGAGTACTCGTACAGCCGATGTTTGGAGGCGTACTTGCTCTGGCTTTTTGGCTGGGTGATGTTCTGTGGCGGTCACGGGCACGCGGTCGACAAGGGACTCGTGCACTACGCCAGGAGCATCGCCGACGCCGCGGTAGGCGAGGTGCCTCAGTGGAGCTGGGGTTCCGCGTTGTTGGCGGCTCTGTACCGTGCACTTTGTGAGTCTTGCACGAAGACGGATCCCAGCGCGACCTTTGGTGGGTGCCCTCTCTTTCTTTCTATCTGGGCAGCTGAGAGGATTGCGATCGGCCGCCCTGAGGTGGACCAGCACGCGTACGAGGAGTCACTGTACGAGGAGCGACCAGAGGTCGACTACCCTACGATGGGTACTCTGTGGTGCCGTCGTCAGGTACGTTGCATCGATCTTAACGTATTGTTAAGTTAATTGCTAAGTTCATTGTACATCACATCAATCGTCTCGTATTGCAGCGCCGATGGGCTCACGTCCAGGTTAGGCGGTCGTATCCTGAGTTTGTTATGGTGTTCGACCGCCTTCTGACGACTGACGTCGTGTGGGAGCCCTACAGTGCCGCGGCTACCCAGGCTCGTGCGCCGTTGGGTCTGTCCACACTCTGCACCAGGGACCAGGCGTACTGGATGACTACGGTTCCGATGGTCTTCGACATCTGCGTTGAGCCTCACGCCCCTTTCCGCGTGATGCGGCAGTTCGGCTTCCGTCAGCCCTTTCCAGTACCGTTTCCGACCACCGTCCAAGCTGCTGTTCACCGGTAAGATCTTGCACTACGCTTTCCGTTGTTGCATTAAAATCTGCCTGTTTACAATAATTTGTAACATCTGTCGTTTCACACTAATATTACACATTAATTCGCAGGTACTCGCGCAAGGGTCAGCATTCAGCTGGCTACTAGCCCACCAAGTTGGCGACTTTTGTTGAGGACTGGTTGCTCGCAACCGAGGAGGTCGTGGACCACGAGGGAGAGTCACACACTGAGGAGTCGTACCAGGCCTACCTACGCTGGTACCAGCCACGCACCCGTACTAGGGTCACCTTCGCTCCCTTGGAGCAGCAGCCCCACGTTGCGAGCACTAGAGACCTCTACGCCAGGCACCGCGACCAGGACTTCGCTCGTGTTGTGAGTACCCTGCATCGCACCATTCCTTTATGTTTTCATGTCTTTCTTATCGTCAAATTTTACGAATATTTATGAACAAATTAACCATGCAGGTCGACGACATCAACCGGGTCGTCGTTGACGGTTCAACGACGATCCAACGTTTAGACGCGGGAATTCCGGTAACCGTAGAGGAGCACCTGACGACGTACACGCGGATGGTGGAGTCGATGCGCTCGATTCTCCGAGTGCTCACCTGTCGTGCAGACGACGTTGCTCGGGCAGACGCAGCTGTACAGCGGCCACCCGTACCGACTGGTCCCCGTCCAGCTGCGCACATTCCTAGGCCGACTCCCCCTCCACACGGAGGTAAGTATTTTTATTACTACTTCTGTACATGCCTCGCACATATAAGTGAGCCGTTTCACTTGCCGATTGCTTCAGGGTTTCGTGCACCGTTCAGCACCCCGCCTTCCTCGGCTAGGCCTTCTGTTGTGCCCCCCACAGGTACTTAAAAAAACAACATTACTTCCACAATCAATTTACATACATTTTATGTCTTAGCTTACAAGGGTCCCGTTGTCGATGTGTAGGTTTCGCCCAGTTCGCTATGACGCAGGCCGCCCACTTCTCCCAGGCTGCATGGTCAGCGTCACAGGCAGCCGGCACGTCGAGTCAGGGTCCACCACTGGACCATGCTGGGACCTCGTCGGACCCCTTCCTGTCTTCCACCGTGCTCTTCGACATCACTGACTTCGACTTCGCTTCAGGCTCGACAGAGGACGTCATCGGCCCCTCACAGCTGGGAGGCGCACCGCCGGTGCAGACGCAGGACCAGGCGCAGGCCACTCCTCCGCGGGACACTCGTGCTACCCGTGCTGTGCCACCGGATCGTTTCACCTACTCTCAGGACCACGTGCGAGCACAGGCCCGGAGGACCAAGCGTGGTCGCGGCGCGGGGCAGGGCCAGTAGAGCAGTCTTCTGTTTGTTTACTTGCTTCACTTTCCAGTACTGTATGCTTGTGTAATGACTACGTTGTTGTTATATGTGCACGATACCTTTCGGCGCATGCACGACTACTTTCTGCCGCACCGATGCAGCCTCCTTTATTCGCGTATGATACGAGTATTTGCCCGCCATTTGGCGCATACGACCAATGTAACTTTCGGCGCCGATCATGCATGTATCTTTCGGCGCCAATCAGGCGTACCCACCATACCCCACCACGTTCACATGTCAGGGGTATCACTCGATTTTTTGCGCCTATATAAGTCGCCTTAACGAGTGAGGCCTCACAATCTTTCAGAACTCAGTCACATTCAGTACTCTCTTCCCCACTTGCTTCATTACAAATCCGACCGGCTTTCGTCAATGGCTAGACGCCGGGGTGTTGAGGATCCAAACTGGCGTAGCGATCCTTGTGTATACCTACTACCACCTTGGTGCCAGCGTCCTCTCTGCCTATGCGGTGATCGATGCCAACTAATGGCTTCGAGGAATCCTGATATTCGAGGAAGGCGCTTTTTTAGGTGCCCTAACTATGACCGTGAGGTATTTTATTATCTGCATATGCTTATTCATTCCGTATGGGCAATCGCTTTATTCTTCGTAACACTACTCTATTCGGCAGACCCGCACTACGGCTTGCGCATACATCGAGTGGGTCGATACAGAAAATCCCGTTCTCGACCTAACCACTTGTTTACAAGAAGGTCGCTGGTATTTCGCATCCGAAAGTACTGAGCAATACTTATAGAGAAAAGCGGCTTATGAACGCCAATGTCGTGAACAACAGAGCGACTGGCGGGTGCTAACTACGGCACTCCCTCCATGGGAAGCCCGTCCAAGATGCAGGTGTGGTGATCGTTGTCAGGTTCTTCGTTCCATAAATCCTACAACATTGGGTCGAAGGTTCTTTGTTTGTCCAAATATTCTTGACGACGATTTCATGGTAAAAATATTTTGATTACATGATTCCTTATTTTCTCACAATATTTACTAACTTTGCTTGCTTTACATCTATTCTTTCCTCCCAGGAACCACCAAGGAGATGTCAATACAGAGAATGGATAGACACCAGAAGGGTTCTAACTCCACCTAGCCGTGTTGTGCAGCTTGAACTACCAGAGCAATACAGGGTTACTAAAGCGCGGTTTGAGAGAGGAGAGGGATCCTCACGTAGGGGTTAGCTATTATCGGACAACTTGGCATATTGAAATTTCTACTGTCATGCTTCCTTGTCCCATTACTACATCGTCGTTGTGTTCAACTATTGCACTACCTCCCTCCTAGTTCGAATCTAATATCATCTATGTAACCGCAATGCAAATAGTTGTATCATGTTCAAATTGTACTACTATTTCTTCATGTTACATAATTCTCCTTGTTTAAGTCCATATAATGTTTCTACGACCTAGACTGCGATAGGCCTATATAAATTATCCGAGTACTAATACGTCGAATAAGGTACAAAATAATACCTCACTTAACATATGAAATTGCGCAACAACCAACTTCAATACATTTTTATAACAATATTAACAAGTTTTACCAATAAATACTTCTTTATTTATTATTAACATAACATAGAAAAATCTTTTGGCCGTACTTTTTTCATCTGGGTCCCTTGCCGCCCTATATTGAGGCGGCAAGGGACCCAGATGAAAAAGTACGGCCGCAAGCTCTGAATGGGCGGCCAAAATTGCAATTAGCCCCTTGTCGCCCTCGGGCCTAATCGCAATTTTGGCCGACGGCGGCAGACAGCGCGGTCGACCCACCGTCTGCCACGTCAGCTTGCCGCCCACCAATTGGGCGGCAGGGGCTATTTCTGCAATTTTTTTGGTCGATAGATTATTTCTGTAAATATTAAAAAAAAATCTAAAAACGAAAAAAATTCAACAGTAGCAGAGTAATTGCTAATGGGCCTTTCGTCTTAGATGGGCCTCCAAATCAATATGACTAGTCCGGAACGAGTACTACTGTGATTAGAAATCTCGGCCCATAGAAAGCCCATATATAGCCAACAGCCCAGCGTAATTAATTGACCTCGGTCTCCTTGCTCCCCTATCTTTACCCTAGTCGATCTCCCCGTCGCTTCGGTCTCGACTCCTCGTCTCCTCGGCCGCCGCCGCCGCCGCCGCCGCCGAGCAGAGGCGATCTCCACCCGCGAGCAGCGGCGCCGTCGCCGGTGTGCTGCTTCTCCCGTCGGACCCTCGCCGGTGAGCACACGTACGCTTATCCTCTTTCTCGTTCCTCTCTACCCACAGCTTTTCTCTTCGCCTTAACCCTAGCTTCTCTTGTAGATCCGGAAGCTTTTCTTACTTGCCCTTTAACCCCTAAACCTTAGTACTAGTAGCAATTCGTTTCCAGCAAGATTTGGGGATTCAGCTGAAAACCCTATGCCTTACGTTAGATCCGCTAGCTCACTCTTGTTTGCTATTCTGTTGTGTTACAGTTCAAGATGCCTCGCTATGATGACCGTGATCGCTACGATGACCGTTACGGCGGCAACACGAGGCTGTACGTAGGTCGTCTTTCCTCGCGCACCCGGACCCGGGACCTTGAAGACCTTTTCGGCAGATATGGGAGGTAAGCATGTTGCAAATTGGGTCTAAGTTGTACTCCAGTCTTTCAAGGCAGAATTTCTGAGTTGTTCATTTGAGTCAAAAGATACTACCGACAAGCGTAACTTGCTTTGTAGATTCTAGATTGGTTCGGTGAAAGTATCTCACTCTAACCTCATTTGTTGATTTGGGCATGTGATAAGTTAATACAAAGTTATTACCTATAGAACCGATGACAGACCTTTTTAGGTTCTAAGTGACAAGTTCCTCAGTCCTAAGATTCTATGAGCTTTTCTTCACCTTGTTAAAAAATTTGGAACAGAAAATTAGAGGCAACTCTTCATTCTTTTTGTGTAGTCATCCCCACGGTTTCTTGATGCTATGCCTTTCAATGCAAGAGGTCTAGGCCAGCAGCATGCTGTTCTGTTCAGAGCATTCTTTCTCTGATATTTTTCTTACCATCACATATCCACGAGACCTTCATGTTTTAACTCGGATGATCTTGTTGAAGGTTTTGGGGGCTTTCCCAACCTCGGTGTCCATGGTGGGAGGGTGCCCTTCGTGGAATTGGTGGCTGTCCCTCTAAAGTTTCTAGCAGACTTTGGCAATTCTTTTGATAAATTATCTTGATGTTTTAATGGAAATTGCAAACATTGACTGGCGTTTAGTTCCTTCTGACTGGTGAAACATTTATCTACTTGCATCTTGATGGTGTTACTCTTTGTCGATACAATTTCCGCAGAGTGCGATATGTGGATATGAAGCACGAGTTTGCATTTGTTGTAAGTAAAACACTTGCCTTATGTTTCCGATAATATTTATTTAATCAGTTATCAGTACACTTCATTTACAATGTTTACACGAGGCCACCTCTTGTTTGCTGGATAATAGGAATTTAGTGATGCTCGGGATGCTGATGAGGCAAGGTACAACCTGGATGGTCGGGACTTTGATGGAAGCCGCATGATTGTTGAGTTTGCTAAAGGGGTAATCATATTTATTTTTATTATTCCCAGAATATTGTATGTATTTTATGTCTCTATCTTGTTTATATGCTTTGATGATCCTACTTTATAATTTTACTCAATCTAAATATGCTATTCATGCCAATTTTAGGTTCCACGTGGCCCTGGAGGATCACGTGAATATATGGGCAGAGGACCACCACCTGGTTCTGGCCGCTGCTTTAACTGTGGGATTGATGGGCACTGGGCCCGTGACTGCAAAGCTGGAGACTGGAAAAACAGATGCTATCGGTGTGGAGACAGGGGCCATATAGAAAGGGACTGCCGGAACAGCCCTAAGAATCTCAAGTAGTTCCTGTGAGATTTCCTTTTTATAAGCATAATTGTTGAATATAAGGTTTTAAATGTATTGTATCTTGATGATAATAGGCGTGGAAGAAGCTACTCAAGATCCCCATCCCCTCGTCGTGGGAGGAGCCGTGGTAGGAGCTACAGCAGGAGCCGTAGCAGGAGCTACAGGTATGGAAAGGAGGATATCATTTCCTTGATTTCAACATGGGAATCTCTTACTTATCTTATATGTGATCATTATTAATTTTAGCAGTCATGATCTTCCTATTGAGTTCTGAATGTATGTTGATTCATGTTGATTTTGCTAGGACTGGTTAATTGATTTATACTTGCAAAAAACTAATCTATTGGATGTTAACCAGAAAGTCTCCAGATCACTCTTATAAAACTGAGTTCATCAGTTGCTTAATTTCTCCCCCTAATCCTCATGTTCTGCTTAATTTGTATCAAACACTGATGGCTTCTCCATTTTGTTTTGACAGCCGCTCCCAGTCTCCAAGGAGGGATAGCCGTAATGAAAGGAGATCAAGGAGCCCTCGTGACAGTCGGAGCCCTAGGGGAAGCCCCCGTGACAGTCGCAGCCCTAGGGGGAGCCCCCGTGACAGTCGCAGCCCTAAGGGGAGCCCTCGCGACACCCAGAGCCCTAGGGGAAGCCCTCGTGATAGCCGCAGCCCTAGGAGAAGTGCTTCACCACCCAACGGGAGGAACCGCAGCCCTACCCCTAATGCCAGCAGGAGTCCTGCACCAAGGGACAGCAGGAGCCCAATGAGAGCTGACAGCCGTAGCCCTGCTGACCATGAGCGCCGTGACATGAGTACAGCTGCCAATGGCCGGAGCCCAAGCCCCAGGGATTATGAAGACAATGGCAATCATCGGGCCTCGCCTAGAGGAAGCGCATCCCCTTGAATGAGAGGAAGCACATCCCCTTAAATGAGATGTTAGGGGATGTATCAGTCTTAAAGTTTATGAATCAATTTAAACCTGTTGGAGATTTTAGTCATATCTATGAACCTGTTGGGATTTGAGTGGATCTGTATCCTATTTGTTATTGACGCCTTTCATAAGTTGATAGACCATGCCATCTGTTGGTTGTACTCCGAACTGCATAAAATGGAATTTGCGGCCCACCGCGGTTTCTGGAACATATCGGCTATTGCTTGCTCTTGCTAATATTTTTGTATGGATGCTAATTAGGCCTTGCAGTCTTGCTGTCCGGCCCCATCCAGTACCTGCTTCCAGAAGGTAGGCAAAAGTTTGAACTGTGTAGTATTTCTGCTCAAACATAAATTATGAGACTCGCATGTCTTTCATTCAAGCATATGTTTGAACTCCATTGTAGGGACAGTACAAAATTTTCACTGGTAAGTATATTTTAAATTCTAAGTATGTCTTTGTTCACTTTTTCCGACTGGATACTGGAGAGGTGAATTTTGACCTGGAATGTTCAACAATGAACTGACCAGTCTGAAGATGACTAATTCATGATCTGGAATGTTTGAAGATGACTGATCAGTATCATCTCCCGCGCACATTGACCATTTGCCAGAAGATTCCTCTCATGGAAGCATCGGTGTAATCATCATCTACCACACTGCTGTCCTCGTCGGCGTCCGTCCTGCCGGTCTCGCTTTCGCCGGCGCTTCTCTGACGAGCGTGCAAGCTCGTCGGCGGCATCAGCTGATGAACCATGTTGAGGCTGCTCACGTCGGAGGCGTCGAGGCCGTCCACCTCCTGCAGCCGCGCCACGAACTGCAGGCTCCACACGACGTCCTCCATCGCCGGCCGGTCGGCGCCGCGGTCGGCGAGGCACCTGGCCACCGTCTCGCCGTACTTCCTCAGCGCGGCGGGCCTCACCGTCCCGGCGATCCGCCGGTCGACGATCTTCTCCAGCTCGTCCCTCCGCTGCCAGTGCAACCCCCACTCGACGAGGTTCACCATCGGCTTGGGCAACCTCGGGTCGACGACGGGGCGCGCGCACAGCGCCTCGAGGAGCACGACGCCGAACGAGTAGACGTCGGACTTGGCGGTGAGCTTCCTCGTCCTCACGTACTCCGGGTCCACGTAGCCGAAGCTCCCCTTCACCGCCGTGCTGACGTGCGTCTCGTCCATGTCCGGCCCGGCCTTGGAGAGGCCGAAGTCGGCGACCTTCGCCGTGAGGCCGTCGTCGAGCAAGATGTTCGACGACTTGACGTCGCGGTGAATCACCGGCTTGGCGGTGGCCGTGTGCAGGTAGAGGAGCCCCCTCGCCGCGCCGGCGCATGCCTCCAGCCGCTGCGCCCAGCTGAGCGCCGTCGCCGTCGCCGTCGCCGCGCCGCCGCCGTACAGGCGGCTCCGCAGCGAGCCGTGCTCCATGTACTCGTAGAGCAGGATCATCTCATCCTGCTCGTCGCAGTAGCCGATGAGGGAGACGAGGTGACGGTGGCGCAGGCCGGAGAGCATCTCGATCTCCGTGCGGAACTCCCGCGCGCCCTGCCGCGACTCCGGGTTCGCGCGCTTCACGGCGACCTTGGTGCCGTCCTGGAGCACGGCGGCGTACACCTTCCCGAACCCGCCCTCGCCGATGACGAGGCCCTCGTCGAAGTTGCCCGTCGCGTCCTGCAGCGCGGCGAACGGGAAGCGGTAGCTCGGGGAAGACGAGGCCGCCGCGGCCATGCCGGGAGTGGCGCCTCCTCCTGGAGTGTTGGCGTTGGTGTCAATGGTGAAGCTGGGCGACCGTGACCCGACGGCGCTCGGCGGCGCGCTGCGGAAGCTGATCCGGCCGAGGAGCGGCATCCATGCCGTCGACGGCTGGCTCGTCGTCGGCGTCCGCAGCTCCTCCTTCTCCTCTTTCCTCCTAAGAACAATGACAAGAGCAGCGGCGACGGAAACGAAACCGAAAGCTCCACAGACTGAGCCAAGAACGACGGCCAAATTGTTCTTCTTCTTCGTTCCCGGCGGCATCGTTGGCTCGACGACGGCGACGTTGCCGGCGGTCGTGAGTATCCTCATGATCTCTAGGCCATTGAGAATGGCGGCAGGTGTCGTGATCTTCTGCGACGTCGACCCAACGTAGACGGCGAGCTTGCCGGATGGAGTGCTAGCAGCCAGCACGAAGTCTCTGTAATACGGGAACGCCAGCGTGCCATTGCCAATGGCGGAGAGGTCGAGATCTTGAATCGCGTTGGAGCTGTCGACATAGGCGTTCATGTGGAGGCGGCCAGGCACGCTGCTCACGATGTCACAGAAGTGGAACCTGATCAGGTAGCTCGCCGACCTGCCGACGTCGAACTGCCACGCCATTTGTTTCATGCCGTCGTCCGTCGAGTTCGTCATGATGATAAGCTCCCTGCCGGTGGCGTAGACGATGGCCGGTGCGTCGTTCGCCGTCGCTTGCCCGGGCAGGTAGTTCGGTGTTCGATTGTAAGAAACTCCTTTAGTCATTGCGGGTCCAACCAATAATTGCTGGTCACTAGTCCATTCTCGCCAGAGCGTGTCGCTGTCGGGCGCCACCGCTTGGCCGCCCACATTGACCCGATAGACCGTTTGCAGCGGCATCACGGCAGGGTTGAGCTGCTGGCCAGTGGAGTCGGACGTCGACAGCGACGAGTCAGCAGCGCCGATGAGGTCGTCGGGGACCGAGACGACCTCGATGGCGTTGACGAACGCGAGCCTGCCGGCGAGCGGCACGAACGTGACGACGAGCGTGTCGCGCGCCACGTCCAGCAGGAACTCCTCGCACACCGCCGCCGCCGTCGCCGTCGTCGTCGTCGTCGACGCGTTGCCCCTCGCCGCCGCCGCCGGCGCGAAGCCGTCGAGCAGGACGGCGTCCTGCGTCGACACCTTGAAGCTCGCCGTGGCGAGGTCGTAGCCGAGGTACACGAAGGGGAAGAAGTGGAGGCGGACGAAGTGGCGGCCGGGGTCCCTGATCCGGAACGAGTAGGACGACGGCGCCTTGAACACCCTGGCGCTCTGGTACATGGCGGCGTCGTCGCGCAACCCGGACACCGCGCTGGGCGAGGCTTTCACCGCGTCACTCGCCGGAGATGTCAGGACGACCGTGCCCGAGTCGTCGGCGACGAACAGCCGCTGGCCAACCGGCGTGTCGACCGATGAGCCGCAGCTGATGAGGTAGTTGTCTACTGGAGTGTATGCAGCAACAAGGCTGATGCAAAGAACTGACAAGATCTCAAGAACGCCTAGAGCTGACCGGAGTTTGATCATCTTGGCAGTGGAAATTTGAACTTCAATTTGGATGGCACAATTGATGATGAGTACCTAAAGATCAAATCATGAGAAAGATAAATCTTCAGTTAGTACTTCCACATGAGATTGAGATTGATCACATCAGTACGAGTTCATAGTTCAGTTTCAAAGCCATAGACGAATTCAGGGTTCAGTTTCACAACAATACTGGAGAAACCCACAGAATATTACTCTCTTTTTTCAGCACAAAAACAAGGGCATTTAAATTGATGTACCGAGCGCTCAAATTTCGAACAATCTAACTTAAACAATCACAGGTTTAGGCAGAAATTTAGCTATGCTCCATCAAAAGTAGCCAAAAAAACTCCATAAAAAATTACCAAAAAAATCCATTCAGGAGAACAAAGTGGCAGAATTCGGAAAAGGAAGTAGTACCTTTGCAGGAAGCTCTGGAAAAGCTTCAGTTTTTCCTTGTCCGAAACAGCTAGTACAACATAAGAGAACACCAGATAGAAGAAAGGTAGAAGACAGTCAATAGAAACTAAATCAAAGAACGTATATATCCAAACGAGGAGCTCACGGCTCACGTGTTTTGAGAAGCTCACACACAAACACAAGGAGAAGAAAGGGAGAAAACCTTGTGCTACAACTCGTTTTCTCTCAAGACTCGTTTTTTCTTGAGACTTTTGTGTTAGAAATCGGAAGCATGGTGGCCTTTTCCTCTCGAGGGTATGAAAAGAAATGCAGTCAGTGTCCTGTACTCTGAAAACAAAAGGGAATTCATGGCTGACTGGAATTAATACTGACAAGATACACTCAGAAACTGATGCCGTGTTATTATTGCAAGATACTACAAACTTCAGAGATTTTTCTTGGAGCAGCAGTGCGGTCATCTACACATGGCTGGCAATTCGGCATGCGTATCCTGAGCAACAGATTACAGGAGCAACACGACAATGTTCAGAGAAAGACCTTCGTTTTCCACGGCTGCCATGGACGCGAAAATCGCTGTCAGATGCGACCGAACTGAATGCCTCGTCGGCCCACTCGCCTGTATGTTTAGCGAGTTGCTGGTATTATATCAGAAAATATTTTTGCAATTTTGCGTGTTCTTGGGAGTGGAAAGGAAGACCGTCTCACCCCGTTGTGTAAAAGAAGTATGTGGCATTTGGATCTTAGCATGCAACTACAGTGATACAATAGGAAGCAAGTGTCTGGTCACAGGAATGAGGAATCCGTTGAAGTCAATGGAAGGCGGTGTTTAGTTTCAAAGTTTTTTTTCAAACTTCTAGCTTTTCCATCACATCAAAACTTTTCTACACGCACAAACTTCCAATTTTTCCGTCACATCGTTTCAATTTCAACCAAACCTCCAATTTTGACGTGAACTAAACACAGCCGAAAATGGGGTGCAAAGTTGTCTTGTCGACCTCTGCATTTCCTTTTTGATTGATTGAAAAAGAACAATTTTTAGAAAGTGGTTTGAACCATTTACTAGTAGGTGATACTTTGCACTGTGCTCGGGATTTATGTATGAGTATATATTAAATATTATAGAAATAGTATATGTACTTATATATTGAGCTCTATAATATAATATATTCTAGATGATGTGTCACATTTGCATGAGATTTAAAATGGTCTAAGATAATAATTGCTAGTGAACGATGATGTGACATACTTGTATGATAAGTTTAGTTTTTAATAATTACTAATGGGTATCTCTTACTCGAAAAAAATACTCCATCCGTTTCACAATATAAGTCATTCTAGCATTTCCCACATTCATACTGATGTTAATGAATTTAGATATATATATATATATATATATATATATGTCTAGATTCATTAGCATCAATATGAATGTGGGAAATGTTATAATGACTTACATTGTGAAACGGAGGAAGTAATTGCTAATGGATATCAACTATATAGAAAATATAAATTACTAAGAAAGAAAGCAGCTTAGACTTGAGAGGATTTGGGCCAAGCTGGGCTACCATGAAAAATGCCTCATTTGGAAATGTTATGTTAGATACGCGGGCTAATAAATCCTTTAAATTAAAGCATTTTCATACGATTTTAAAGGATTTAAATCCATAGAAATATTTTCTAACTTGATTGTTTGGAACATAGGATTAGAAGTTGATAAATTCCTTTGGATTGCTTTCCCTTAGTCCAGTTCCACAACGCATATTTTCCCATCATCTCTCTAGAAAGCTATCAAATTCATGTGATATTTTCCTTTGAGATATCTAGACACATCACCTTTTTAATTCATGTGCCTTATTTCAATTATGCGTTTTTTTTTATTCTTGCGTTTTTTAAAACCATGTGTTTCAAAAAGGAGCGCTGAAGAGTGGGAGTAATCTAACCCAAATAGCCTAATGTGAGGCTTGACTAGTCTTACTCCAAAGTTAGTGCCGGGATAAATGAATCCATTGTTTGTTGGGGAGATAACTTTTCCACAACAAACAATTCCAAATGTTTAGTTCCATATAGGATGCATAAGTATGACCAGGAAATATAGATAAAAATGTTAGCTGCAATTATTTTGTTGTTTTATAGTCCAAAAAAAGTTCTCGAAAGAGTAATGGCTAAATAACGAGTACAAGACAAATCTAACGATCCACTAGTTGATTAGTAGTTGAGCACCAATCAGTCACATGAGTACATGACCTTCATCCCTTTTCATGTCCATTCAGATTTCAGAACAGACAACAGAACCGCATAGCTCTCCCAATCCAAACAAGAAAAAAATATTTTATTACCAGATAAAAAAAAAGAGAAAAGGAATAAAGGGAAAAAGAAAAGAAGAAGAAGAAGAAGAAGAGAGAGAGAGAGCGAAAAGTACACGAAATCTCTTCAGTTCAGAAACTTTCAGTGTTGGAGAACTTGGAACTCCCCTGAAGAAGCCCCGGTCGCGGGAGAGGAGTCCAGTCGAGACTCGAGACAGCGCCGCGGCATCCCACCCCCACCTACCTCCGCCGCCGCCGTTGTTGTGGTGATTGATCCCGCCGCCGACCGCCGCCGATGTCGTCGTGGCTGCGGAGCGCGGTGAGCAAGGCCGTCGAGGCGGGCGGCCGGAGCGGCGTCGCCCGCGCCGTGCTGGGCTACGCCGACGCCGTCGCCCACCACGCCGGCCAGGCCGTCGCCGAGGGCGCGAAGATCCTCAACGACCGGATGGTGAGCGGCTTCTACCCCCGCCCCCCCGCCGTTTCCCTCCCTCGCCCCCTTCTCTCAGAAAGCCCCTTTCGATTTTTGTCCTGGGACGTGCTCTCTCGTTTTGTGTTGAGGAGGTGCCAAACTTGCAATTGGAAGTGGGAAGTTAGTCAAATGCGAGTTTGTTCTTGGACATGTGTTCGAATTAGATATAATTCGAGTTCAATTCGTATGAATTTAAGCAATCTTATAGTGTTGGGATGATCTCATGTCCATGATCTGCTGCACGGTAGTAAGACAGTGTCTTGTACTGTTATGAAGGAAAAGGGGCTTTAGATTAGCTTGATGCTATTGCAGTGTAAAATGTAAATAGAGTGTAGTCTTGTGGTTTCTAGATACCAAATGCTATGTTTCTGATGGTGGCTTGACTTTTTGGGTCAAAATGCCTCCTAACTCGTCTTGTGTAACGTGTTCTTTTTGGGATTACAGAGCACTCAAAACTACAAAAGTGTCAAGAAAATGGTGAAGCGCTTGGAAGAGGCCGCGGTTTCATCACGCGGGGAGGATAGGCTTCAGGTGCTAAGGCACTGGCTCAGGGCGCTACAAGAGGTTGAGGCTCAACTTGGAGGTCTAGATGGGGCTGCCGAACAGAATGCCCATTCAAGTGAACCGAACACCTCAAAACCACCATTTGCAAGAGTATGCATTTGCTAGTCTAATAATTTGGCTTTCCGTGTCTATGTATAGGCATACCACATATCTTCTTTAATTACATGGTTTCATGTGTTCTAAAATTGACCCGCATTGGCAGGTTTTGTTTTATGATGCTGACATTGGAGGAGCTCCGATGAACTTTCGAGATGTGTTTCTCTATAGCCAGGCACTTGAAGGTATTACGTTGTCCATGGTAAGTTGGTTCAATCAAGATACCATGTATTTCAGCTGCCCTAACTAATTCAATTTTTGAGTGAACCTGCTTGTGCCTTTTGTTATATACTGCTATTGTGAGGACTGAGGAGTGCCTTGGTGTTCCTTTAGAAAAAGCGTTCACCAATATCTAAGCAACTTAAATTAGTTATTGCTGTGGGTTGTGTAACTCATCCAAATCTGTGCCTATGCCCAAAACTAAGTGTACCTCAGCTAATTCTTCCATGTGTTCGCTCAATGTCCACAGCTAATAAACTGATCTGTTCATACTATTAGTCTTCTCACCTGTGCAACATTTGAAGGACACATAGTATAAACACCTTCAACTGCAGGGTTGGTACCTTTTCACATAGATGTGTAGCATGGGTGGCATGCATCCTGTAAATTTGGTTTCAAAAAGATAATGAAAATAACACAAACTAATGTTGGCTTCTTAACTCTGAAGTTTTAAAACTCAGGCAATTTTTTTCCTTCAGGAGAGCATAAAAGCACCTTTGTGTTTTTTTTTTTTTTGGAAGGCAATGCTATTTTTTGCTAAAGCACTCATAGAAGTTAAGCACAGTAATCCTTATCATTCTCAGATTCTTCAAGCTCCTAATGAAGAAGAGGTTCCCCTGCTTTTGGAAATTTTCGGGTGAGCTTATTGCCTACATGATCTATTTGTAAATGCCTCCTGTATTTCACTACATGGATTTGACATCCTTATGCAAAAGTTTATGATCAAACTCAAATTGCATTTACAAGATTCAAAAATATAAAATATTTGATGGACAATTCTAATTAACTATTCATCGCAGAGTTTGTCTTTTCCAGTTTCCTGTGTTCATACAATTCTGCAGAGTTTGATCATAAAATTTTGTAGAGACGTATAGCATGGCCTTTCTAGTAGCTGTTCCGGATAGAAACTTTTGGAAACTTTTATGTCGAATGAAAATGAAATTTGCATAAAAACTGCATTTTCACTTGATATGTCCCTGCACCCTGTTTAAGTTAGTTATAGACTTATAGATGCTCCATACTGATGTGTTCTGAGAAACCACATCATGTATGCAGGCATCCTGCAATCCTATTTTCTGTTCCTTGAATAAGAAATGTTTGAATGAAGCTTAGCAACCTACCGTTATTACTAATAGTCATTTCCTGCAGCCTATGTCTTACAGGAGGGAAAGAAATCAATAATGCGATCATGAGCAGTATACAGGACTTGGCAAAATCATTCTCAAATTACCATGATGAAGTCCTGGTACATTTTGGGTTGTCTCTTGCACTTTTATTCTATGCTGAGTATTGAATCAGTGGATGGATAAATATAACATGTAACTCTTTGCAAAAATTCATTCCTGATTATTCAATGATTGTTATGTAACTAGGGTATGCAGCTGTAGTATATGTTTCTTGATGTCTTCTTTCCAGGTGATTCGTGTTTCTTTATGTTTTACATATTTCTTGCTAGTATAAACACTTAGCTTGCATATTTTTCTTCACAAAAACTCACATAACCTTTTTTTTTTTTTAGAAAAAATGCATTTAATGATATTGTAAACTACCCATTTTTTTAGGACTAAATTATATAACTTTGGGGGTCTTGCTGAGTTTACTGCACATGAAGTTTCTTTATTTCAGTAACGATATATAAAGTAATCCTACCAAAAGGGGGAAGATATTATTAAGACAGAAGGTGACCCCTTCCTTGCATAGGATTATTTAGAAATGTAGTCAGTCACAAACTCACTATGAGTCTATGCTCATGCAATGCATCACTTGATTGGAGTACTGAATGGAATGCTGCTTCACTCCTCTAGACAGGAAGGCCATTGTTCCTTTATGTAGAAAGAATGTAGTATTCAGTATATCCCCCCTTTAATGTCTTTCCACTAGGAGAAAAATTAACTCTGATGCACAAATTGCTAAACTATGCAGAATCTGACTTGTCAATGATTCTCTGTTTCTGTACACATGAAGGTGAAACGTGAAGAGTTGCTTCAGTTTACCCAAAGTGCCATTTCTGGACTAAAGAGGAATTCTGACATTATGAGGTAGTTATAAATCTACTAACAAGCATCTAGACTCTTATTGGGGGAGAAAGGGGGGGGGGGTCCTATGCATTTATTTAGGAATTTATATACTTCTTGTGGACAATTTGAAACTTAAATACTTTTGTTACTCTAATATGTTTATGTCGCTTCAGAATAGATGCTGAAGCTGTAGAGTTGTGGAAGAAACTAAATGAGAAGGAGACATCAAGAGTTCAACAAACTCAAGAAGACCATGCAAAAACTACGGAAAGGACTTCTGCTACAACTGTTGAGGTGTTGCCTCTATTGAATTATATTCAATTTGAGTAAATGATTTACTTTGCTCATTTTACCAATGAGATGTTCACATAGGCTTTCTGGACTTAGTTCAGTTGTTGACTTACAGACAGTCTCATGCACAAATAAGATTGTTCAGGGCCTTCAATTATTCTGTTTGCACTTTTGTTGATACTAGTCTTATTAGAGCAAACGCTGACCATGATAGTCCAATTATTACTAATACTGATCCTGCTAAATCTATGCGGTCCATCTGTGTTCGGTAGTTCAGTACCACGTGGCCCAATTTGGTTTGACCTGTTCTGTCTTGTATTTGAAATGTTTTCTGTTTCACATTGGTTTTAAGAAGCTAACTGAATTCTCTGCTTTGACCAGTCATTCAAAGAAGCACTCTCTGAAGTCCGATTCTGCTCTAGAATGGAAGAGCTTTTACTGAAGAAAAAAACATCTACTGCCGGAGACTCCCTTGAGATTCGTTCCCAAAAGGCATGTTTTCATGTGAATTTATGTATCTCAAATTTTAGCTGGTCAACTTATTTAACTAATATTCAGCCTCATATAATGAATAAGTATCTTAGTCCCATCCCATGGAATGCCATCGCATGTTTCTTAAGTGATTTTTATGCATGCACTCAGTAAAACTTCAACAAGAATATATTTAATCTTCAGCTCTGCAAATTTGCATGCATGCTTCACTGCTCTGTTATTTTTGTTCCTGGGTCTTCATTTTTGGACTTTATACATTGAAGAAATGACCTGATGGGCTATGGGACTCTATTCTTTCTTGTGTCTGTACTTAGATTTACTTTCTAGTTTCTACTGAACAACCTTTGCACTGTGATCCATGTTTGTTGGACGTGAGGACCGTAAAAATCTATTTCTTCTGCTAAAGTTTTGCATTAACATATGCTCTGTGGACCTGTGACTGCTGGTGGCTGGTCACCAATGCCACTGCTGGTGATTGTATCCGTTTTTGTGTTATCTTTTGGTTGAGCTATGTACATGTTAAGTTGTTAACATTTGGGGGGAAATGCACAGGATACAACATTAATCCCATTAGCTTTGCAGGTTGACAAATTAAAGGTCTTAGCAACTTCCCTCTCTAATTCATCTTCCAAGGCTGAGAAGCGTATTTTGGATCACAGGTATAGCTATCTGAACTTATTTCTTTATGAATCTTTTGATATCATTTGTTAAATCTTCATAACATGTTCTAGAAATTTATGTTACTTTAGTGGTGGTTTGTTTACATCGTAATACCTTTTTGCCTTTGTTTTCTTGGGGCTTGTGAGATAGAACAGATAGGCCTTCACAAGTTAGTTTGCCTCTGGGGAATTCACATAAAAGGGAGAAGGTTCATTTTTTTTTGTAGAGTTTTTCAATTGGAAAACTAATACAGAGTAGCTGTATGAACACTTAGAGAAGGTTCTAAAATATGATTATGATGCCCACTATGTTCCATAATCCTATGCACACCTGATCTTGTCAATTTTTACCGCAGCAGTTGATGTTCTTTAGTTCCACACTTCAGATTTGCATGGCACAATCAAGCAGTGCTCGATTCACATAATCATGTTTTGAATTTATGTGATTTTCTTTAGAGATTTACATCTGGCTGGTTGTCGTTATTCTGGCATTTATCAACATCTTCTTGTCTCTGAGCTGTATTCATTGCTGGCCACAACTCAAAAGCATATAATGTTGGTCGCTAGTGTGGTTGTATGCTAGAATTGTTTGTTATATATTTGAATAATGAATTCTTGGTATGAGAAACTTTGTGGTGAACTGGTGGTGACCTTTCAAGTTGTATTGTGCCATACGGATAATAGGCGCCAGAAAGAAGAGGCTCTTAACTTCCGTGCTAAAAAGGAGAATGAAGTGAGTGCAGTTGAAAAGGTAAGAACCATATCTCATGTTTTGGACTCCTTGTACTTTAAGAAGTTAAGAACTCATACATTTCAGATCATGGAACTCAAATTATGACTTTCATAAGCAGTTTTGGAGCTTTCTCTTAACTTATTTCATTACATGTGCTCACTTAAAGGAAGACATCTTGCATGAGCACAAGGCCTTTGGACCTTGGTTTCTGCACATTTGATTTGTATTTGCAGAACATAAGTGCCTGCACATGTAATACATATATTGCATATGTTTACATTGTAAAAGGAATGCATATGCGGGTATTTCTTCACTGTATTATCTGTTGATGCTCATCCCTTTTTGTGAACGTGTCTCTGGTATAGGAGTTGACGGCTGAGATTTCTGAATTGGAGAAGCAACGTGACGAACTTGAGGCTCGGTTGAAGAAGGTGCCTTTTCCCTCATTTAGAACCTTCTAAAGGATTTGTTTGGTTGTTGGCTTCCAGTGCTAGGTTTGATGTGGATATGCAGTTGTTATGTGCCATCAATTTTAAATCTAAAAAATGTAAGATATTTAATCAACTGATATGCCATCTTGTAAATAAGTTTAAAGAG